>NC_056726.1:1682267442-1682597442 GCF_019279795.1 Protopterus annectens
ACACGCACTCCGACACACAAAAATAAAAAAAATATTAGAACTACAGAAACATATGACACTTTGTTCATAAAATGGAGACAAACCTATGCCATGCATTATGAAACTTGCCCTTTAAACAAATGATATATTTTGTTTCATGTATTTCACACGTATTTGTACTTTTGATATATAAATAGGTTCATAAATTCATGGGTTGTAAATAGACTAACGACCACCAAGACCATTACAAGCCACACAACCAAAACCATTTGGGTTCCGAGTATCATGGGTGTTTTCACGGGGTGGGGGCATGTTAGTAAGGAGGTAACTAAGGATTTGTAGGTGGGTGTTAGTCAGGATAATACTTTTCTTATTAATATTTGTCTATAAGGGACAGGTTTCCAGAACGGAGGCAAATTTATGATTTCCCATCCAGTTGCTAAGGTTTCATTTATATAGGGTCAGGAATGAACTCTGTTTTACATGGATGGGGAGCCTATTTCATAGTGCGGGGATCCTTTGGGATACATACCTGTCTCTCCATCATGTTCTGTTTATGTCACAAGCAAAGTTCAAATCCTTGGCTCTAGTGTTTCTGGTGCTGTTTGTTTGGCATGTGCAACAGATCCATCAGGAATGGGTCTGAGGAAGTCCTGTAAGCCAGGCAAAGATCCCCTTTCAGTAGCCTGTAGGATCCCATCTCAGTAGCCTGTAGGAGATAGAGCCTTTAGATGATCAGTGTAGGACAGGGTATTCATTCCCTTAATTCTCCTGGGAAGAAACCTTTGTGGGTATTCCAACTGTTGCAAGTGTCTGGTTAGATACATGACAAAGAGGGGCATTGTATTCAATGACAGGTATGATAAGGGCCGAGTAGTGGTACTTTAACTTCCTTGGACCTGGATGCCGTACCCTTACCTAGAAGTTGGGCAACATACATACACACACAAAAAGAAATGTCTAGCTCAAGTTTGCTTATTAGTGTATATCTTTTGGATGTGGAGAAAACAAGAGTCCGGATATCATGACAAAAACATGTGAGAACATTCAGGGTAGACACGCTGACTTTGCAGAGAAGGTGCCCCCACTAAAAACAGAACCGGAGAACCAAGCACTGTGAGGTAGCAGCAGCACTAACTGCCTCAAGCAGGTACTTCATGTCCCCTCAAATACTGCCTGGTTTCCTGTCCCATAGTGTGCATATAAACTCTTTCAAATACTTATCTCTGGACCGCTTGAGTTACAAAATTGGTCACATACCATTGCATTCAGAAAAGACTAGGAGAATAAACAGAGACAAAGCATCCTGGATGACTGTTGCACTGGAAACCTTGTCTAAATACACATATTAAAGTTTGGAAGAAATGCAAAACTATCCAATATTCAGAATACCACAATCATTTCTACTAACTCAGAAGACACTGCTGGACCAAAGGCAAACCTGACTAAATCCATGTATATATAAAACAAATAGGCACAAGAACAAGGTTGTCCAATGGCCTGTAGGCCACAATCCAGCCCACCAATATCTATTCTGTGGCCCATCAAAGCCTCGGTCAAAAAAAAAAACATACATTTTCTTTGCAGTTAACTGGTCCAGTCACTTTAAAAAATTCAGGACAAGTTAACTTCACTTTGCATTTTTGCATCTGCACAAATGTAGAACTGCTATATAGTGCAGATTCAGGACAGATCCCACTCACTGGTGGTTGTAAGTGACGTTGGATATCATTGGTGGGTTTTCTTGGTTTTGCTTTTTTTTTTTTTTTTTTTATGTGTCAATGTGTCTAATTATGTGAGCAATGTTTGCTTGCGTGAATGAGGTGGGAAAGGAGAGCAACTGTGTGCATGTTTGCATGGCTGTAATACTGGTATGTGGGATGTTTATGCCTGTATTAAGTTGTGAAGTGAAGAAGTGGAGCCATTACATGCATGAGTGCTTGTATGGTTGTAATGCTGGTGTGTGAGATGTTTATGCCTGTGTAAACTGAAAAAGTGGAGCAATTAAATGTTGTCTGTCCGCATTTATTTTTTCACACTCACCTGTCCTGCTGCTGTTGTAGTTTTAAACTTCGTGCCTTTTGAGTTGCCCGCTCCTACTAGAAATCTGATTTTGGATACTCTTAATCTCATCTCATCAGCTCATTCTACTGAGAACCAAGAGATCAGCTGGAAAGGTCCTCCCCCTTAGTCTCTTAAACTTGCAATATCTTTTGTTTCCTACCGTCATACTAACTTAAAAATGCAATTTATTCAGCTGCTTTTAATGTATTTGTGTTCTTAAAGGGTTTAATTACATTTAATCTGCTGCACTTATTACTACTTGTTAATAGTCTGATTACATTGTAACTGTTATTCTAAGACTATTTGCTCTGATTAAAGCACTTGGGTTCCAAACTAGTTATCTTAGATAAGGAAGGTTTGTGATATTCACTCTTGTGGTAGGAGAGGTAGCTTGCACCCTTCTGACCTGGAAAATGCTGTTTGAAGACTTATCATGTCTGTTATTCTACAAGTGTCTTAGTTCTGGTTTAAGAGCTTGGGCTTCAGACCAGTTATTTTTACATTAAGAAGGTTTGTGATCTACACTCGTGGGAGGAGAGGGTGGGCTCCACACTTCTGATCTGGGATTTGCTGGTGAAGCCTTATTGTGCTTGTTATTCTAAGTGTCTTTGTTCTGGTTTAAGCACGTGGGCTCCAAACTAGTTATTCTGTATTAGGAAGGTTTGTGGTCTACACTCTTGTGGCAGGAGAGGATTGCCTATGACCTTCTGAGCTGGGAATTGCTGGTTAAAGGCTTATTGTGTCTGTTATTCTAAAAGTATCTAAGTTCCTTTAATCTGTGTAGATGCCAATCTGTCACATTGTTTCCATTAAAATACTCTTACTGTCCAGACAGATTTTTTTTTAACTACAAGAATATCTTGTTTGCACACAGCTGAGCATTGCTCATCAAGTTCCTTGTCTTGTTGACCTATTCAGTATTTAAATTTCCTTCTCTCTTCCCTACTAGATCAGTTGCCATGGATATGTACTTCCTGACTCTCTCTGCAGCCAGTCTGGTTGAGATGGGTGTTTTGAGGCATTGGAACAATTGCCTCATGTACACTGACAACTATCTTGTTCTTAATAAAACAGATAGTGTATGCATGAAGTGTAAATACACTTTAATGCTGGAAGCAAAACTCTCTCATACAACATCAGTGACACTTGCACTGTGCCTTCTGCACAGGGTAAAGACCCTACACATAAGACTACTTATGATGAGGCAGAGGCACTTAGAGGTAACCTTCCTAAAACACTAAGACCGTCTGTACAGTACAGTCAAAGAAAGGGCCCTCAGCCTTCACATAAACACTCCATTAAAACACTGTCTACAGCTACACACACAGTAACACTGTATACAGTGCCTCTACTGCTGAGCCCTTAAGGCAAACCACTGCGCAGCCAAATTTCCTGGGTGATTCTATAGTGAGGCACACTGATATCCCCCTCACCAGACTGAGAGTCATGGTTAGATGCCTTTCTGGGGCTAGTATCCGTCAAGGCACACAGGCACTTAAGTCATTGAAATACAGGTACCAATATGACTCTCTCACTGTCCATGTGGGTGTTAATTATCTAAAATGTACCTCCCTTGACTAAATGAAGTGAGACATGATTGAGCTTGCCGATTATGTGCCTCAAGCAGGTATGAGCCTAGCACTGAGCAGCATACTACTTTCTCCAAGGATGATGCTACATTACCAACAGAAAATCATTGATTTTAACAATTGGCTTTGCTTCTAGTGTCAATCCAAGGGGGTAAAGAATTTGACAGCCTGGGACAACATGGTTGACAGTCCATGCTGCTTTACCAGGGATGCTCTGCACTTATCCTCTCTAGCCTTTTGGATATTGTCAAAGGCCTTTTCCACTTACATAGTGCCTTGTTTAGGAAATACCAAACTGACAAACGTCCCAACTTAACTGAACTCATAAAGGAATATCTGAAATTGGTACTGCTCAATGCTAGAAGTCTTAACAAGAAACTTCACTTCCTGCAAGCCTTCCTCTTCCTAGTGAGTGTAGACATCTGTGTAGTAATAGAGACATGGTTTAAAATCATTGAGAGTACCCCAGCAATGCAAGATTATAATGCCTTTCACATTTTTAGACCAGCTACTACACAGGAGGGAACTAAAGGTGAAGGAGTCTCGGTATATAGTAAAACCCATCTCACATCCAGACTTGTTAAAGTGCATGACCCACTAGAACTCATGCATGTGCAACTCACCATAAATAGGGTATTGTACCATAATCTTGCAACCCACTCCATGTCCCAGGAAACCCATACTACCTATCTCAATGTACTAAAGTCCATCACCGTTCAACCCAATATGATAATCACAGGGGATCTCAACTACCCCTCTATAGACTGTGAATCCTTCACTGCTTCTAATGCACAAGCCAAGTGATTCCAGAACTTTGTTAATACCAACATCCTACAACAGTAGGTACATTCCCCTACCAGGTGTACAAACATCCTTGGCTTTGTACTCACAAATGTGGGGGGAGAGGGCGATGTTCCTCACCCAATGTTATGTGTTTGCTCATCAGATCTGACCATAAGGCAGTATTGCTTGAAATAAAAATTAAATCTGGGGATCCAGTGAAATCAAAAACCTTTAGGAACTATTCCAAGACTAACCTCTCTCCACTAAGTGACACCTTGGCTAAATTCCAAGCACCCCAAACCCAGCAAAAAACATAGTATATGTGACCTATTTACAAAATCCCTGTACAGCCATATTGATAGCTGTATAGAGCAAGATGTGCCCACTTGTATTAAGAATAAGACAAACTCAAAAGACAAGCCACCCAAGTGAAACCAAAGTATCAAAAGAAAACCTCTTGACCAAGTGTTGGAGGAGCAAAGCCTTACATAATAAACACCCCTGACCAATCTAAACAGGCAGCTAAGAAGATTAAGTAATACTTCAAATGCTAAATTTGAAGAAATAAATAGCTTTTCAGGCAAAGGATAACCACAAAGCTTTCTACAACTGTCTGTAACCTTATGGGAAATAAACAATAATGCACAGAACTTATTGTAAATGGCATCACCCACACTTAACTGGAGACCATTGTCAACCTTTTGGCTAACAGGTTCTGCTCAAATCCCCCTCTCCCTGCAACAGTCCAAAGGAAATACTGCATACCACAATCCCCCCAAACATTACTAGAGAACAGGTCATCAGTGCACTTTCCAGGGCCAAAAACACTGCATCGATGGGCCCAAATAACATCCCAGGATGCTTAAGAAATAGCATGAAACATGACCTCTCTGGTCTACTTGAATCACTTTTCAAATGGAAGGTGGCTACAGTCATTCCCCTGTACAGAGGAGGTCCAACCACTGATCCAGGTAACTACAGGCCCATAAGTCTGACCAGACTTGTATGTAAGGCCATGAAATGAATCATGGACATGAGAAATAAAGACATATGTAACCTGCAAACACTGGACACATCACAGTTCAGCTTTGTTAAAGGAAAGTCATGCCTATTAAATCTGGTGGACATTTTTGAGAGGATCATCAAAGCACTGGATGAACGCAAGACTGCAAACAGCTTACTGCGATCTGGCCAAGGCTTTTAATAAAATATCCTATTCAGCCATTATAAACAAGCTCACTAATTTAGGTATAAACCATTTTAGCACCTGCTGGATAGCCAACTAGCTCAGTGATAGGACCCAGGAGGTCAAAATAGGTGAGGCCACCTCCTCTAAGAGGCCAGTCACTAGCAGAGTCCCCCCAGGGCTCAGTACTGGGTCCACTCCTTTTTGGCATCTGTTTCTTTGAAATGGAAGCAAATGTTGAAGGTTTATGGCTGATTATGTTTGCAAATGATTGCATGCTGGGGGTTATCATCAACTCCCTGCAGACACTAGCATTCTTCAAATAAGGCATATCTCTGACTGACAAATGGTGCCAAAGCCATAGTCTTAAACTCAATGCTAAGAAATGCATAATTGTACCCTTTGGGAAGTCAAGCATTCTGGCTAATTACCATGCTGATAATACACCCCTAACAGTTGACCCAGTAGTCAGAGATCTTGTTACACAGGTTGACACTAGCCTTACCTTCAACCATCATGTGACCATAGTGGTGAGGAATTCCTTTTATGTTGCACAACTTATAAGTAAGGGCATGGCATCTAGGTGCAAATATGTCATTATCCCACTTACTCTGCCCTTATCAGACCAATCATAGACTACAGTGCTCCCTTTAGCATGTATCCTGAGCAGGGAAATGTAGCAACGAGACTGATTTTAGAGGTTCCTTACAAAAAGAATATGAGATGTAACAAACCTGCCTTATGCAGCTGCCTTAAAGTCCCTTCACTCTACTCAGTCTGCTATAGATTGCTGAGTGGTGATCTACGCCTGGCTTACAAGGCATCCATATACCCCACACTTATGAATCTCCTGCATATTTGTAAGTCAAACAGTACCAGAAATACAAGGTCCAGAGACCTAACTTTTGCCTGTGACTTAAACAGAACGTGCTGGAGAGACAGGTATGTGTCCCAGGGGTCTATATTAGATAATCGAACTTTCAAAAGGTCGAGTGTCATATGGTTGACACCATATGTTCGAATTTATGAAAGTTCAAACATTTTAATGGAGATCTCTGTACAGCACGGAATGGGAAGATTTCCCTTTTCTGCACTGTAGTGTGATCTTGGATTGGTATATTTAAAGAGTGGGGGATGTGGGGGTGCTGTCCCCAAGTGGGGGGACTTAAAACGTTCATGTAGGTTATTTGTGTAGTTTATTTTTTTTATTAGATATTCAAACTTTTAGAAGTTCGATCATATGGTGTCGACCATATGACAGTCGAACTTTTGAAAGTTTGATTATGTAATATAGACCCATGTCCCAGAGACTGCCCCTCCTATGGAACAGGCTTCCCATCCATGTGAAGCTGAGTTTGTCTATTTCCCAGTTTAAGCACAACTTAGACCAGTGGATGGGGAATAGGAAATTTACAACAGGCCTGGTACCCATGTCCCTTATGGACAGAGGCAGCTTATAAATGTGTGACCCTCAATGTCCTGTTTGGATCAAGGACATCATTATTTTTTTCAGTAAAACTTGGCTAGGCATAGAAAGCCCCCCTGGGTTGTTAGCCTAGTAACAATCTATGAATCTATGAATCTGTGAGTGTTTGCATGGATGTAATGCTGGTGTATAAGTTAGGCCTGCAAGATTGATGTATTCCTGTGTAAAAAAAATGGACTGACTGTGTGTGTGTTTGCTTGTGTATGAAGTGTGCTTGGGTACAGTTGAGAGTATGAATACTGAGTGAAGTGTGTGTGTGTGTGTGTGTGTGTGTGTGTGTGTGTGTGTGTGTGTGTGTGTGTGTGTGTGTGTGTGTGTGTGTGTGTGTGTGTGTGTGTGGGTGTTTGCAGGTGAGGCACTATAAGGAGGAGTCATGATTCTTCTTAAAGGGAAAGAAGTGAAAGGGAGCACGAGAGTGGGTCAGAGGGATATAAAATTGGTACTATTAACTTGAGGCATTGACTGAATAAGAGAAAGTTGATTAATATACATTTTCTGAATTAAAAAAGGGAAATGTTTCATTTTGGTGTTTGTGCATACACAGAAAAACTACTGAAGGAGTTGTTGGGGAAATGTTTCATTTTGTGTCAGTGAAGTGTTTCTGCATACATGGACAGACTACTGAAGGGGTCATTTGGGGGGAATGTTTCATTTTGGTGCTTGTGCATGCATGGACATACTTCTGAAGGGGGTCAGTGGTGGAAATGTTTCATTTTGGTGCTTCTGCATGGAATACTACTGAAGAGGTTGTTGGGAGAGAAATGCTTCATTTTAGTGCTTGAGCATGGAATACTACTGAAAAGGTCGTTGGGAGAGAAATGCTTCATTTTAGTGCTTGTGCATGGAATACTGCTAAAGAGGTCGTTGTGAGAGAAATGCTTCATTTTAGTGCTTCTGCATGGGATACTACTGAAGAGGTCATTGGGGGAGAAATGCTTCATTTTAGTGCTTGTGCATGGAATACTACTGAAGAGGTCATTGGGGGAGAAATGCTTCATTTTGGTGCAGAGGTCGTTGGGGGAGAAATG
Source organism: Protopterus annectens (assembly GCF_019279795.1). Taxonomy (NCBI): domain Eukaryota; kingdom Metazoa; phylum Chordata; order Ceratodontiformes; family Protopteridae; genus Protopterus; species Protopterus annectens. The sequence goes on from NC_056726.1 coordinate 1,682,275,558, forward strand.
CTTCATTTTAGTGCTTGTGCATGCATGGGAATACTACTGAAGAGGTCGTTGGGGGAGAAATGCTTCATTTTGGTGCTTCTGCATGGGAATACTACTGAAGAGGTTGTTGGGGGAAGAAATGCTTCATTTTAGTGCTTGTGCATGCATGGGAATACTACTGAAGAGGTCGTTGGGGGAAAAATGCTTCATTTTGGTGCTTCTGCATGGGAATACTACTGAAGAGGTCGTTGGGGTAAGAAATGCTTCATTTTAGTGCTTGTGCATGCATGGGAATTCTACTGAAGAGGTTGTTGGGGGAGAAAGGCTTCATTTTAGTGCTTGTGCATGCATGGGAATACTACTGAAGAGGTTGTTGGGGGAGAAATGCTTCATTTTGGTGCTTCTGCATGGGAATACTACTGAAGAGGTCGTTGGGGGAAGAAATGCTTCATTTTAGTGCTTGTGCATGCATGGGAATACTACTGAAGAGGTTGTTGGGGGAGAAATGCTTCATTTTAGTGCTTGTGCATGCATGGGAATACTACTGAAGAGGTCGTTGGGAGAGAAATGCTTCATTTTAGTGCTTGTGCATGGAATACTACTGAAGAGGTCATTGGGGGAGAAATGCTTCATTTTAGTGCTTGTGCATGGAATACTACTGAAGAGGTCATTGGGGGAGAAATGCTTCATTTTATTGCTTGTGCATGGAATACTACTGAAGAGGTCATTGGGGAGAAATGCTTCATTTTGGTGCTTCTGCATGCATGGGAATACTACTGAAGAGCTCATTGTGGGCAACATTTCATTTGGTGTCAGTGAAGTGCTTGTGCAGACATAGACAAACTAATGAAGAGGTTGTTAGGGGGAATTATTTATTTATTTATTTTACATTTGTTTACCAGGATAGTCCGACTGGATACATGTCCATTTTCAGTGGAGGCCCGGAGAGAAAAGCGCCACATAGACAAACTTACATAGATTACACAGAAGTTAGCAAACAATTATAAAAACAAAGTGATTATATACAATGGCTTAATAGTGTTCCCTAGTAGGGACTCACAATTATCATGGACAGACACAATTAAAAGTAAGAGACATCAGTAGAGCTTGGTGATGTAGTTACAAGCTATGATAATTACAGAATATGCTTTTAGTTTATAACTTAATCAGGGTTGGTACATAGACATAGCCAATTCACTTTGAGATACTGTTTGAGGTTTTTTTTGAAGAGACTTTTGGAGGATTGTAGGGTTGTATAGTTTGGCAACGAATTCCAGGTTTTGCATACGACGTTGGCAAACAGGGATTCACCAGCAGAGTTATTAGCTTTGTGGGTTTGGACCAGTAGTTTATCAGCTGACCGTAGGGATCTTAGATTGCTATATGGCTTAATAATATTTTTAAGTGAGGGTGTATCCTCAGGGTGGTACAAAATTTTGTGCGCTATTAAGAGTTGATTGAATTGAATTAAGCTGGGCAGTTCTAGCCACTCTAGTTGTTTAAGGTTCTGGCAGTGGTGGGTTCTATAGGTGGAACCAGTGGCAAATCTGGCAATATGATTGTAGCTATGGGACAGCTTACCTAGTTGGGATTTGTTGAGGTTTAAGAGTACAGGTGAGGCATATAAAAGAGTAGATTAGGTGTGATCGGGCTATTGCAGTCCTAGCCAGTGGGGTTAAAATGTCTTGTTTCTATACAGTGATCCAAGCTTCTTACTGATGGTCTGTATGGTTTTGTTGACCTGTAGGTCAAATTTGAGATTATTATCTATGATAACCCCTAGCAGTTTGGTGTGATTATCTGGGAAATAGTGGTACCATTGTTAGATGTGACAGAGAATGAAAGTGTTGTGGATCTGCTAGTGGGGGAGAAGAGTAGAAGTTTAGTTTTATTGGGGTTCAGAAGTAGGCATTGGTTGGTGGGCCAGTTCTCAATAGTGTTAACTGTATTTTGGGTTAAGGTTTGCAGTTAGGATGGGGAGGTGGCTGAGCAGATCAGAGTGGAGTCATCTGCATGTTGAATGCAGGTAGCTTTAGGGATAGCAGTGTGATGGTTGCTGATAAAAATAGAGAAGAGTAGTGGACCTAGTATGGACCCTTGAGGGACACCAAGTGTGAGAGGTAGCTGGCTGGAGAGTTTTCCCTGCCATAGTACCACCTGTTGTCTACCAGTCAGGTAGGACTGGAACCACTGGATAGCAGGCTTGTTGAGGGAAATATATTTTAGTGAAAGAATGAGAAGTTCATGATTGACCATGTCAAAGGCTTTTGATAGGTCAAGAAAGAGGGCAGAGGTTAGCCTATTGTCATTGCTGTTTTGGTTTATGGCAGTCGTAAAGGAAAGGAGGGCTGAGGTGGTGTTGTGGTATGGCCTGAAACCATGCTGGGAGTTGGATAGTTATTCTGTGTAAGGTATTGCATTAGTTGCTTGTGTACACATTTCTCCATTATTTTGGCTAGTGGGGAAAGAATGGTAATGTGTCTATAGCTGGATATGTCTGAGGAGCTACCACCTTTATGGAGTGGGATGACGTGAGATATTTTCCAGAGGGAGGGGATAGCATTTTTGGATAAGGTTCTGTTGATGAGGATATATATGGGATATGCAATGGCATCTTCAGCTATTTGTAGGTACTCTGCAAGGAGGAGGTCAGCAGCGAGGGTGGTAGGTTTTAGTTTTTTAGAAGTGTTTTGATAAAACTAGTGGATATTGGTTGGAAGCTAAATTCGAGGTGATTATTGGGTAGATTAGGCATGTGGTTTAAGTTAGAGGGGGTTAGTTGATTTGCTAGGGATTGGATTGTTTCAGTGAAAAAGTTATTAAAGGTGCTAGCTATGATCTCTGGGGAACTATGGGTGTAGTTAGCCAGGGTTCGGGTGGTGGAATGACCTGGACAAAGTAGTTGATTTTAGCCTGCCCAGAACTTTTGAGGGTTGTTATGGTGTTTTTGTAGGAGATTTTGGTAGAAGCTTTTTTTATCCAGTAAAATAGATTTTTTTTGTATCATTCCTGAGTTGACAATATTTTAGATGGTCAAGTGGGGCTTTAGTTGTTCTCCAGCTGGCCCAGGTTCTGTTTCTAGTTTTGATTTTAGCTTTGGTATCTTTTGTGAGCCATTGTGCTGTATTTGATCTAGTTTTTATTGTATGTGCTGGAGCATGGGAATAAAGGATACTTAGGAATTTAGTGTTAAAGTGATCTATGGCCTCCTCTAATGTTAGATTTTTTTAGTTTTGACCAGTCATCTGCTTTTAATTCATTTTGGAATATAGCAGCATCAAAGTTTTTCCTGTTTCTGTTTTATATTTGGGCTGGTGAGGGTTTCCTGCCTTATGTTTTATGATATAGGTTAGACAATGGTTGTTGAGGTAATCAGGGAGAGTACCAGATGTGTACAGTTGGGGTTGGTTATTAACTAGGATCCAGTGTAGGATACTTTCCCTATTAGTTGGTTTGTTTATCCTAGTGGGAGAGGTTATAGTCTGTTTAAACTCAGATAAGTTTATATGGGTGGGGGGGGGGGTTGGAGGAGCAGGGGTGCCAGTCGGTGTTAAAATCACCAAGAACTATGGTTTCTTGGTGATAGGTAGTGGATAACCAGTAAAGGATATCTTCTAAGGTATTTAGGTTGTTGCCTGGTGGAATGTATGCACAGACAATGTTCAAGTGTTTGTTTTGGTTAATCTGTAGCTTGGTTATGAGGAGTTCCGCATTACTGAATTGGGGAGGTTGAATGGTGTCTCTATTAACGGTTAGAGTATTTTTGTAAAGGACGGCTATCCCACCTCCTTTCCTTGTAGCATGGTCTAACCGGTGAATATTGTATCCTGGAGGTAGTATCTCATTGACAGTAGTACTGGGTTCTAGCCAGGTTTCCGTAAGACACATAATGTCTGCGGAGTGGGTTGCTAGGAGGGCGTGTAGGTTGGGAATCTTATTGTTAATACTTCTAATATTTAGTTGAAATGCTAGGAGGGAACTAGTGGGAGTATACATAGGTAGCTTGACTGTGGGGGTTGTGGTAGGGGAGTGGAAGTTATTGGGTGTGGGTAGGCCAGAGTTGGGATGAATGTCTCCATGTGTTCTCAGGTTATAGTGACAGGATATTCTGAGCTTTAGGAGTTTGTTTATGAGCTTTATATAGTCTTTGTCTTTAGGATTATGTTTTGTGGCTGTACAGGGGTGGTATTTTATGGAGGGTGGTATATTCGGTGTGCTGGAGATGGTAAAGTGTTTGGTGATATGGGTGAAGTTGTGGATGTCTGTTTGACCATTTGGGTAGTGAATACCATAGTCAAGTGTTTGTTCATAGGCAGTGAGATGGTAAAACAGAAACAGTATAGGCATTTGAGTAATTAGTATTTTTTTGCTTGTTTACATTTTGTTAGGGGGGCGGGCCAAATTTTGATGGCTGACTGTGCTAACAGGGTGTGGAAGAGGTTGGCCTAATGGTTGAGGTGTTTGCCTTACAAACACAAGGTGCTGGGTTTGAGTCTCACAAGGGATAATTGGCTAGGCTTAAAATGGCCCGCAAGGGCAGTTAGTCTAGTACTAATCTATGAATCTATGAAGCTAAGAATGGGAGAGAAGGAAATGGGTTAAGGGGGCAGGGTTGCTCAATGATGTGTGAGGTGCTGATTATTACTTAGCAGGAGGGGAGTGGCAAGGGAGTGGCAAAGTCTGGTTTAAATGTAGCACTAGTGGGGGCAGGGAGGGGAGCGTAATGAGCCGAGCGCAGCGAGGGTGAGCGTAGCAGGCTAACACTGACTCAGAGTTACCTTGGGCTTTTGGTTTGGTTTGTATGATTGTATATAAGCAATGTTTTTGGCTGTACATTAATTTATTTTATTCTTTTTTATTTTTACACCAATTTTCAGGCTAATTGTAATAGGATCCTAGGGGTAAACTAGCAAATGTAGTCAATATGGAGGGAGCCAAGTTACTGGAGGGACAGCCTAGAAGCAAAACTTTACCAAATTAAAAAAGTAAATGCTTGGGACTAGAACACTGTGTGAGTGTAAGGCTGATTCACAGTATTATAGCCCAATCTATTGGCAATTGGCTGGATCCCTTGTTTCATTTTGGTGCTTGTGAATACATGGATAAACTACTGTAGGGGTTGCTGGGGGAAATGTTTCATTTTGGTGTCAGTGATGTGCTTGTGCATACATGGACTGGAGGGGGTCATGGGATAATATTTCATTTTGGTGTCATTTGCTTGTGCAGGTATGAACAGACTACTGAAAGGGTCACTGGAGGAAATGTTTCATTTTGGTGCTTGTGCATACATACATACATGGACATACTACTACTGTAGGGATCGGTGAGGAAATGATGCCTTTTACTACTTGTGCATATAGATTTAAACTACCGAAGAAATCAATGTGGAAAATGGTCATATCTGTATGGGAGTGGTTAAAATAAATTTGTCCAGTCATTGCTGTTTTTATTTGTTACATTTTATCTGAGGTATATCAGTCAATAAAGTTGGCTGTAACTGTCAGATGCAGGGGTTGTCTGTGGATAAAAGTGACCGACACTGTTATTTGCTTAAAATAACCATTTATTATTCTGGCTTTGCAGGAAGTAGTGTGTATATTATTTTTCACTTTCTGTAACAGTCAAACATCACTATCACTGCACTCAGTACGTTGCTGTCTGTGGTAGTCTAGACAGGATGCATGACTGCAACTGATCATTGGCAGAGTGTTGCTCTGAGTAGTGTTGCCATATTACAGAATTAGTTCCCCTGTTGAGTTTTTGGCTGTTCATTTCTTGTAAGTGAAGTCCTTTTTTCTTTGTGGATTTTATCCAAGTGCTGTGGTTTCTTCTTCCAGACTCTCAGCAGTATAATATATGTCTCTGGTCATTTGTTGTTTAACTTTCCATCCCAGTCTAACACCAGAGTGATACACAGAAGATAATTGTCTTTTTGGAGGGTTAGGAAGGCAGGCACTATTCCCAGGCAGACTAAATATATTTCCTTACTCATGATTTTTTGTTCAGGCCATCATCAAGTCAAATGTTAGTGTTAAAAAACTCTGTGCTTTCTTTCAGACTTAAATTACAGTGGAGTCTTGGCTAGTTTCTGCATTAATATATCCAAGCATCATATCAATTCTCTGAAATAGCATAGTCTCCTACAAAGATTATCTTTGATGTTTACTGAACTTTTTGGTAACGCACTGTTGTGAACAGCATTTGTCCAGAATGAAAAATATGTAAAGCAAATTGTCTGTTATCACAGATGCGACATACCTCTCAGCTGTACAGATTTTCGCAGAATGTTCAGATTTTTGACTCATATTTTGGTCAGTTTTTCATAAAACTGTGTTTTTCTGGCAAATTAATGATAGATCATTAAAGATTAAAGTTAGAAAATAATGACAGACATTTGAGATTCAGACTTTATACCTGTTAATGCAAAACTTGGTATACTATCAACTTTCTAAGTTTGTAAGAGCAATATTTAAAAAAATGTACCTATTTTGAGCCTTTGCCCCACTTTTATTTATAGCTTTGTCCAGATTTCTTGCTCTAAGAGGTTGAGAGGTATGCGAGATGCACATCTGGCAGATACGCTTCTCACTGCCACTTCAACATTTGGTGCAGATGTAGACTACTACTACAAAAACAAGCAGTGTCAGACATCCCATTAACTGTGCTCTTGCAAGCCACATATGTCAACAGCATTTTATTCTGATTTTTTACATTTGTTTAACCTTTTTGGTTTTAAACTAATATATGCATTTTCACCATTACATTTGTGCTGTTGTAGCAAGGACACTATTTGTAAATGTCTCAAGTTGGAAGCCTGTTTCCAATACAGAAGCTGTACCACTGGCTTTGGAGTGTATAAAAAGCAAATTCATCTTCATTATGGTAATGTGGCCCCCTTGAGCTTCTCCAGGTATGGTAAGTGGCCTCTGTACTAAAAAGGTTGGGCACCCTTGGACTAAACACAAGCCTCTTTTCGAAGGCAACTTGGGAGCACTGTCTCGTCTGGTTGTGTACCACTTTCATTTTACTGTTTTTATTATACTTACTGTTGCCTCTGTGTATGCGTCATGGCTGAAAAGGGTCTCCAGCCAGGCCACCTACCTTGTTAATAAAACAGAATAGAAATAAATAAACATAAGCGACTTTCTCACAATCCCACATTAGGTAAACGGTAACCAAGGGAATAAAACTCCCTATATTACTCTAGCATATTACTCCCTATATTACTCTAGCATGTCCAAAGGTCAGTCAATGGTTTCCTCTCCAGTCCAGCTGGTGAATCTGGGAATTTTGAGGCAATGTTACAACTGTCTCATGTACACGGACAACCCTCTCCTCCTCCAAACAGATTCAAATATATGTGAGAGATGCAACTATTTAGCCAAACTGGAGGTTGAGCTCTCTCATCTCAAAACTGGTGTAACCAGTCAGGAGGAGAAGGTAACCTCACACAACACAATTCCAGTATCACATAGTCCCACCACATCAGTGAACCAAACACATAAATACACAAAAACATACTCGGAGGCTCTAAATAAAAATCTACCTAAGCAACAGAGACCTCCAAAGCAGACATCCAAGCAAACGCTGCCTCAAAACAAAACACGCACAACACATAGCCCACAAAGTCAGTGTGCCAAGCAGCCACAGCCCTTAAGGCTGAATAACACACCTGATACTCTTGTAATAGGTGACTCTATTGTCAGACACACTGACGTCCCGCTCAGCTCACGGTGAGCTGCCTATCGGGTGCTAGGATCCGCCACATAACGCAAGCACTCAGGTCACTCCAAAGCAAATACAAATATGACTCAGTCATTGTATATGCTGGTGTGAATGACCTGAGATGTACCTCCCTGCTCTACATGAAAAGAGACGTAGAGGAGCTCTCTGATCATGTAGTCCAGGCTGGTATGACCCTGACCTTGAGCAGCATCTTACCCTCACCTAGAATGATGCCACAGTACAAAGACAAAATGATCGATTTTAACAATTGGCTAAAATTTTGGTGTCATTCAAAGGGGATCCAGTGTCTGTCAGCCTGGGATGACATACTCGACAAGCCACGTTGCTTCGCTAGGGACAGCTTGCACCTGTCACCACTGGGCTTTGGGATATTGGCAAAGGCTCTTGCCACCCCCATAGTGCCTTTTATAGGCAAGGCTCAAAAGTCAAGCCCACCCCGATAGACAGCACAAGGAACAAGAAACTAAGGGTAATGCTGCTTAACGCCAGAAGTCTTAACCTCAAGATGCACGCACTCGAAGCTCTCCTCAGTATGGAAAACATTGATATCTGTGCAGTGACAGAAACCTGGTTCAAGGCTCCAGAAAGCACCCCAGCACTACCAGGCTATACCTCATATCATGCTTTTCGGCCCCAAAACATGGACCGAACCACAAAAGGAGGGGGAGTTTCCATATTTATCAAGGATATCCACACCTCCAGGTTAATGGCATTGCACGAAGTATCGGAGACCATCCATGTGCAACTAACAGTGGGCAAGACTGCTTTTCAGTTTATAGCATCCTACAGACCACCCTCTCAAAGTCAGGAATCCCACTCGGCTTTCCTGAAAACATTGGAGAACATGAAGATCTCTCCGAACACCATTATATTGGGCGACGTCAACTACCCAAACATTGACTGGGAGCACTACTCAAGCCCCAGCACCTTAGCCCAAAGGTTCCTGGAAATTATAAACTCAAATGCTATGGAACAACTAGTCACCACTCCCACAAGAGGGGACAACATACTAGACCTGATCATTACCAACATGGGGACTCTATGCTCCACACCAGAAGTATATCCCTCATTGTTAAGATCAGACCATAAATTAATTTCACTGGATGTCCACATCCCGACCCCACCCCCAGCCCAGAAAACCACAGTGAAAAACTTCTCAAAAGCGAACTTCTCACTTCTCAAAACCGAAGTGGAATGCTTCAAGGCCCCAGGGCCAGTGCAAACTACGGCACAAACTGCAGAATCCTATATAAATGCATTCTACGGACATCTCCAGGAATGCATGGATCATGCTATCCCAAACAAAACCAAGACCCAATCATCCGGCAGGCGTCCAGTCTGGTGGACCCCTGCCATAAATAAACTGTACAACAGAAGGAGGAAGCTACTACATGATAGAGCAAAATCCCTAATAGGGAAGGCATCTATGATCAGTACTAGCAAAAAATTACGATCCCTCATAAAATCCTCCAAGGCCAGCTTCGAGAGAAAAATTGCACAGGACACCAAAGGCAATCATAAGGCTTTTTTCAGTTATGTTAGGAACCTGGGATGCAACTCCCAGACTTGTTCTGAGTTGATTATAAACGACAACAAATACACTGAACCCACAGACATCACCAGTATCCTGGCAGACAGGTTCAGTGCAAACTTCTCTACTCCCCCCCCCCCCAAAAGAGCAAGTATCTATCCTGGCAGAGGGCTGCCTCCCAAACATCTCTGATGCCCAGGTGAAGGCTGCCCTCTCCAAAGCAAAAAACACTGCTTCCATGGGACCAGATGGCGTCCCAGGTTGCATCCTACATGAACTCCAAGAGGAATTAATCCCTCAAATAAAACAGCTATACAGTCTCAGCCTCACTACAGGATATGTGCCCACAGAATGGCGTACAGCAACAGTGGTCCCACTCCACAAAGGTGGAGCCTCTACGGACCCTGGAAACTATCGCCCCATAAGCATGACTAGCTTAGTCTGCAAGGCTATGGAGAGGATCATCATGGAGCTCATAAACAAAGACATTGGGGACCTACAGACACTAGATCCTACCCAGTTCAGCTTTGTCAAGGGCAGATCCTGCCTTTTGAACCTGGTTGACTTCTTCAAAACAGTCACCAAAGCCATAGATGAAGGGAAGGTAGCCCACACAGCCTATCTGGACCTTGCAAAGGCATTTGACACAATACCCCACTCGGGCATCATAGATAAGCTATCCAGCTTAAATATAAACCTCCATGTCACAAGATGGGTCGCAAACTGGCTCAAAGACAGAACCCACAGAGTGAGAGTTGCTGGAGCCATGTCAGACTCGGAACCGGTCACAAGTGGTGTCCCACAGGGTTCTGTCCTGGGACCACTCTTGTTTGGTATATAGTTTTCCGAGGTACAGGCAAACGTGGGAGGACTATGGCTCACCAAGTTCGCAGACGACTGCAAACTGGGCGCCATAATCGACTCTCCAGCTGACACAAAAATACTTCAAAAAGGTCTCACAGAGACAGATAACTGGTGCCAGCGCCATGGTTTAAAGCTAAATGCCAAAAAATGTATAGTCATACCCTTTGGCAAAAACAATGTGCCCACAAATTACCACATAGGCGGAAACCCATTAAGTACAGAGAAAGTTTTTAGGGACCTGGGGACCCAAGTTGATAGCAATCTCTCCTTTGAAAACCACATTGCCAAAGTGGTTAGAAAGACCTTCTACATAGCCCACCTCATCACGAAGGGTTTCACATCTAGATCAAGAGAGGTAATCGTGCCCCTTTATTCATCCCTCATCAGGCCCATCATAGAATACAATGCCCCTTTTGGGATGTACCTTACCCGACACCTGCAGCAATTAGAATGACCCCAAAAGTATCTCACCAAGAGGATCAAGGGTCTCAAACAGATGCCATATGCTGCTCGGTTAAAAAAACTCCAGCTCTACTCAGTTGCATACCGCCTACTTCGAGGCGATCTATGCCTGACATACAAAGCTATGTCAAATCCAGAATTAATGGACACGCTCCACCTCAGTAAATCTAAATCCCTTAGAGCCGCACGCTCGAGGGACTTGAACCTCAGCACAGAAATAAATAGAACTTGCTGGAGGGACAGGTTCATAACCCAGAGGTTCCCTTTGCTCTGGAATTAGAATTCCAGTTCATGTGAGGCAGAGCACCTCACTGAATCTCTTCAAGAAGAATCTCGATAGATGGATGGGGGATCGTAGGTTTGTCCCAGGGATTACTCCCGTGTCACTATTAGACAGAGGCACAGTAAACTAAACCTTAAAAAGGGCACAGTATACTCAAATCAAGGGGTGGCGTAAGCCATACAGAATCGGGTTAGGCTTATAATTGCACCAGGGCAGATAGCCTAGTATGAACCTATGAACCTATGACTACAGGATGAAACTTGTTTACAGCTGAAAATGCAAAATCATTTGGACTAAACTGGAAGACTTCTCAATACTCCTAAACAATTCTAGCAAGAAATTCATAACCTTATCACTGACAACTTTAAAGTTCATTTGCTTTATTTCTTCTTGATTACTAAACTAAGCCTAACTTCTGAAAATCTTTCAGCAGCCCTCATAGGCATCATTTTTCTACTCTTACCAGCACAACTGCTGTTCTAAATATCTATTATTTTGCTTCACCTGCTGACGATTCATAAACTCCTTATACCCATGATCCATACTTGTTACAATTTCCTTTCAAATTTTCAGTGGCCTGCAAATACTTCATAAAGCCCAGAAGCTGCATGTCACTATGTTAGCATATATTCATTCTCTTCATCAAACTTTTATAAAATTATTTCCTGAACTGATAATCAAATACTTTGTTCACATATTCAGTTTCTTCCCCACTCAGTCTTTCATTCCCACCACATTCTGACATACATTCATTAAACCCATACCTCAAACATTTTTTCTTAAATCACCTACTTCTGACCTATTGACAGTTCTTGCAAACTAGTTTATAAACTAATCTATAACCAAGCAGTGGAAATTCTAAATGACAACTGGTCCCTAGAATACAGTATACATTTAAAAAAAGACTTCAGTACCATTGGGAGGGTGGCTTAATGGCTAAGGTGTTTGCCTTGCAAACACAAGGTGCAGGGTTTGAGTCTCACAAGGGATAATTGGCTAGGCTTAAAATGGCTTGCAAGGGCAGTTAGCTTAGTTCTAAACTATGAACCTATATCTGCACTCCTATTTCAAACTAAATTTATAATTGTCTTAACTCAAGTTCCCTTACTAGTATCACAGTTATTGATATTCTGGGACTTTTGACTCTGTCGATCATGGTTTACTGATGTTGTAATTGGCCAGACTAAACTTTGGCCCTTCACCCCACACCTGCTTCTCCATCTGCCTTTTGATAGAACTACACAAAAAAGTTCAGAAGTTCCCCATTTAGAGCATGGCAAATTACTCAGTGTAGAACCTAAAGTCTATCCCCTGGATTCAATAACCTCCCTTGCAGGACTAGCTTAGTCCTGCACGAAAGTGCCTGTTTAGGAGCAGGACGGCAGAGTGCCATGCATAGTAATGAAGGCATGCTGGCCGAGCTCCTAGGCTTACACAGGGTGTGTATGAGTGCATGGGGTGTGTCTGAGAGCAGAGCTCTCAGAATAAACATGCCCCTGCAATGTAGAACAGCAGAAGCTGTTAAGAAATTAGTGAGATCGCTCATAGGTGTCCTCATATCCCCACCAACAGTCTCCCATGTGCACAACAGCAACAGGACATATAAATTAAAAGAAGAAACCCTTTTATTTTCTTTAAAAATCTGATTAAAGCTAACCATAGGTGTGCCCATCGCTTAGCTACAGTTAATGTAGCTGAAATAGCAAAAGGAGGATAAAAAGCAGGATATGTGCAAATGAAGCAGTACAGCGATATTGTAGTGGGCAGAGCGTTCGCCTCACAAGCAGTCAATCTTGGTTCGTGTCCCACTGGAGTACATTCCATTTCCATGTCAAATCACTGTTATGATCAATATATTTAGTTGTATAACCTAATAAATAACATATATGTGTGAACTAGAGTAGTAAGCTGTGTAATGAATGATAACCCCATGCACTTGCCAAATTCGCCACCTCCCCAAGAACCAGTAGACTATTACTGTCTAAAATATAGCAGTAGCAAGGATAAATATGCACGAGTAAGCAGGTGCAAGTCTGTTTGCATGACGGTAATCAGTACGTACACAGAGTAAGCAATAGTGAGGCTAACCTTGTGTAAGCGGATGTCACTGGAAGTTAGCAGTGCTTACCATCATGCAAACCCGCTGACAACTGCGTAAAAGTGCTTCAACCATTCAGTATCCAACTGGCCTCATTCTGGCCAGCAACAAATTAAACAGCCCCTGCAAGGCTTGAACCCAGGAGCCTGCACACCACAGCCAATGTGATTTACCACTAAGCCAATGCATATAAACCTGACATTTTCATAAACTTAGCATCCAGCAATACCATTCAACATTACAGGACATGTAGCTAAATATGTAGATGTATGTGTGTGTGTGTATATATATATATATATATATATATATATATATATATATATATATATATAAAACTAAATAGATATATACCTCTTCCTCTCTGTATTACATATGTATATAAATATATATATATATATATATATATATATATATATATATATAAATATCCACATATAGATATATACATATGCAGACATCCATACATCTATATGTCGTTATATATATATATATATACATACATATATATATATATATATATATATATATATATATATATATATATACATATATATACATATATATATATATATATATATATATATATATATATATATATATATATGTGTGTGTGTGTGTGTGTGTGTGTGTGTGTGTGTGTGTGTGTGTGTGTGTATATATATATATATATATATATATATATATATATATATATATATCTGTATATATATATATATATATATATATATATATGTATATTTATATATACACACACAGATATATATCTATAGATATGATACAACACATAAGAATGACATATATGACCACAGGCACTGCCAATGGGGGTGAAGGGTCCCAATCACATACGTGTTACACATACTGATATTCCCCCTCCCAGCCAAACAGGTGAAACATACAAACAAACACACAAAGTAAACAAACCACTGCTTCCCAAACCACAGGCAGGATACAAACAGTGGGAGAAACATTGTGGACCCACTAAGTCTACTCTAGAAACAAAGACAAGAACATCCCTTGCAGGCAACCCAAAAATTCTTGGGTATTTGGATTTCTGTCATTACACTGATTCATCATGGCATCATGGTATGTTCTCAGACTACAAGGTTGGGAAAGCCTGATGATCCATGGGTTGAGACAACATGCGTGATGTGTCCCAAGAAGTGGAGAGTGGGCAGTGTGTAGTGGTGTGGTTAGACCTGACCTGCACCCAGAGAAAGGATGATTGCTGCGGAAGAGGAGTGGGGAGGAGGATGATGGGTATGAAATTATGGGTCGAGGCATGCCGGTGATGGATGCAGCGGTTCTAATCAGACCACCTTGTGGATGTAAACAATAGTGTGAATTGGGCAGAGCATTCGCCTAACGAGCAAGCATTCCCGGTTTGAGTCCCACTGCAGCACAGTTTATTTTACATGGCAAAGCACGTTATAACCAATTTTGTTGTTGCAAAACCCACTAAATAACACCAAATAACATATGGTTGCAGCTCCCTACTGTAGGCATGTAATCTGGTCTAATTGGCATCACAACTTATTATTGTTCTCCTCACCCGCACCCAGGGGTTTGAGTGTCCAAATCTACCTCCAAATTCAGTGTATATGCATAACTGTTGCTGTAGAAGAAATGACCAGCTATGGACCTTCCCATCAACCTTCTTGCACATCCCCTGCTATTTTCTCTAATGTCTTTCCCTCTTTGTGCCTCTTTTTTCACCACTTTCCTATCAACCCCTTTTTCTTTTCGTTTAAAGAAATTTGTGCGGGGGTAAGCAGAAGTAAGCACTTTTAAGCAGCAGTAAGCGGGTTTAAACCTGTGTTGTGTGGTGGTAAGCAATGCCTACACTGGTTAAGAAATGTAGAAGCTAACTGAGTGTAAGAAGCTGTAACCGGAGGTTAGCATTGTTTACCCTCATGCAAACCAGCGCAAACCTAGTTACAATTGCTTAAAAGTGCCTTAGTCACTCTGTATCAAACAGCTCTCATCCTGCCCAGCAACAAAATAATCTGCACTCCCAAGTTGCAAACCCCGGACCCTGCACACTATAGTCAAAGTGAGTTACCACTAAGCCATGGCAGATACACATACAGCAGAATGTCAAACCTGGGACGTCGGTTCCACGGAACCGGGAGATGAGGCTGGGCAGGTGTGTGAACAAACTGCTGCTTCTCAAACCCCTGGCAGGATGCTACCAGTGGGAGAAACAGTGTAGACCAGCTAAGTCTAATCTTGACACAAAAACAGGTCCATCCCTGGTGGGACGAACCAAAAATTTTAGTCAATCCAATGTTTACACGTGTCTCGAAAGATGAACAAGGCAAGGCTCATACGTACAGATTAAGAGCCAGAAGAAACTTGGGTCGAGACAGTATACTGGATGAGTACCAAGACGTGGAGAGAGGGCAATGTGTGGAGGTGTGGTATGGCTGGGCTAGCAACTGGAGAATGGATGGTTGCTGTGTACGTGGAGCTCAATGGGGTGGGGGAAGGAATCATGGGTATGAAATTATGGAAGATATATGCAAATGAAGCAGCACAGCAATAGTGTAGTGGGCAGAGCATCCACCTAATGAGCAGGCATTCGTGGTTCAAGTCCCACTGCAGCACAGTCCATTTTACATGACAAAGGACGTTATAACCAATAGTTTTGTTGCAAAACCCACTAAATAACATATATTTATGAACTGGAGTACTGCAAGAAATGCACAGGTGAAGTATCAGTGTCAGAATGAATAAGGCACTAGTAAGCAGGTTTAAGCACAAATAAGCAATAGTAAGTATATGTAAGCACTAGTAAGTGGGCTTAAGCCCATTTGCCCAGCGGTAAGCAATGCCAACACTGGTTAAGCAAATCTGAAGCTAACACCCTGTAAGCAGATGTAACGACAGGTTAGCAGTGCTTATCTCCACGCAAACCCAGTAACAACTGCTTAAAAGTGCCTTAACCACTCTGCATCCAATGGCCCTTGTTCTGCCCAGCAACAAAATAAACAGCCTCTGCTAGGTTCAAACACAGAACCCCACACACCATAGCCAAAGTGATTTACCACTAAGCCATGTCAGATATACATAACCCTGATGTATTCAAAACATATCAACCAGCCCAGTCATTCAACAGTACAGAGAATGTATTCCAACATGTAAATGTTTGTTTATGAGTCAATATATTAATATCTAAACAGATACAACATATCAATAGATGTAGCTATCTATCTATATATATATATATATATATATATATATATAAATATATATATATATATATATATATATATATATATATATATATACACACACACACACACACACACACACACACACATATATATATATATATATATATATATATATATATATATATGGCCACACATCTGTAGATAGCAATGGTAGATTGACAAATACAAATATGTCTACATGCACCGTTAATGGGGTTGAGACGCCCCAAACAATATACGTCATGTACGAATAGGCATAACCCCCCACCACAGCCAAACACATCCACCCTGCAATACACTAAAGTGTTACAGATCCCATAAGCAGGACCTGACATGACATGTGCACAACATGTAAACAGTACTACAACCCACCTGTATGATGTCAGGCTGGTATTGGTAACATATCATGCAGTACAGTGTGACTCCCATAGAAAATGTAAAATATGGAAGCTATCAACATCCCCAGGATACATATACACAGACACATATATGCATATACAGATATATATAAGATCTGATGAAGCGTGCTAGGTTTGCACGAGAAAGCGCTTATCATTTTTAATAAAGACTGGCTTTTTATTATTTCGTGGTGGTCATGTCCAGTTTTGTACTCATATATCTATATATATATATATATATATATATATATATATATATATATATATATACACATATGACTACTCAGACACACGCAGAGATATGTACAGTAAGATACATATGTAGAAGGTGCACACAATATGGAACAGCCACTATGCCTACAGTTCACACCTGAACAACTGGACACTGTATGGGCCACCCATACAATTACAATTATCGCCTGCAACAAATACCCACAGAGAGGTCATATGAAAAACACCTTACACAGGTTTGCAGAAATGGAAAACCTTTATTTGTGTACTATTACAGTTCTATATGCCATGTCATATAGCTGTGCAGACACTGGCATCCATATAAACAGAGTAATGCAACTGTGAAACAGTGATGCTAACACAGTAGTCTGGAAAAGTTCACAACTATTGCTGTTCAGGCCAATGCCTTCATATTGTACAATAGTAAAGACAGATTGGGCCACAGGATACCAAACAATCAACAGTATGTAATACAGGTGTATATATCAGCAGCCTCCATCTACACTATGTACAAATTCACTAGGTGTTGAAGACTTCAGTTGACCAAATGGGATGTAACTGTTACATAACAAGGCATAACTGACACCATCACAAGCACACTGACAAACAGAACAATCTTGTATGGCAGGAGGCAATAGGCCTGCATTAACCCAATATATGTGAGTAATGTAAATATAGGAGAAGTATACGGAACTGTACATGCAGATACCTTAAGGCAGCTCATCCCTGATACCTCCACATTTTGTAACAGCCTAGGTCAGTTATAGTACACCCCCCTAGACTCAATACTACAGGCCCATATACCACTGTTACATACACTGGCCTCTGGAGTGCATACGGGCACACACATATATGGACCATGCACCACTGTATGTGTGGGGGATACAACAGCAGTGGACTAATGGCAACAATGACAGTGTGATATACACAGAGCCCACTACAGAACAAACCCTGACAGCATGTCATATGTGCAAAGCTTGGTATGTAGCTGGAGGACAGAGGCTGGGACACAAGTCCATATGTGGGAAACTGTTACCATACACTAAGCAAGTTGCTGGTGTTACAGGATAGTCGGCAACATACCCTTAGCCAGGGAATTGAGGTTAGAAACATAAATGGATGTAGCCATGTACTGATAGCACTAAGCACACACATTGTCAGTGACATATCTGAAACAGGACCTGTGTAGTGGACAGACAAAACATGGTAGGCACACCTCTGGCCACCAACAGGATAGGTCCACAGTTGAGAGCTATGCAGACAGACTGCATTCCAAGGTAAAATAGTATGTATGCACACACCCTGTAACACCAGTGCTATACAAAGCATAACACAACTCTACTCAGACTCGGTCTGTAGTTCTGGAACCTCCTACAAATATGTAGCTGACCTACGTGTGTCGGTTCCATTGGAAGAGGTACTGCTACCTGCTGTCTGTAACACTGATGCCAACACACAGGAAGGATGTCCATCACACAGGAAAGGTAAAGGGACTATGCCCACATGATGTAGGGATTTATAGTAGCTGGTTGCCATGACAGTGGTAATTGGAAGTACTACACAGCAAGCCGCATGCAGTTAGCAAGTGTAGTACACTGATTGGTGGAGAGGCCATCACCTGATCAAGTGCATCACCTACTAAAGCCAGGCTGCAATCTACCCCAAACAGCTCAATCCATTCACAGGAGAGAGAAAGCAAGCAATAAATAAAAATGGGAAAAAAAAACTCAGCTTTAAATGCAGCCATCTAGGCAGCTGCCGGTCATTAATACATACTTCCCACAATAGGTATGTGAAGTATATGTACATGCATTAGAATGTAGTACCTGGTCCATAGTACTGTGATAGTTGATGTGGAATGCGTTATATGTGCCAGCAGGTGGTGTTGTGATGATGGTCAACTGAACAACTGCTATGGACAATAGTATTTGTCCCTGTGAGTAGAGGGCCATAGCTGTTAACTGTGCAGGTCAGCACTGACGTGATGTAAGCCATCATAGTGTGTGTTGTGTAATGGGGATTATGCATATGATGTGGCCAGTAGCCAGTGGTGGAAGTAATGCCAGTATGATGGACATGTGGGAGCCATGGACCACCACTGGCAGAATACCCAGGTGAATCTGTAATGTAGCATGGCAGAATGCCATAGGTGTGTAATAGAGTTACCTGCAAACAGGTCCCACATATATCCCACCAATGTCAGGCCATGTCCATATGTGGAACATGTCTGTGTTGCAGCAAAGCAGAACAGTGCAACTGTGCAGGGAGGTGTCGTGAGATTGTGAAGCTGATGTCTAAATGTACCCCACATATATATATGCATATGTATACATATGTCACAGATATAATATCTAAGGATAAATGTATATCAGCATGTATGTTCAGAAATATACATATACCCATGTGTAGACATATATATGTGCACATATATATGAAGTCACATATATCTACACACATATAGATAAATACCGATATGCAAATGTCTGTACAAACACACACACAAACAGATATGTATGGGAAGACATGTCTCCTATATCACTACCACAGTGATGCATGCTATGTGTGAGGCAGCAGCACACATAGCAATACACACAGATATCTACAGCTGGCAGTGTGTGCACCATGGATGGGTATGTCTCATGTTAGTCCTGACCTAGCACCACAGTGCCCCCACCTGTAAAGTATGCAATGGGAATATGGGGAAGTATGGCAGATACACACATGGAGGTGGTCAGGATTGGTAGATATAGAGGACAGTCTACAGGTGTGGTATGTGACACATGTTGTGGGTAAACACCGTGAATGGTGTGTGTGGTCCATGATGTGGATGCCCCATGGTCCCCAATATGGGCACAATGGAAACAAGGCTCCCACCAACTGCCACTGACAACAGCAGTCCACATCCTGAAGGTACCAGATCTGGCGGCTGAGCAGGAGGAGCATGTTGGCCAAGTGAATGTGTACTGGGTGCCTCAGACTGATGTAGCACATCCCTCATGTGTCTGTGGAGCCTGGTATGGAACAGACCCTAGGCCTGAGCTCAGGGGACAGGAACATGTTGGTGTGTGCCCTGAGGGGGGAGGGCCAACATCCCCTGGGTGGTTCCACCGGATGGTATTGCTGTAGCAGTACACGCAGAGGCCCCAGGTTGGCACACACATGTGATGTGGCCAGGTATCCTGGTCAAATGGGTGTGGAGAGGTGGATCAGCTGGCCAATGGAAAATATACATGTTATTGTGTCACTGTCATAGTACATATGTTGGTAGTAATAGTCTACACAATCCCGGTATATGTCCAACAGCATGCATAGAATCCCCCTATAACACAGACTGTCAGATGTGCAGCAATCTCAGAGCAGCCATACCACTGGCATATATATAACCATAGTGGCCTTGACAATGCATGCAAGTGTATAGTCTGTAACAGGCCAGCGATGTTAGTGTCCACACAGGGGACATGGCTACAATCACATAGCAGAAGGTGTGGTACAATACACAATCTGTCCAAACAGTAGTTAAGCTGCAGCTATATCTAATGAGTTGTGTATATAGTCTGTTGAAGCCGATATGGTGGGGGGTGACAGAGAAGAGTGTTACAAACTGTGGTAACCTTGCTGTATGAGTTGATCAGACCTGTTTCTATCTTTATGTCTTTCAGTCAAGATGGCACATGCACGGTTGTCCACCTATTCCCAAGCGGAGAATGATGTGGTGATATCACACTTGATCCAGCACTATCCTGTGCTGTTTGGCAGGGCTGCACATGAGCAACAGATGTGGACCGACCTGTGGAACAACCTAGTCCACAGGGTCAATGATGTCAGACTGCACAATTGCAGTTATGAGCAGGTTCGGCATCATTGTACTGATCTGCTTCGCAATGCCCGTCAGCATGCTGCTGCAGTCCGGGGGGATCACCTCATCACAGGGGGGGCCATGCCATCCATCCCTCCTGACATGTGTGGAGGAGCTTCTGGCCAACCTCATGGCATCTGCCCATCCAGAACACCATCAGCCACTGGACCCCTTCATGGAGGTGGGTGTCACCTACACACCAGCCAAGGATTGTGCATGTAAGGACACAAGGCACATCAGTAGACCACTGTTGTGTAAATATCTACAGTGGTACAGGTAGATCATGCATATCCGATATGTCATACAAATATTGTGTTGCTGCATTGTAGTGATAAACAGATGTCCAGATGTGGTAGTATTGTGGGAATTTACAGTTGATGTATGGTAGTACTGCTCCCAGCCTGTAGCAGTGCCACAGGTGTGGCCACTGATGTTGCATCTCTCACCCACTTATGTAGGTCCCGCTGGGGTAACAGCAAGGCAGCAGCCTGAAGCTGGTGAGTATGTCTTATGTAGATGCATACCAACACACCGGACATGTAATGGTGATGTTATATTCCATGCACACATCTAACACAACTACCCTGGATGCATGCTGTACATGTGCATGTATTGTTGCTGTGAAGTGCATGGTCTCACAGGGGCGAACATGATGGGGCATTGAAAGGGTATGTCACACATCTGCATGACAATTAACATCCTCTCATTGCAGAATGTGTCCACAGGGCGTAACATACTGTTGGTAGACATGGCCTACAGTAGCGACATGTTCTAAACAATACCCATATACAGTGCAACACCAGTGTACATACCTGTAGGGCAATGCCAACTGCTGCTGAGATACACTATGGCATACGGCATTACAGTAGTCCACATTATCAGCTGGGCCTAAGCTGCAACATGTGGTGTTCAGTGTATGGGAAAAAGCAAGCTGACACATATGTGTAGGGCTTACCTGTCATGCATCTGCATAAATGCTGAGGGGGGTCTCAGCATGAAACACCAGTGCACTGCAGCAGGGATCCTAAGGATGGTAGGAATGGCTCTATCTGCATATAGTCAGGTCCAGGACCTGTGGCAGCTGTAACCCTACCCACACTGCAATAGTGACAGCATTGTGTGAACACCATGGGATTTGCACATGAGTAGACCTTGCAGTCATGCAGAATAGGGGGGCATGTGTAGGATAGGCTGAACATACACTGGCAAATGCAGAAGGCCCATGCTGGTATATCCCTGCCATGAGCAGTGACTGCTGTAGTAGACACAAGAGGTGTGATAAACCGTCATGATAAGGGTGTGCACACATATCCTCACATGGTGTGTATACATCACGGACAGCAGCCACACACCTAACACAATCTGTAAACATTGCATGTGAAAGTACAGGGCATATGTTACATACTGGGCATGCATACAGCTAAGATCTGCAATGCTGTGGTCCCACGGCAGATCATGGATGTGTGTGTAAAAGCAATAAAGAGGTTTACACCCCCCATAGCCATGGTATGCTCTGATGGTTGTCAGTGTAAACATTTCTACAGTGGCCATACATGGTCTGTTGATGTTGACAGCTGTAAATCAGGCATCAGGCCTTCACCAATGACAACTGTCCACATATCATCCCAGGTATGTGTTGCTGAAACACATAGGGGCTGTGAGAGGTACAGCTAGCATAACTGACATGGTACTAAACATTCTGCAATGGGTTGGACACCTGTGAGTTGTGGTGCACAGTATATGGCAGGGTGCAGAACAGGTGCACGGCAATAATATGTACGTGGGAGCAGAGGTATCCAGGGAAAGGGGCATTACCTAATCACAGCACATGCATCATACACATGTATACCATTGCTAGCATGGTGTGAGTATAGCTGAACTGCATGCTGTTCTGTACCATATGTTCTGCATGTTTTCAGATGGGTAATTGGAGGACTGTGTGTATGATTGTTGTGCAACCTCACCTGTATGTCAGTGTGTGCATCCTGGTGGTTAGTTAGCTTGTCGGCAGGGTCACTCTGGCAAAGTGTGGGAGGTAGATGCATGTATGATGTGTGTGTGTATGTGCGTGTTTGTGTGTGTGGCCATGTACACACATGTGTGAATGTGGGGTGTTCATAAGGCTGTACCCCCCCCTTTGGGACCATGCAGTACATGGACATGGAGTGCCACATTGCACACCAGGAATACCTGTCATGTACTCACAGGACAGCAAATAGTATAATATGGCCTGTAGCTTGGATCAGGCATTCAGAGGGAAGGTAGACCCCAGGTACACAATTAATATTGCTGTCAGCGGAGAGATCACCTACAGTCCATGTATGCAGCTTTACAGATGCATTGGGGAAGTAATAGTCAACACCAGGGAGTGTATCCAAATATTACAGCTGACACATGATGGGCCAATGGAGCAGCATATCCGGCATGTACTGAGCATTACATACACATGACACACCAGTGGGAGCTAATATGGGTACAACATAGTAGTCTACATATATAGGGGACATGCACATCATTCCGGCCATGCAGAGGGTGCATACCGAATGACAGCATTGAGGCCATGTTACTCCACTACACACAAGTCAGGTAGGTAATGTAGCAACAGGTCTTGTGTTGTGCCCGCTTGTGTGGGCATTTAGAGGACTGCGATGTTAATGAGTGGTAGCAATGCCTGTATGTTAACAAGTGTGATGCAGGATGAAGTAACATATGGACATGTACGTGGGACTGTCTGTAAAGCCATGGACAGGTAGGTAGTATGGAGATGTGTGTTTGTGTGTGTGTGTGTGTGTGTGTGTGTGTGTGTGTGTGTGTGTGTGTGTGTGTGTGTGTACTGTTAAGCAATGCTGTGCAGGTTTTAAAGTGCAGTTATTGTTTTCCCCCACAGGTGGCGAAGTGGGTCAGGGTCCCTCCTGCACCCAATCTGATGCAGGTGTCCATACAGACACCGATGATGATGATGATGATAATGGTGAGGCACAGGTGGGGTTGTCAGGGGCTGACACTGCGCCAACATTTGACATCCCCCTTTTAGCCAGCCCACCCCCGCACACAGTTACAGTGCCTATACACACCCCAGCACCAGTGTTCATAGCAGAGGGGACCAGGTGACATTCCGTGGCAGTGCACGGGAAAGTGTGGTAACCATGCCTACTGTGTCCAGTCACAGCAGGCATAGCTAGATGTCCGGTGGGCTGCCACATAGGCAGATGTCCCAGGGTGCTCATGGTAGGGCCACTGGACATTATTGCCCCTGGCATAGGCAACATAGCTGCAACCAGCAGAAGCATGTTCCAGGCTGTAATGGTGGCGCAGACACATATTAAGTGTTACACCAGACAGGGCCTCAGGCTGCAGTGGGCTGCACTCACATCTGTAGTAGACAACCTCCATGAAGTGGTGGCTGTCATCCGTGCTTCTACCAAGCAAGCAGACAGGTGGCAGATAGATGGCATGATGAGGTGATGACCCTCATCAGCCATAGAGTTTCCGTGCTTCAATATGTGGTGGAGATGCGGTGATGCCCGTGTGGACATGGGCCAGCAACACCAACAGCTGGCACTCAATGTGGGCATGCTAGGACACCAAGAGGCTCCAGTAGTGGCAGTAGCAGCCCCGGCAGTGCAGGGTGTGTGCTGTCCACACCACAGCAGGCCATGTGCACATGGTCCTGGCCAGTCCCAGGAGGGATGTGATACCAGCAAACAAATGTCATCAGCAGGTGAGAGTAGGACTTCAGTGCCTGTACCTGCATGTACCCGCGGAATCCCTGGTAGGCACAGTCCACGTGTCAGTGGCCAGAGGCAGTAAACTCCACACCCTGCCAGGTATGGTCTGCAGCTGTCCACAAACACCTGTGTAGGGCAGCCACAAGGCAGAATTGTGGTGCATGCATACCCACACACTATGCAAACACACCTAGTTCAACCTCATACCCACACACATCACATCACCTCAGCCAGCTCTCCAGAGTACACCCCTCATCCACACACATGGTGTCAAATGTATGGCCTACCTTTGGCCTCTGGCAGACCAACATGACACCCTGTGCATATGGTGATACCTGTGCCCTATCCCTGTCATCCATGCCATCGATGCAGGGTCAGGCTGATATGGTTCTGATGCACATGGTGACTATACACCAGTGTGCCACAGTCCTGCAGTGTAATATATTGTAGGGTGTAGAGTGTGAGGCATATATGACAGGTAGTGTAGCTGTCCAGCAATGATGCCTTCTAGTTGTTAGTAACACTGCTTGGTTGTGGTCTCTAAACTGGTATGCACTTGTGTTATAGGTGTACATGCCAAAGCAAACCCAAAAATGAGAAACCAGCATACAGTGACACCAGATAAATCCTTTACTGTAGAAGTGCCATAGGCGAAAAAACAGGAACAGACCGGTTTCAGCTTCACAGTTACATAGCTTTCATCAGTGTTAATGTCTGATAAATAAGAAATGCTTTATATACATAATTTGAAGGACATGTGATCAATTAAAGGTGCTCATTAAGCCCTGGTTTAAAGAGACCTCCCAGTTTAACAATCCATTTCTTCTCCATACTGTTTAATAAATCATGCCATCCTAATTTATTGCTTCAGGGTCTCATGATTTTGTCTATAATAGTAAAATGAAATATGGCATTTTGATGTGTCATTGTGGTTTATAAAGGGCGTTAGTTTCTTTATGATGTTTAATGTCGCTAAGATGTTCAGAAATTCTGAATTTAAGAGGTCTGGAAGTTTGCTCTCTGTAGAATGCTGAACAGTTGCAACTAGCTAATTAAACCACCCAATCAGTAACACGATTAGCAAAAAATGAAATCTCATAGACATGAGGGGTATTTTGACTGCT
This sequence comes from Protopterus annectens, assembly GCF_019279795.1. Taxonomy (NCBI): domain Eukaryota; kingdom Metazoa; phylum Chordata; order Ceratodontiformes; family Protopteridae; genus Protopterus; species Protopterus annectens. Next base: position 1,682,301,070 of record NC_056726.1, read on the forward strand.
GAGGCTGTTAGTGTTTAAAACCCTAGGGCAGTGAACACAATGCCCACAAGAGCGACAACCAATTAAGGGGTCACCTGACAAAGTAACTTGTGTATATTTCTTGTGATGAAGTTGACCATGTTTATAGTGATTAAAAAAGGCAGCAAGATTTTTACCTTTCTTGAAGGAAAAGTGACATCTGTCTCCCAAAATTTCACCAAGTCTTGAGTCAGATGACAAAATGTTCCAATGGTATTACACAATATCCATTAGTACCTTGGTGTTGCGACCATATGTAGTAACTAATCTAAGGGGCTCACCCACCCCTGTTACATTTGGCTTTATAGAGCAGAAGATTCTCACGCTCCATGTTATCTACATTATGTTTTGTAAGTAAAACATGGCCCATTTTATAACCTCTGTCCCTAAATCTAAGAACCAAATCATCTCTGAAGTGTTCATACGTATATCGCAGCAGATGTGTTTAATCCTCATAAATTGAGATTTGGGGATGTTCCTACAGATGTGGGGTGGATGAAAACTGGTGACATAGAGAAGTGAATTATATATGGGGAATTTCCGATGAACTTCAGTGGTCAACATGTGGTCAGATGCTCTAGAGACCAACACATCAAAACAAATATTTTGTTCTTATCATAGTTGACCGTAAACTCAATTCCCCATTTGTTCTCATTTAAGTAGGCAGTGAATTCCAATAGGTAATCCACATTCGCTCTCCACACCAACCAGCAATCATCCAGATATCTCCTCCAGATGTCCATTTTGTCTAAATAAGTTATGGGAGTCATCATAAATAATCTGTTCCTCAATATATGCCATAAATAAATCGGCATATATTGGGGCAAAAGAGGCTTCCATGGCTGTACTCTTAATCTGTAAAAAACATTGGTCCCGATAGAAAAATATGTTCTTCGTGAGCACATGTTCAGTGAGACAGAGGAGCAATGCACTGAAACCATATTTGTACATTTCTGTTTTGTTTAACCAATAGTCTAAGGCTTCCAACCCTGCCCAGTGTGGAATGTTAGTATATAGGGATGTGAAGTCTAGTGTACACATCAACCAATCAGGTTCTAATTGTACCTCATAAATAATCTGAAGGAATTCAGTAGTGTCTCTGACAGGTTCATAGGTTCATACTAGGCTATCTGCCCTAGGGCATTTATAAGCCTAGCCAGAGTGTGTTTGGCTTTCGCCACCCATTTTAAATTAATTTTGCTATGCCCTTTTTCGAGGTTAGTATACTGTGCCTCTGTCTAACAGTGACACAGAAGTGATACCCGGGGTAAACCTATGATCCCCCATCCACTCATCAAGATTCCTCTTGAAGAGAGTCAATGAGGGACTCTGCCTAACCTGGACTGGGATTTTATTCCAGAGTGAAGGGAGCCACTGGGTTATGAATCTGTCCCTCCAGCATGTCCTATTTATTTCAGTGCTGAGGTTCAAGTTTCTCGAGTGCGTAGCTCGATGGGATTTGGATTTTCTGAGGTGCAGCATGTCCATTAATTCCGGGTTGGACATGGCTTTATATGTCAGGCAGAGATCGCCTCTGAGCAGGTGGTAGGCCACTGAGTAGAGCTGGACTTTCTTTAACCGGGCAGCATATGGCATCTGTTTGAGCCCTTTGAACATCTTGGTGAGGTACTTTTGGGGTCTTTCCAGTTGCTGCAGGTGTCTGGTAAGGTACAACCCAAAAGGGGCATTGTACTCAATTATGGGCCTGATGAGGGATGAGTAAAGAGGCACGATGACCTCCCCTGATCTAGATGTGAATCCCTTCATGATTAGGTGGGCTATATAAAATATTTTTTTCTAACCACTTTGGCCACGTGGTTGTCAAATGAGAGATTGCTATCAACTTGGGTCCCCAGGTCCCTAATTACTTCTTCCGTACTTAATGGATTACCACCTATGTGGTAATTTGTGGGCACTTTGTTTTTGCCAAAGGGGATGACTATACACTTTTTGGCGTTTAGCTTGAGGCCATGGCTCTGGCACCAGTTGTCTGTTTCTATGAGGCCCTTTTGGAGGATGCTTGTGTCGGCTGGAGAGTCGATTATAGCACCCAGTTTGCAGTCATCTGCGAACTTGGTCAGCCACAGTCCTTCCGTGTTGGCCTGTACCTCCGAGAAATATATACCGAACAGGAGAGGTCCCAGGACTGAGCCTTGTGGGAAGCCACTTATAACTGGTTTGGAGTCTGACATGGCTCCAGCAATTCTAACCATGTGGATTCTGTCCTTGAGCCAGTTTGCAACCCATCTAGTGACGTAGGGGTTTATATTTAAGCTGGTGAGCTTATCTATAATGCCCAAGTGGGGTATTCTATCGAAGGCTTTTGTGAGGTCCAGGTAGGCTGTGTGGACCACCTTCCCTCGTCAATGGCCTTGGTGACTGTTTCAAAGAAATCAACCAGGTTTAAGAGGCAGGATCTGCCCTTAACAAAGCCAAACTGGGTAGGATCCAGTGTCTGTAGGTCCCCAATATCTTTTTTTATGAGGTCCATGATGATCCTTTCCATAGCTTTGCAGACCAAGCTAGTCAGGCTTATGGGGCGATAGTTTCCAGGATCCGTTGAGGCACCACCTTTGTGGAGAGGGACCACTGTTGCTGTACGCCACTCATTGGGTACATATCCTGTGGTAAGGCTGAGATTGAACAGTAGTTTTATGTTTAGGTTTAGCTCTTCTTGGAGTTCATGTAGAACGCAGCCCGGGACACCGTCTGGTCCCATTGATGCTGTGTTTTTTGCTTTGGAGAGGGCGGCTCTTACCTGAGCATCTGAGATGTCAGGGGGGCAGCACTCTGCTGGGATAGATATTTGCCCTTTGGTGGGGAGAAGTTTGCGCTGAACCTGTCAGCTAGAATGTTGGCAATGTCTGTGTGTTCGGTGTATTTTTTGTCATTTTGGACTAATTCTGAGCATATCTGAGAATTCCCACCCAGGTTCCTAACATAACTAAAGAAAGCTTTGTGATTATCCTTAGTGTCCTGTGCAATTTTTCTCTCGAAGCTGGCCTTAGATGATTTTATGAGTGCCCGTAGTTTTTTGCTAACACTGATCAGAGATGCCTTCCCTTTTTGGGATTTTGCATAATCATGTAGTAGCTTCCTCCTTCTATTGTATAGTTTGTTTATGGCTGGGGTCCACCAGACAGGACGTCTGCCTTTGGAGGATTGGGTCTTGGTTTTATTTGGGATTGCATGATCCATGCATTCCTGAAGGTGTTCATAGAATGTGTTTATAAAGGATTCTGCGGTCTGGGCCGTATTTTCCACAGGCCCGGGGGCTTTGAAGGATTCCACCTCGGTTTTGAGGAGTGTGAAATTTGCTTTAGAGAAGTTTTTCACTGTGGTTTTCTGGGCAGGGGGTGGGGTCGGGATGTGAATATCCAGTGAGATTAGTTTATAGTCTGATCTTACCAGTGAGGGATACCCTTCTGGTCTGGAGCATAGAGTCCCCATGTTGGTGATGATCAGGTCCAGTATGTTTTCCCCTCTTGTGGGAGTGGTAACAAGTTGTTCCATAGCATTTGAGTTTATAAATTCTAGGAACCTTTGAGCTAGGGTGTTGGAGCTAGAGTAATGCTCCCAGTCTATGTTTGGGTAGTTGAAGTCGCCCAATATAATGGTGTTTGGAGAGACCTTCATATTTTCCAGTGTTCTCAGGAAGGCCGAGTGGGGTTCCTGGATTTGGGAGGGTGGTCTGTACCAGGCTGTAAACTGGAAGGCAGTTTTACCCACTGTTAGTTGCACATGGAGAATCTCTGATGCTTCGTGCTGTGCCACCAACCTGGAGGTGTGGGTATCTTTGACGAATATTGATACTCCTCCTCCTTTTCTGGTTCGGTCCAAGTTTTGGGGCCGAAAAGCATGGTATGAGGTAGAACCTGGTAGTGCTGGGGTGCTCTCAGGAGCCTTAAACCAGGTTTCTGTTACTGCACAGATATTGATGTTCTCCATGCTAAGGAGAGTTTCGAGTTCATACATCTTGAGGTTTAGACTTCTGGCGTTGAGTAGCATTACTCTTAGTTTCGTATCCCTTGTGATACCTATGGAGGTGGGTTTGTCTTTTGAGCCTTGCCTAAAAAAGACACTATGAGGGTAGCAAGAGCCTTTGCCAATATCCGAAAGCCCAGGGGTGACAGGTGCAAGCCGTCCCTAGTGAAGCATCGTGGCTTGTCGAGCATGTCATCCCAGGCTGACAGGCATTGGATCCCCTTTGAATGACACCAATACTTAAGCCAATTGTTGAAATTGATCATCTTGTCTTCATATTGTGGCATCATTCTTGGTGAGGGTAAGATGCTACTCAAGGTCAGGGTCATACCGGCCTGGGCCACATGCTCAGAGAGCTCCTCTATGTCTCTTTTCATGTAGTCCAGGGAGGTACATCTCAGGTCATTCACACCAGCATGGACAATGACTGAGTCATATTTGTACTTGCCTTGGAGTGACCTGAGTGCTTGTATTATGTGGTGGATCCTAGCGCCCGACAGGCAGCTCACCGTGACCTTCTCCTTGTTCAGCCTGGTGAGCGGGACGTCAGTGTGCCTGACGATAGAGTCACCTAACACAAGTGTATCAGGTGTGTTGTTTAGCCTTAAGGGCTGTGACTGTTCGGCACACTGGCTTTGTGAGCTATGTGTTGCACGTGTTTTGTTTTGGGGTAGTGGTTGCTTGGGTGTCTGCTTTGGAGGTCTCTGCTGCTTAGGCAGATTTTTATTTAGAGCCTCCGAGTATGTTTTTGTTTGTTTGTGTGTTTGGTTTGCTGTCATGGTAGGTCTATGTGAGACTGGAATTGTAGTGAGTGTGGTTTCCTTCTCCTCTTGACAGGTTTCACCAGTACTGAGTTGAGAGAGCTTAGCCTCCAGTTTGGCTATATGGTTGCATCTCTCACATGTGTTGGAATTTGTTGGGAGGAGGAGAGGGTTGTTTGTGTACATGAGGCAGTTGTAACATTGCCTCAAGATTCCCAGATTCACCAGCTGGACCGGAGAGGAGATTGACAACTGACCTTTGGACATGCTAGAATAGTATTGGGAATTCCTTTATAATTGAAAAAAAGGGCCAATGGGGAACAAGGTACTCAAGGGGAGTTTGTGAGGGTGTAGTGCTTTTAATTTTTTAGTGCTGACTTATATAATTGCTTTAGTGAGCAAGTGCCAGGTAACTTAAATGCAATGTGTTACAGGTAACTTAAATGCAAAAATGACAAACAGTAACTTTCTTTCAAGGGAAACAAGGAAATAAGTACAGTAAGCAATGCAGATGTCACTAGGGATCCACAGAAGTGCTGAAAAGCCGCGTTTTAGGTAGAATTAGTGTTTCAGGGAAATAACAAGCAAATAAGCATACAAACAAAGCTAGATTCAGCAGGCCTGGATCTAGTCTATGCTACAGCAAACAAGGTGTACCAATTTCAGTAAGAAACAGTTCAAATATGCAGGCACTATAAGCCTTTAACCAGAAATTCCCAGCTCAGAAGGGCAGAGTCCAGCCTCTCCTCCCACAAGAGTGCAGACCACGAACCTTCTTAATGTAAAATAACTGGCCTGAAGCCCAAGTGCTTAAACCAGAACTAATACACTTTTAGAATAACAGACACTGAGCCCTCAATCAGCAGTTCCCAACTTAGAAGGATGTAAGCTACCTGTCCTGACACCACAGTGCAGGCCACAAACCTTCCTAATGTAAAACAACTGGTCTGAGCCCAAGTGCTTAATCCAAAAGACTTAGAATGATAGCTACACTTTAATCAAGTTACTACCAAGCAGTAATAAATACAACTGAATACTTTAAAGAATGCCTGGATTAGTGCTCAAGTTATACAAACAAAGCTAGATTCAGCAGGCATGGATCTAGTCTATGCTACAGCAAACAAGGTGTACCAATTTAGTAAGAAACAGTTCAAATATGCAGGCACTATAAGCCTTTAACCAGAAATTCCCAGCTCAGAAGGGCAGAGTCCAGCCTCTCCTCCCACAAGAGTGCAGACCACGAACCTTCTTAATGTAAAATAACTGGCCTGATGCCCAAGTGCTTAAACCAGAACTAATACACTTTTATGATAACGGACACTGAGCCCTCAGTCAGCAGTTCCCAACTTAGAAGGATGTAAGCTACCTGTCCTGCCACCACAGTGCAGGCCACAAACCTTCCTAATGTAAAACAACTGGTCTGAGCCCAAGTGCTTAATCCAAAAGACTTAGAATGATAGCTACACTTTAATCAAGTTACTACCAAGCAGTAATAAATACAACTGAATACTTTAAAGAATGCCTGGATTAGTGCTCAAGTTATACAAACAAAGCTAGATTCAGCAGGCCTGGATCTAGTCTATGCTACAGCAAACAAGGTGTATCAATTTAGTAAGAAGCAGTTCAAATATGCAGGCACTATAAGCCTTTAACCAGAAATTCCCAGCTCAGAAGGGCAGAGTCCAGCCTCTCCTCCCACAAGAGTGCAGACCACGAACCCTCTTAATGTAAAATAACTGGCCTGAAGCCCAAGTGCTTAAACCAGAATTAATACACTTTTAGAATAACAAACACTGAGCCCTCAATCAGCAGTTCCCAACTTAGAAGGATGTAAGCTACCTGTCCTGCCACTACAGTGCAGAGCACAAACCTTCTTAATGTAAAACAACTGGTCTGAAGCCCAAGTGCTTAAACTAAAAGGCTTAGAGTGAGTTACACCAAACAGTAATAAATACAATTGAGTACTTTTAAGATGACGCAAAAGCAAAATAAAGTAGGAAGAAACACAAATACAGTAAAAGCAGATAATTTTTTTTTTTTTTGAGTGAGCAAATGAGATGGGCCTAGGAGGAGTATCCAAGTGCAAATTTACAAGAGGGGCAGGCAGTTTCAAAGCCAACAAGGTTAACACCAACACAAAAACAGGGAGGGTGGACAGGAACCTACTGAAAAACAGAGTCACAGCTTCCAGCTAGATATTCCTCAATGCAACACAAACAAATTACTTTAAAAAGTGCAGATAAAAGTTACTTAGCTTCACTTATGTGTTCAAGTTGATAGCATGCAGGTCTTAACCGGCCAAAGCTCACAGTTTAAATACGTGCTCTGACACATTTAAGAAGTGGTTGCTGGTATTTGGTAAGAAAGAGGGACAGAGGTTCTATGAGTGAGTTCCGGCCAGAGACAATGGGTCTACCTGGGGGATTGTGTAGATCTTTATGTATCTTTGGCAGAAAAAATATATATATTGTGGACATGGATTAATGGTGGTTAAATGTGATTTGGTGTTATTACTAATAATACCCTCCTCCACTGCTAAGGATAGGAAATCATCAATTTGTTGTTTAAAGAAGGGGGTAGGATCCATACTGAGATGTGTATAATAACATGCATCAGACAGCTGTCTGTTTGCTTCCTTGTCATATTGATTCCAATCCTGTACAACTACAGCCCCTCCCTTATCTGCCTCTATAATAACCAACTTGTGGTTATTGGCTAACTTGACAATGTTATCCATAGAAGTTTTACAAATATTGTTCGACAAAGATCTGTAGTTCCTAAATTGGAAATGAAGATCCTTGATTATAACATTTTGAAATAGGAACACATTATGATTCATAGGGGGCATGAATGAAAACTTATGATATTTAAATTCATCAGTGATCTTTGAGGTTTTCTGGTCATGAAAAAAATAATTTGAGGTTTAAATTCCTGCAAAAAGATAATATATCATTAACAAAATTTTCTTCAGGAACAAAAAAATGGGAATGAATGATAGTCCTTTATTGAGGATTTCCACATCAGAGGCAGTGAGGGTATGTGTAGAAATATTAGTTACATTCACATTTGTTCCTTGTGTAAAAACATTTGAAGCAAAGTCTCCATATTGTTTACTTCCACTGTGTTTCCTGCCCCCACTCCTCCTAAGTGTAAATCCTGCAAAGCAATGGAATTCCTCCTTTTCATTGCTGGGGAGCCAGTGGCACCCACTGAATTGGTCTCTAAGCCAGAAGATGATTCATCACCTGATGTGTCTGTACTGTGCGTGGATCCCTTTTTTAAAATAGATTTAATGTGTTTCCTTTTGAAGGGGGTCCTACTGACTTGTGTAAATCGAACATGTTTATCCTTACCAATATTAAAAGGGTCCCCCTTGTCATAGTCCCATAAGTCCCTCAAGAACTTCTTCTTTCTTTCCTTGAGTTGGGTTTCTAGAGTGATCAGTTCCTTACCAAGGTTCTTAAGGCTGGTGTTGTATATGGGTTGCCGTTCATATTTTTTGGCCGCATCATATAACAAAGTGATGGAATCTATCTCCTTATCTATAATCTGGTTATGGTGCTCAGCTAGTATTTCAACAAATTTGAGAGACACCTGCTGTTGTACTTCACCCCACTGTTTCAATGAAGTATCATCAGGGTTACTAACTAATGGTTGTGTGTGTACGCATAAACCTCTTGGTGTTATTCCCTTAGTTAGATAACCCCGAAAAAGCTTGTAGTGCCACAAATTATTGCATAATTGACGCATATGTTTATTCATTTTCAGAAAGATATTTTCACAACTCTCAACATCGGGACCAACATCAGTGCCATCCACGATCAATTCGGCTGTCCCAAGTCCAAAAACAGTTAAATCATCCCTATCCGAGGCAAGGCCCTTTAACAAATTGTTCAATTCCATGATATATAAATTCAAAAAATGATAAAATATTGATTATGTGATGCCGGAAATAAAAGTCAAATGCAAAATGCTTGATAAGAAGATGAGAGCCCAAAGGACACTAGAAAATTAAATAAACACAGAATTCACTGTGTTACATATAACTGGTATCCATGTAACTGTAAGACCTCGGCCAATTCATACATAAATCAATAAGCACTAGGTCAAAAGGAAGAATTTCTGTATAATATAGTCACAAAAGTATCAATTGGGTGCAATAACAACCAATAATACTTGTCACAATTACTTTATTTCCTAAAGAATAATTGACCCTAAGACGATCATTGTATGAACCAATAAGCCCAAGGCCTATGGAGCAAACATCCCATTTCCAGATGATATAATATTACATATGATGATTCAGGCATCAATAATCAAAAATATGTAATACAGGGACGAAAATATGTGTATAAGACCACAGTCAAAAAATAGAGGAACACACCAATGCTCCACTCCGATGTGAAAAGTCCCAAGAAATAAACTAAAAAATATTAAAGGCACCTACAAGCTTTCCTGGGAAAATCCCTAAAAAATTATTTGTTCGAAGAACAAAAAATGTATAAACCGTATCCACTGGGCCCAAATATCACAAACCTATTCATAAATACAAAGAAGCAACCTAACTATAAAGACCAGAAGATACCCACAATATTGCAATATTGCATCAACAATTTGTATAAGTGGGAAATGCAGACAGCATAAAACGTTACTCAGCTAAACCAGAGACTCAAAAGCTGAAAATATAAGCAAAAATGAGACAAAAACCCAACCAACTGAGTGTCCCTTGCACCAATTTCTTGCTTGTGAACATACAATAGAACCTTAGTATATGACTGAAACCAAATGACGGTCATGTATAAATAGACATATATATATATATATATATATATATATATATATATATATATATATATATATGTATATATATATATATATATATATATATATATATATATATATATGCCTATTATTTTGTCAATAATACAAAAAGATTAAATGTATAGCTAAGCATGACCAAGATTCCAAGTCATAACTATATCGGACACAAAAACTAGAATAGGTGACCCATACACACAGGTGTAATCTGACAACAAAGTAGATGTAAATCCAACTAGTCAGATGATGAAAAGTTATAAGTGAAACAATGTAAGTGTCTTAAAAACAGCACAACGTGTTTAGAAGCACAAGTACATTCAATGATTAAGCAAAAATAAAAAAAAATGGAAGGATGTAAATTATAGTCCATCAATGCCTGTTCAAATCAGCCGCAATAACAGCCTACAATCGATGGGCCACACTCATGGAATGTACTTATCCACCCAGTCCATAGAAGAACAATGTTCCCCACACTTATCCGTTCCAATACAAAATTCTGTGCCAAGTTAAAAAACGGAAATGTTATCTGTAATAAGGAAGCAAGTCAATGAACATGTGATCAATGAATCCAATAATATACATATGCGACTAGTCTAAATCCGGCCAAATGGAAAATAAGAAGATATTAGATGTGATCCATCAATGACAAATAGGGTTGCAATAATAAACTGCATTTGTTGCATCACACATGCTGAATCTGCTATTTAAGCATACAAAAGACCTCTCGGTATGTTATAAAAATCACCGCCCTTGTCCTGGACCAATATGAAAATCTTCCGTGAGTGATGAATCTAATACCAAAAATAAAGTGGGTCAATGGTAAAAATGTTCCTATAACCACTTGACACCAGTAGTAACATACACGACCGCCCCAAGTATGAAAAGAGAAAGTTACCAGGAATCCATCCTCTTTGGTTCTTAGATTTAGGGACAGAGGTTATAAAATGGGCCATGTTTACATACAAAACATAATGTAGATAACATGGTGCATGAGAATCTTCTACTCTATAAAGCCAAATGTAACAGTGGTGGGGGGGCCCTTAGATTAGTTACTACATACAGATGCAACACCAAGGTACTAATGGATATTGTGCAACATCATTGGAACATTTGGACATCTGACTCTAGACTTGGTGAAATTTTGGGTGACAGATGTCACTTTTCCTTCAAGAAAGGTAAAAATCTTGCTGCCTTTTTTAATCACTATAAACATGCTCAACTTCATCACAAGAAATATATACAAGTTACTTTGTCAGGTGACCCCTTAATTGGTTGTCACCCTTTTGGGCATTGTGTTCACTGCCCTAGGGTTTTAAACACTAACAGCCTCAGCAGTCAAAATACCCCTCATGTCTATGAGATTTCATTTTTTGCTAATCGTGTTACTGATTGGGTGGTTTAATTAGCTAGTTGCAACTGTTCAGCATTCTACAGAGAGCAAACTTCCAGACCTCTTAAATTCAGAATTTCTGAACATCTTAGCGACATTAAACATCATAAAGAAACTAACGCCCTTTATAAACCACAATGACACATCAAAATGCCATATTTCATTTTACTATTATAGACAAAATCATGAGACCCTGAAGCAATAAATTAGGATGGCATGATTTATTAAACAGTATGGAGAAGAAATGGATTGTTAAACTGGGAGGTCTCTTTAAACCAGGGCTTAATGAGCACCTTTAATTGATCACATGTCCTTCAAATTATGTATATAAAGCATTTCTTATTTATCAGACATTAACACTGATGAAGGCTATGTAACTGTGAAGCCGAAACCGGTCTGTTCCTGCTTTTTCGCCTATGGCACTTCTACAATAAAGGATTTATCTGGTGCCACTGTATGCTGGTCTCTCATTTTTGGGTTTTCTTTGACTTGTTCTGAGACCATGCAGCTGCTATACTCACAGAGGTTTGTTTCTGTTTCAGTAGGTGTACATGTGTCAGAATGAGGATGCCCTGTGCATATGATGATACCTGTGCCCCATCCCTGTCATCCATACCATTGATACAGGGACAGGCTAATATGGTTCTGATGCACATGGTGACTGTACACCAGTGTACCACAGTCCTGCAGTGTAACATGCTGTAAGGTGTAGAGTATGAGGCATAATTGGCAGGTAGTGTAGCCGTCCAGCAATGATGCCTTCTAGCTGTTAGTAACACTGCTTGGGTGTGGTCTCTAAACTGATATGCAATTGTGTTGTAGGTGTACATGTGTCAGCATGAGGATGGTCTGCAGTCATATTGCACAACGGGGTATGTCCCTGTGCTGACACCATGGCAGTGACATATCTGGGGTACAGTCAAACACATTTCACAGGTTACTATACCGGGTAATGCCTGTGCCACATGGACAGGTGGCCCGCTGAGGCATGTATACCCCACAACTTGATGTAGACCCATCCACATACACGCACACTGTTACTTGCCAACACTGGGACTAGACCTCTACCTAGCAATATCGTGATACTGACATGTGTGGCCTACATTGCACAAACACTGCCTTAACCAGTCTGTATCCAACAGACCTTGTTCTGCCCAGCAACAAAATGAGCAGCCCTTGCAGGTTATGAACTCGGGGCCCATTACACTGAATTCACAACACATAACCACTACACCATGACCACTCTGGGGACAGCTGTTGTGTTACTAATATAGCTGTCATTACCCAAATTGAGTGGTATTGAACACTTGCCTTTACATCCTAGATTGTGTAGTCCTGTTGCATCACATATGTTGTTTTATCATAATGTACACATAGCAGATACATACGGTGGGATACATGTGGGAGGGTATACGCAACCATGACGTTTACTCATGGCAGGTATATGGTTGTATACATATAGGTGTAAAGATGTCTACATGTACATACACAGGTATACACATACATATGTCTGTATACACATCTGTATAGTGCTACATATATATGGCCATGTGTACACCTCTTTGTATGTACATATGTATACATATCTATACATGTATGTATCTATACATATGTGTATATATAGGTATACATATATATACATATAGATATATGTGTATACAGCTATATAAGTATGCACATTCTATGTGTACAGATATGCCTAGTTATGTTGGTATATATATATATATATATATATATATATATATATATCTATGACTATATGTACATACATATCTATACCGATATACCGATATACTGTCGATATATCTGTAGATATCCATATGTATATGTGCATAAGTATCACTATCTCTATATGTGTAGACATATATTGCTTTGTATATGTATATATTTGGGTGTGTATATGTATATCTGTGTATATATAAATACCCATCTATATGTCGATATGTATATGTGTAATCATATATATATATATATATATATATATATATATATATACGATTATATGTACAGATATTCTCACCATATGTCCTGGACACGGAGTGTAGACCTACCCCAGCCCCTATAGCCCCAATGTCATAGTTCAAGTGGATGTCAGGTATGTATAGCAGGTATATTGGTAGACTATTGCTACTGAAATTGGGATTGTCTTCACAGACATGGTGTGTGTGGGAGGTCACATCTGCTTCCCAGTAACCATTGGCTACTGGCAGACATCCTAAGGACATCCTAGTAAATTATCACTGTTAGCACATAATGCCCCCATGGACTGCAGCACAGATACTGGCCAATATAAGTGGACATTCTGAAACACTCTTTACAGTCCAGAGGTATACACAGAACCCCTTAGTGCTAAACACGTGTACCATGCATGACAATATGGATGTTAACAGCCATGTAGATGGGTATAACACATAACGACTGGTATACATATGCCACCATGGGTTATATATTCACAACCCCTGTCTAGCCTGACACATAATAACCACTGGTACAGGGGTGCCATGGCTACATATTACCCACTAGATATTGACATACATCTGTACAGCATCCCACTGCTCTGTCTGACATACATGACTGTTAAGGGAGACCCGGCAGCAGTAAATCCAGCAAGTATCTCCACATGACATCTCACTGGATAAGTACACTAAGCTGTTAGACATGTAATAATGCACTGTGCAGGCTACAGGCAGACTGACTCAACACTGGCCAACATCTGCTATAGGGGAATGCACATGTACCTGCATATATAGCAGGCTCTGCAGGCATGTCACACCACAGGGTAAGATAGAACTGTGTGAAAGTGCATAACCACATCCAATGTGAACACAGCCCCAGCCACATTTGGTAAGCTAGCATAAAAGTACAGTATATGGACTATCTGTTCAACAACATCCTCATATGTGCCACTCACAGACTAACCCTACACATACTGAGCTGCTACACGGTGTGGTCTGCTGTATGTTTGTGGTATGGGACATGTGTGTGTATGGCCCTACAAGCATGTAAACCAATACAGTAACATACAGTGAAGCAGCATGTAACATCAGATAGGATGGGACATATAACAATGACATCTACCACAGTCTGTAGACAGGCTAAAGAACATGTTAACAATACACACACTGTTGACATTCACCATAGTTACACAGACCTCAGTTCTGTACAAATGACGATGGAATGTCCTGGTAATGTTGTCAAATATTGCCCGTACTGTACATAACATGTGTAGCAGTTTGAGATTTCACTGGCTTGCTATCAGATATGATGACACTAATGATGGTGTACAGCACATATGCACATCTTAATGCATGACATATGTACAAAGGTTGACAGAGTTGTGGCTGGAAGCACATACACAGGGCCAGTATTGACATGCTGCTGTGATAACCTCATACACGGGTCTACCTGATAACACCGACACTCCAAAACACCAACAACGAAATAACCGACATGACAAAACCGAAAGTTCAAAAACACGAAACTTCACATGCCCAACAAGCCACAATCCTGACAATCAACAAAACAAATACCTTTCCCGAAAAACACACACACAACACAAGCACACCAACAACCTTACAAACCTACACTAAACCTTATATAAACAACTATCTATGCACTAACCTTAACCCAAACCCTAACCCTAAGGTCCGTCACTATCACACACTTACCTTACCCACACCCTAACCCTAACTCACTTAACCCGCCCCTAAACCTAAAATCTGTCACTATCGCACACTTACCTGACCCGCACCCTACCCTAATGACTGTCACTATCACACACTTACCTTACCCACACCCTCATCCTAACGTCCGTCCCTATCGCACAGTTACCTTAACATGTCGGTGTTCTCAGCGTCGGGATTCTCAACTTTCAGTCTTCTCTGTTGTCGATCTTCCGGTGTCAGTGTTCTTGTTGTCGGAGTTGTGGACTTTTGGCATTTTCAGGTAGACCCCATACACGTACTGTCGTAACAGGGTTTGTTGCAACATGTGTCCTATGAGGGATATGAAGTCAGTAACTGTCACGGCTTTCACCATCTTGAGAATGCAATCATCACACTACCTTCTGCAGTTCACAGATATGTGCTCTGTGGGTAACACATGACACCAAGGGCACAATACACTGCCCAGTCTGCAGACGACCCTGCAGATGCAGATTCCTCATAAACATAGAACTGACATGGCAGGTATTACAACATGTAGGACAGCCATATCCACACACACACTCTGTTAAACCAACATTCCTCCACATGCAGTATAGCAGCACTTACAGTCTGTAGTCAGGTCAGGCACATCCCCCTCCTGTGTGTTGCCCTGTTTCCGCAGTGTATGTTGTTAGAGGTAAATCCACAATCCATCTGAGATGCTGTTCGCCAAACAACAGATCTAGTTCCTGCCCACAGTGGATGTAAAGAGCCAACACCAACATGATGTTCCTAGATATTGGAGTGTTTCCATGCAACTGGCTATGCGAATGTCACCACAGCTGTTCCACATGCACTCAGCTAGAGGAGGACTGCAATTGGTGCAGAGGCCATCAGCTGATCATGACCATCGCTTACAAAACACAAGCTGCTGCCTAGCAAAGCAGATGTACATCCCACATCCACCAGAGAGGGTGTAAGAGAGACAGACAGAGACAAAGTATGTCAGGGAAGGTGTGGGTGAGTAAAACCTAAGCATGTTTGTGTCACACACCTGACTGACTATGCATAGCTATCACATGTGTATGCAGTTATTGCATGCGCCACATAGCTTACATGTTGGTGAGCAGTCCAGACGTATATATGTGCTGGTCAGTGACATCTGCAACACTGTTGCAATACAGTAGGTTTAGCACACAAGCCTGTCCACATGAACAGGTGTCAGTATCAACACAGTCACATTCTCTAAGGGACTCATACATATTGCCACACTTGGCATGGTAACGAATACACTTCCTAAACAGTTACTTTGCCACAATACAGTAATGCATAGGTATCAATTGCCCACAGGGGTTATCCTGAGGTACTATGGTCAAAGGGTATGTGATGGTGTCTGACATTAGAAAGCATGTTTCTGTATGCCAATGGAGGTGGTACTGGGTGTGAATGTGGTCAGAAGCATCATACACCACACACACAGACACAGGGTGCTAGTACAAGCGTGCATGTGTGCATTGCTTCATGGGTGTGTAGTGGTTGACGGTGCCAGACAGCTTACAAGGCTAGATGAGGGGTATACCTTGGCATCAGGCCACATGAGAATGGTCTGCATTATGGCTAAGGGGTGTAGTATCTGGAATGACCCACACAGGTGGGTATAGTATTCACCATCCAGTCACCTGGGTTACTATTGTGCATGGGCAGTGCTGTGCAATGCTTGCCATGTATGTGTTCTAGACTCCATGACATGGACAGTGTTTGGGATGTGCACATGTCCCACATTCATGTACAGTGGCATGTGGAAGTGTACCTGGTTTGTCTGGCTCATGTTGTGTATACAGAATGTTATCATCAGATGTGACAGTCCCGCCCTCATATGGCGGGGCCTGGTAATGGACTGCAGGTTGACCCTGCACCTACATTGATAGCATGCTACAGGTATTCCCTGGTGTCAGTGGCATCTGTCCATACAGGGCGAGTGTGTAAGGCATGGTATGTCCTTTGTGGATCACATTTGATTGAACCACAGTTGTTGCAGGTGGCCAGTGGGAAACATACTGAAGGCGCACTGTCTGCAATTATGTGCCTATCATACTGATGAACAGGGTGCTGTGCCCTCTGTAGGCCACTGCATTCACACCACAGTTACTATCAGTCACCAATATGCAGTGTACTACACACATCTTGGCTGTTGCCTCAGCATGAGTATGTGTATGAGACATGGGTTGAGAGTGTGCTCTGGGTAATACTGGGGTTGCTAACTGTGATTGCCTGGCCTTGATGTCACATGTATGGGTATGGATATGCACCCCAGCCTCTCAGCTATTTCACAGCTGTTATCCCTGTACAGTGGACATTGTGATATGTACTAGGGCCACCATATAAGAAATTTGCAAATTCCGCTACACATTGGGCCCAGGTGTCACACACGCACACCCATCTCCACACAGGGTACGAGGTACAAACACACACACATATCATGTCTGGAAGTAGAACCCCTACCTAACTAGTTTATTACACTACAGCACTATGCAGTTATAGTACGTGCCATGGTGATTACTGCAGTACTCCTTCCCCAAAGGTGTATATCACATTAGCTGACATCAGCAGGATTGCCACAGTAGGGCATTTGGCATGTACTGAGTGTGACTAGCCTAAAATGCATTGCTCCCCACACAGACAGTGGAACACACACAAAACATCCACAACCGACATGTGTGGGTAGAGAACCCCTAACAAACATCTATAACACACTACAGCATGGAGCTGTTATAGGACGCACCACGGGGATTATTGGAGGACTCCTTCTCCAAAGGTGTATAACACATTGGCTGACATCAGCACATTGCCAAAGTATGGCATTTGAAATGTACTGAGTGTGACTTGCCTCTAATGCATAGCTCCCTACACTGACATTGAAACACACACACAAAACATCCAGAACTACCATGAGTGGGTATAGAACTCTACTAGGGTTCTGAATCACACTACAGCAGTATGCAGTTAAGGCACACGCTATGGAGATTACTGGCCTACAACCTTCCCAGAGGTGTATTTTGGGGTGGATGACATCAGCAGCCTTACCAAGGTAGAGTATTTAAATTGTAGGGGGTGTGCCTACTCTAAAAAGCACTGCCTTTTACACAGACAGACACACACACACAGTTGCCAAGGCTAGGATTAGAACTCCTACTTAACTAGTTTATCTCACTACAGCAGTACACAGATACAGCACACACCATGGAAATTACTGGCCTATCCCTTCCCCAAAGGTGTATTTCACAGTTGATGACATCGGCACACTTGTCAAAGTGGACCATTGGAGGTTGTAGTGTCTGTGAATGGATCAAAAGCATTGCTCCCTCCACTGACAAAGGAACACACACACACATCCACATGTGTGGGAATAGAACTCCTACTTAATTAATTTATCACACTACAGCAGTACACAGTTATGGCACGCACCATGGAGATTACTGGCCTATCTCTTCCCCAAAGGTATATTTCATAGTTGATGACATTGGCACACTTGCCAAAGTGGACCATTGAAGGTTGTAGTGTCTGTGAATGGACTCAAAAGCATTGCTCCCTACACTGACAAAGGAACACACACACACACAGTTGCCATATCTGGGAATAGTACTCCTACCTAATTAGTTTATCACACAGCAGTGGTATGCAGTTACATGACGTGCAATGGAGATTACTGGGCTACAGCTTCCCAGAGGTGTATTACTAGGTGGATGACATCAGCAGCCTTGCAAAGGTTGAGCATTTGAACTGTAGGGAGTGTGACTAGCCTAAAAAGCATTGCTCTCTACACAGACAGACACACAGTTGCCATGTCTGCGAATAGTACTTCTGTCTAACTAGTTTATCATGCTACAGCAGTACGCAGTTACAGGACAAGCTATAGAGATTATTGGGCTACCATCTTTCCGCAGGTGTATTTCTAGGTGGATGACATCAGCAGCCTTGCCAAGGTTGAGCATTTAAATTGTTGGGAGTGTGACTACCCTAAAAAGCATTGCTCTCTACACAGTCAGACAGGCATGCACACACACACACACAGTTGCCAAGCCTGGGATTCAAACTCCTACCTAACTAGTTTATCACACTACATCAGTACACAGTTATGGGATGCACCACAGAGATTACTAGGCTACAACTCTCCCAAAGGTGCATTTCACATTGGATGACCTCAGCAGGCTTGTCATAGTAGGGCTATGGGGAGGGCAGTGTGTGTGCATGGGCCATTACCCATTCATCAAGGGGTTGACACGCCACATGCGGGCACACACAGGGTCATATTTTACAGGTACGTGAATACAGTTGCTAGATGACTACTTCCTTGTACAATCATGTTGCACAGCTGGCATGTGCACCACATAGTCTGTAATGCTGACAGATACTGGTGCCTAGTATCTGCAGTAAGTGACATCTGCACCTCATTTGTTTGGTGCCCTTTGGCTGTGTGCTGGGTGGGACAGGCCTGGATGGCTCCTTGTCACAGTCACCCTCTTCCACACATCTATGTCCGTCTACCTTTGGCTTATTATAGTGTGTTGTCCTTACATATATGTCTGTATTCCTATCCACTGTGTGTGCAAGGCATGAGTGGTGCATACCGACGAGTGTCTGCACTAACAACTGTGACTGCCAGATATGTCTGGTCCACTGGTGTTTGCAGACATGGCCTTCATGTGTTTAAGTGTGTGAACATGCCTAGTATGACCTTTCAGTATGTTGTTGACTTACATTGCCTTCATTTCTCTAAGTGTATGAGCATGCCCAGTATGGCCGTCTGTATTGCATTTGTGGGTCAAGTCCAGGTAGTTTGTACTGCAGTGTTGACCTTTGCGTTGTACACCAACAGGTAGCATGCTGTCTCTGCAGGGTATCCATCGATCATTTGGCATTGACTGTTACTACATTTCTGCATACCGGGGGACACACATGACTGTTTCTACATTTCTACACAGGATTGGGGGGGGGGGCACACCTGACTGTTACTATATTTCTATGTAGGATGGGGGGAGGGCACACCTGACTATTTCTACATTTCTAGACAGGACTGGGGGGGCACACCTGACTGTTACTATATGTCTATGTAGGATGGGGGGCACACCTGACACTTGTACATATTTTCTAGGACTGTACTGGTATGTTTGGTACTCCATTTCAGTCTATAGTCTTACCTATTGTGCTGGCTAGAGGCATACCAGTGTACTACAGATCTTAGCTTTTAATTACCTACGTATTAGTGTCTAACTTCCTCACCTTCACAACTGACATCCCACTGCCTGGCCTGCTGTAGTCTGTCTGTGTAGGCCTGGGGGGAGGTTACCCATAGGCCTCATTCAGAGGCCATAGCACAGCATTTGCTTATGTTTATCTACACCTGTCCTGCTGGCTGTGATTGTTGTTGGGTATGTGAACCCCCCCTGACTGGCATGTGTGAGTCACTTACCTTGTGGGTGTCCCAGTATTGAGGGTGGTGCTGCAGGGCTGCCTATGTCAAATGCACATAGTACACTCCCTACACATGGTTAGGCACAGGTAGTGTAATGTTTGGCATCCCTTTTACTGTATGTGAGAGTCAGAGAGAGGTGTTATTCCCTGGGTCCCTCCCATGTCAGTGTATGTGCTATGCGTTGCCTCTTTGCCAAGGCCAGGGCATACTGGGCACACCTCCTTCTGCCTACTGAGGCAGGCTCAGGTTGTTCCTCCTCCGAGTCACTCTGTGCCTGTGCAGGCCTTGGCAATGGTGGGGGGCTGTGTGGCCCTGCCCCATGCTGTTCCTGCTGCAGCTGTTTCCACAGGATCATATTGTGTAGCATGGCACATACAAGGACAATTTCGGTACATGAGACTGGTGAGTACTGCAAGGCTCCACTGGATGTGTCCAGGCACCGGAACCATGACTTGAGCATCCCAAACTCATGCTCTATTATGATTCTTGTTTGTGCGTGTGCCTCATTATGGAGTTATTGT
Organism: Protopterus annectens; assembly: GCF_019279795.1. Lineage (NCBI taxonomy): Eukaryota > Metazoa > Chordata > Ceratodontiformes > Protopteridae > Protopterus > Protopterus annectens. The sequence goes on from NC_056726.1 coordinate 1,682,321,679, forward strand.
TCAGGTGTGTGTGCATTTCTGATGGGTGTTATCAGCCACGGCTCCAGGTCGTATCCAGCATACCCCACTAGGTGACCATGTGGGATGTCCCCATTGGAAAATCTCTGGTACAGCTGTGTCAGATGCCAGATGTGGGAATCGTGATAGCTTCCAGGGCAGCCACCACACACGTTCATTATTATGCCCTCTGCATCGCACATGACCTGGCAGTTGATGGAGGGGAAGCCCTTGTCGTTGATGTAGACCCTACCCCGCTCACCGGGTGGTGCTTTGATGCATATGTGCGTGCAGTCTATAGCACCTACTACCTCAAGGTATTCTGCTATTTGGTGGAACAGTTGCATATTGCTGGCCAACGCCTCACGGGTGTTGGGGAAATATACATACTCACCGACATGTGCTGACATGGCATCCAGGAACTGGTGGAGTACCCTGGATGCTGATGCCTGTGAAATCCCCATAATATCCCCAGCTGGCCTTTGGAAGGTACCTGTAGCTAGTATTCTTAGGCCTACACATACCTTGGTATCCACTGGGATGGGTTCCCCTCTGTTAGTTCTGTGTGTGAGGGGTGGCCGACACAGCTGAACAATTTGCTGTAGGAGGTCCCTGTCCACCCTATTGTGCTCCACTATCTCCAGCTCATGTAGCTCTTGGTAGGTTACCCTGGGTCTGTACACTCTTCTCTGTCTCCTCACTGTGGGTTGCTCGACAGCATTCACATCCTCACCACCCTCAGCCTCTTCCACAAGTTGTTGTAATGATAGCTATTGCAGCCCCTAACATTTTGCTATTGTGAGTGTTAAAAGTTCCCTGCTTGTTTACACTGGTGGTGTAGAGTGTGGGAAAAACCAGAGTGATAGGTGTTTGCATAGTTTATAGTAGTGTTCTGGGCTGGGCTGGTCTGCTGCCTGTGTAATTGGCTGGTTTTGATACATTCCATCTGCCAGCTAAGCTAGTACTCCTTGATTACCTTCCCATTGCCTTCCTGTTTCAGCCCGGGGGTGCGCAGCGCAAACAGAGTGCTCAATTGTAAACACTGCTGCTATTTCCTGGTTTAACCTCTTTTTTCTTCCTGTACAACCCGGTGCGCGGCATGCACACCCGCTTAGGCTTTGTAAAGACTGCTAGGCAGGTTTAGACACACACTCTAGCTAAGCTCAGCTAAGCTAGGAGCAGACCCAGGCTCCAATCCACTTACAGTATGCCTGACACCCCCCCCCATGATGTCACCTACCTCCTAGGCTTGCACCAAGCTATTCCTACTCTTACGCTGTTGGGATCTGACTCACATGCTCGGGTAAACTGAGATTCACTATCCTTTCCCTCATTTGCATAGGATTGCCTGCTAATGCATAGTTGCATGTCTCACACTGAGCCTCCCCCGTTAGCAACCACTACTCACTGGCCAGGTCACCTTCTGCCTGCCATTGACTTGCATGGCAGAATACTGATTTTTAGTTAGAATGCTTAATTTAGGTTCATTTTGTTATTTTTCCCCCGATTCCGTTTGCACGCTGCTGCCCTAAGCTTAAACAGCCGAGATCGGCAAAAAAAAATAAAAGTAGACTTTTTAATTTTTTTTATTGTTTACAATGCCAATGGCCTTATACTTGGCCACTGGCATGCTTACTTCATGATATGCAGCCTTTATTTGGAGCTGTCATAGCTCCCTTTTGGATTTTGCAGAAATGTACTCAGTTACTAACCGAGTACATTTCTGCTGATTGAACTAGTCCTGCACGGACTGTCGCAAGCTTCCTGGATCGCAAATTCACCTAATTTGCATGAAATTTCTCCTGCAAATGGGGTGATTTGCATACAAGGGCTTTGTCCGTGCAGGATTAGTGCAGGAGCTCTCGTGCATGCCCCTGCAGGCTGTTCTTGGCTCGCACGGCAGACATATTGCCTTGCCTGCTTAAGCTCCTGCAAGCTTTTGAGAATCCGGGGGTATATCTTGGACCCTCTACACTTTACTCTTTGTATCTATGACTGATATTTAGTTATTCGCTTGCAGACTGCTCGGTCAAAGTCTTTTAACTCACTTCTGAGAGACTATACAGGTTTCTCACAAAAACAAAAAAAAAAATCACAAAAAACAACAACAATAATAATAATAATAATAATAATAATAATACCGCCCCTGCCAAATTGTGCCAGTATCAAATGTGGTTATGTTATTTATGGTGGTAAAGGGAGTCTGGGTGTAGGCTTTGATTCCAAATAAAATAATTTTACTGGAAACCTAGTTGATCTGATGAGTATGACTGAATGAACATCGAAAAACTATTTCTGAAATTATGATACCTTATCCAGCTGACACTTCCTGTAACCTCCCTGGCCTTCAGTTTACAATGTATACAGATAGTCCTGCACTGTGACTGAGTGATAAGATCTCTGCCTCGCAGGTGCAGGACCTTGGGTTTGATCCAGGTATCTGTATGGGTTTTCTCCAGGTACTTTGGCTTCTTCCCAGTAGTCCAGATCAATGTATGTATAGCATGTATTTAGGTATGTATATATCTACATCTATACCAAAACTGCAAAAATATTTTTAAATGTTATCTCCTGCTCCAGTTTCTTTGCTCACTACTTTCTGTCCTTAAACAATAGACTTTATACTAATCTGCAAAGGGACCTCTTAGTTATATAGAGCACTAAGGTAAAACTCATTTGATTTATCTTTATTATTTTTTTTATTTTTCCCAGCCTCTTCCCTTTCTGCTTCCTGCTTTCCAGCCATCCCTGAACCCCCTGTCCATTGCCAGGTCTTCCAGCTCCTGCTTTCACCCCAGACTTTCTCTGATAAAGAGCTGGGGCCAGCATGGATCTTAAGGGTATCCTGGAGGAGTCATGCTGGTGACTGCTTCTGCTGTGGGGGTTGAATAACCTACCTTCATTTCTCCACCCCCTCCACTGCATTTGTTTACTAAGTCTGAGGACTACTTTCCTCTAAAGATAAAGATGACACTTCCCCTCAGGAAGCACCTTAAACAACCCCCCCCCAGGATGGGCATGCCATCCCTCCCTGGCAGTGCCTTGGTGGCTGCTAATCAAACCCCAGCTGCCAGTCACAGTTAGTGCTTTATCTGTCTACATCACAGTGCTGGCCTTTACTTCATCTTTATTAGTTATAGTGTTTACAACATAAGCATTTTATATAAAATATATTAACAATAGCAGTCAAAGACAATGCCATGAATACAAAATTCATTATAAACACTGAGTCACCACAATAAGTTAAATACTTCACATAAAAGAAGGTATGAAGATTTCTTTCAGGATTTAAATGGACTGTTAAGGAGATGATATTACAGGACCTCTGGAAAAAGTCTTTAGTATCACACTCTGGTATCAAGAAAAGTGGTAATTTCAAATGGACTGATGATAAATAGGCAAATGAACATCTTCTGATATCTCTAAGTACATTCCTGAAACCACCAACAGTCCCTTACCTAATGGTCTTAGAGGGTGGCTTGGAATAGAGAGCACCATTAACTTCTTTAGTTGAGCTTTAGCTCATGTGGGGTTGAGAATTTGAATATGGTAATCTTACACAGTGATCTTGCTAACACCAGCAGCTAGTACAAATCCCACAGCACTGGAATAATGTAACTAATGCAGATGAGTAAGTTACCATTTGAGAATCACAGGAAAAGAACATTACTGTATTCAATGCAGGATATGACAACTGAAAGCACAACAGTAACTAAATCAGAGGATGGTATTAGGTGTTTAATTTGGGCAGTACTTCTTAGATGCAAATCCGGAGACCTGACAACAGTCATTAGCTGGTGCTTTATGAAACATGTTTTTAAGGACCACACCTAGATTTCTTCCTCTTGCAAAATAATTTAACAGATCCCCCGCCCCCCCAAAAAATGGGGGGATAAGAATAGAACATGTAATGATCAGACTGTAACATGCACTCAGTCTTCATGGGGTTACATTTAAATGAACTATTATTCAGCCAATACAAGTTGCATTCCAAACAATCATCTAGAGTAGTGGAATCAGACACCAGCTTCTAAGACAAGGAGAGGTTCAGCTGGATATTGTCCACATAGCAGCATTGTCAAATCCCTCTACCTTGTATGATCTGCTTCAGTGTAAAAGGCTTCAGGATTACTGTCCTACACTTGCTAACACTGTCTGTCATCACTTTAGACACTCTTATCAGCGTATGCTACTGCACTATCCAGGTCATATTCCCAACAACACATGGTTAGCTGGGAAACCTACTTTTTAATTAACTAGCATCTAAGCTTTCAGCTATTCTCCTAATGCTTTTCCATACTATACCTATGAATCATTTAATTTTCAAATCTGTGCTTATTATAAGCAGCTTAGTGCATGCATCTGTGGCTATGACTGAATAAGGAACTTCTCTAATTTTCATTACCCTGATCTCCTTCACTTTGTATACAGTCATTCTCACAACTCCATGCATTACTGTAAATTACAACTACCCTAAGGACTTTACAGAAGGAAGTCTGTCATTGTATACATCATTGTATATATCTTGATTTACCTATAATGTTTAGATTCTCTATCATATATTCTCTGGTTCTCCATTAAGTTTTGCTTTTTGATCACATAGTGCATTTCCAGCTGCATTAGTATGGTGATTTAGCTATAAAAGGGTGCTGTTTTAATCTCATATTAGTGAAAACTACCTTATTATTGTAGTTTAGATTTCTACACTCACAGCTATATAATTTGCATAACTAGCATATACTGTATGTGCAGCTATTGGCAGTTTCTTACATTTAACTATGTTTATTAGGAGCTAGTTGAAGTTATGATTTCATACTTGCGGTATTATAAGAATAAACTGTATTTATGCAGTTTCTACATTTCTTTAAATATTTATCATTTACCTGACCTTACACTGTGTCCCCATGGGCCTTCATACTGTCGCCTCCTCTCCCACACAGCTAAATTCTCTTACACAGAATTTATTTTCAATTTTATTGAGCACTAAAGACTACACTACTGATCGTTACTAATACATGAGCTATGTCATAAAAAACACATCATACTGTAATATTTCTCATACTATTCAACTGTACACAATTTCACAGAATGTCCAGATTTTTTGCCTCATATTTTTAGTCCATTCCTCATACAATTTGTGGTTTTCTGGCAAATCATTGATGACTGCATTTGATAAATAATGACGTACATTTAAGACTTCATATCCTTCAGAAAATGCAAGGTAATGCAAAACATTTTATTTTAGAAAATTTCTTAGTTGATAAATGCAATATTTTAAAACTGTTTCTGATTTTGGGTCTTTGTCCCCAATTGTTGCACTAAGGTTGAGAGATATGTGTGTCATTTATACCACTCTGCAATGCTCACTTTAAATCTGAATATTACCAGTACACCAATCTGTTGTATATCATTGTTGCACTTTGCAATAATAATTCCAGTTAAGTATATTTACTGCCATGTATTACGTTAAGACTTTAACCTAGTATGTATCTGCAGTTACACTCACATACACGCACACACGCACACACACACGCACACACACACTCAGTATCTGATCTCTGGAGTCAGTGATTCAGTTTCCAAACGTGAATTTGCTTACAAAAAAGAGGAAAACTCCAACCTCATCAAAACACAGGAAAAGGGAACCAAAAGAAAAGCCCAGTGTCATGTTTAGTGTTAGTTTCAGTCCATAAGCCTCAGTTTCTGCCAACAACTCGGAGTACACTCTGTTTGGTTACACAGTTCAATTTTAGAAAGTAAATCTCACTTTCAAGCACTTTAAACAGCCCTGATAATATTTCCTGTGACATTATAATAGCATACTTTGCTTTAGGATAATCAGCACAATTCATCATAAGCAGCAGGAGTATTCCTTCAGATTTCTTCACCAACATACTTTATAGGTTCATACAGTTATACTAGGCTAACAAACACCAGGGGTTTTAGAAGCTTAGCCATGCAACCCAACCCAGTTTTGTCCCCATGTTCTTTGGATGCCTATATGGTGGGGTACATTAGTAAAGAGGCAGCTAAGGTTATATGGGGGGGGTATGTTAGGTTTGGATTAACTTACTTACTGTTGACCTCTATCCATCAGAGACACAGGAGCCAGATCAGGGGTGAATTTGCAATTTCTCATCCAGTAAGTAAGGTTTCTTTTGAAAAGGGTCAGGGATGAACTCTGCTTCATATAGATGGGAAGCTTATTCCACAGGGCGGGGATCCTTTCAGACATGTATTAGCCTCTCCAGCATGTTCTGTTTATGTCACAGGCAAAATTCATCCAAATAAGAATGTTCCCTTGTAAAACACCACCATGTATGCACATAATTCTCTCTCTCTGTTTCTTTCTTTCTTTTGAGACTACTCTATCTCTGTGAGTCAGGAATTTAAACTCTTTGCTGGTACTACTCAAGTTATACTGCCTAAAGCAATTAGTTGCTAAGCAGATCCACTTCTTTCTTTGTCTATCTTCCTCAAGGAAATATTCTATATCTCCCTTCACTGACTTGCCCCCTGGAAAATACCACTCCAGCTGTAAGATGTGTAGCAGCCTAAACTTCACTTTGCTTTTCAAATATAGTGACTTAGTTATGTGATTCCCCAGTCCTGGATGGTGACTGAAAAGTATCAGTAGACTAATTCACCTATCTGGTAAACAAATTGTAAATAAATAAATAAATAGATAGAACTTCCAGTTCTACTTTAAACAGAGGGTGTGTAGGCTCAAAGCAACCCATCCTTGTTCAGTTGGCTGTGGCCTGGATGGTGGAGAATCATGAATTTAAATGACGGAAAAATGCCTACCTAAACAATATGGACTGCAGCCTTTCTTTCCATATAACCACTTTAGCGAAGCATGGTCAGTAACTAGTAGAAGTTATCTGCCTTAAAGATAGCATTTAATTATACTGAGAGCCCACTTAATTGCCAGGCACCTACTTTATTTTGTGGAGTACTATTTCTCTGAATGCTTAGGCTTGCAACTTGTATAGCAGATAGGATTCTCATCTTCCTCAATAATGTGTGACAAAAATGTCTCTATGTCTACCTCTGAAGCATCTATGAATACAGTAAACTATCTGGAGAAATTAAGGACTAGTAGTTTCGGCTCAGAGCACAACATGCCCTTCAGTTGGTAAGAAACTGTATCAGGTTTGTTTAACTCTTTTAACCAGAGTCAAAATGCAAGTTTCAAGTTCCACTCCTTTTTTTTTGCTTGGCCCACGTATCTATGGCATTAATTCTGGTTGAACTCTCTCCCTCCCTACATTTGTCAATGAGGAAAGTATTAGCCAATTATCACATCATGCGTTAAGTTAGGTATTGGAGCTGCTGGGTGTACTACTTAAGAAGAGTTTGCATCTCTACTTGTGTTATGGGGTATTTCCTTTTGTCACCATGTATACAGATTGCTTCGGTTTTCTGTTTGTCGGTGGTTTTGTGATTACAAATCATATGTCAGCTCACTAGTGTAATTATGCTCCCTGAGCCTAACAAGCCCTGTAATTATATTCCTTCTGCTACAATGATACATTCAACTAGCTAAGTAACAACACAATAATAAAATTCAGATTCTACATTTCTAGTTAAAAATACATTAGCAAACTCCTTGGATGCATTTTCAGGTGCAACTTTTTTACAGGCATAATATTTTCTAGTATTAACTGTGGAGTACTTTGCTATGTGGCTTTTCCTAAAACATTTAAAACAAGTCAGTTCAGATGATAATATGTTTTGTATGTTTGCAAGCCAAAACACATTGGGCAGGATTCACGAAGCCTCCGTGTAGGAGTTATAACTCATACACGGAGGCTGCAGTTAAACGGAGTGATGTCAGCATGCTTTGCATATTCATGAGAGCATGGTGAATCACACCTAAGACTAACATGGTCCGTGAAAGACAGTAGGGGGCGTGTCTGTAGGCCAAGCCCTGTAAGCGGACACGCCCCCAGAAGAGGAAAAGTGCCCAAAGTAAACACCCACGACAGAGTCCACGGAAATGGGAATAAATAGAACACAACACATGCCCCCACAGACTATGAACAGAAAACATATAAATAAACATGTTATATATTTTTAAATTGTAAAAATGTTTAACCGTGAGTGCGCTCATTTGCGCGGGTGTGCCTGTAGCGCAGCTACAGTTAGCAGTCAGTGGAAAAGCATATAAGAACTAAATATACAAAATAAGCCAAGAAGCAATAGCGTAGCGGTAGAGATGTTGGCTGAAGAGCAGGCATTCATGGTTTGAGCCCCAACAACACCAATTTTTATTTTTAGCAAAATAAGCACGAAACAAGTCCCTGACAAATATGTACACATAAAACCACATTTTATGTAAAATGTAATCAAATAGCCCATTTATATTAAAGAAATGTGAGGTAACAAAAGAATAAAAAATGCCAGATGTGCCCATAGCTGAGCTACAGTTTAACAGGGTGAGTGCATCTGCCCGTACGTGAGCAGTGGTTTAACTGGTGCAAAATGAGTGCCTGTAGCTGAGCAGTGGTGTAACATGCTGAATTTAAGTGCCCCTAGCTGAGCTGAGCATAATATGCGTGCCGATAGCCAAATGAGACTTAAACCAGCGTACCCCATTTGCACGGAGCTGCGCACCGCGCAAACAAGCTAACCGACGGGCAACGTTGAGCAAGCCGTATCAAAACTGCCTTTACACAGACACACCCCTCAGCATGTCTAGACAGTCATGAAAAATAAAAAGCAGAGGCCAGGTTTGAACCCAGGATACTATACACCATAGTCAAGGTACCAAACCACTAAGTCATGACAGCAGTACCTAGAAATGCAATAATAGCTAACATATAGGAATGAATACAAACTGGAGCATGACAATGCAGGTTTACCAAAGTTGATACAATTCCAAAATGGCCAATCACAGATATGTGCGGGAAAAATGGACTATATAAGCTCCATAGGCGGGAATACACAGCATAAACGATTGTAGAACTGAACTGCAGGGAGAATGACAGGAGTAGGAGAGGGTAGTTGCTTTCGAGCACAGAGGTGGGGCGTTGAGGAGTCCAGGTACATGGACTGGCTCCTAGTCCACAATCATGAGGCCCAACTCATGCAGGGCCAGGTCCTCTGGGGAGCATACAGGGCTGAGGCGTGGGACCGGTTGGCTCATGATCTCACCAGTGCCACAGGGATTCTGAGGACTGGTGAGCAGGTCCGTCACCACCATGCGGACCTGAAGAGACGCAAGCAGGACCAACTGAACCTTTGGATCCAGGAGGCCCAGCAAACACCCAACGCCCCACTACTGAGTAAGTTACATTTAATTATGTATGTAAGAAATTAAACTAGCTGATATTATGGAGATGTGTATTCCAATATTACTTCATTTATATTACAGCTGTAATCCACTACTAGTAACTGTAAAGAAATATAAAAGTATGACAGTCAGCAAAAGAGTGCAGTGTAGTCACTAAGAAATAAAATGTGCAAGTAACAGTGTGAAAGTGTCTGCAAGTATTGCTTGATTACAAAAGTGTGTTTCAGCCTGTAAGTTAAACCGAAAAATGAAACTGTCTGACATAAATTCTGAAATAAAAATGCCCCACCTATAAGAAAATAGTACACAACCTGCAGCAGACTGAAAATTATAGCCGCAGAAGATGATGAAATCACATGTGTGAAATATATCCCTGTTGAAATACTGAAACATGACAGAAGTGAGACTGCTGGAAAGGATTGTAATAACTACAGGTAAAACATGTCAATAAAGCCTAGACGTAAGTACCATCCTGAATAGTAAAATGAAAGCAAGTGAGAGAGTGTGAGAAAGTGTCATGAATCCAGCAATACAGTAGTAATAACCCCTGAATAAAGTATACTGCAGTCAAGACAGAATGAAATGCATGTGAGAATCAAAACCAAACAGTGAAATCTGTTCAAAGTGTTGCTGCATCTGGAATGTGTATCCCAAAATCTGGATATGTTGCTCTCAGTCTGCAATATGCAGATAGGATGATTGTCTGATATACCAAACATCCACACTTGTCTACAGCTATATAAAGCAAATGTAGCAGGATGATGTAGCTGAACAAAGCTAGATATGAATGTGTATGAAGAACAATAAAATGTATATTGATGTTGCAGTAACAGTCCTATCACCAAGTTGAAATAGTTATCATATAGGAAACTGTAGTTAGAACAGTTGTGTGTATATATCTGTAGCTATTAGAAATGTACAGCATATGTATTGGTATTTGAAGGTGTTAATATTATTTTCTTCACCCCACCCTATAACCACATATAACCCATTCCACGTGAAAATGGTATGTGCAATTACAATTAACACCCCTGGACGTTTGTCCTGTTGGGTCATATATATTTGCATGTCCGTTGATGCATCTGCCCTGTTCATACATCCAAACCTGATGGCCTGTTGCCATCAATTAACCCTGCATGTTGTTGGACTGTGTATTTCTGTTCAAATTATGCATGTGTTTTGCACGCTGTTCAATGGTGTGAATATCTGGGTGTTTGGTTAATGGGAATACTAATGCATGCTGTTACAAATAATTGTGAATGGTATTATATGTCACTAACCCAAACTGTCATGACATAATGCAAAACATAGGACGACAGGGAAGGCGGGTTCCAGCGGACCCACCTCTCCCACCTCAGCTGGTGAGTGCACCTGGCACTAGTGCCGAGTTCGGACCCTCCTCTGGTGGCCCTGTGCCACCTGTGGGTGGAAGCGCTGCAGGGGATGGGGCTCACCCCCCCTCTGCAAGTGTGGCCGGAGAGAACCACCACTCACCCTCCATAGCGTCCGGACTGTGGTGCATAGGGAGATTCGGGACTCTGTTCTCGAGTCCCTATGCCAGCTTGAGGCACAGGTGGCGCAACTAATGGGCATGCCTGTTGCCCGGCCTACACAGCCCCCAGCACAGCCCTGTCCTGGGCAGTGAAGGAACAGTGGCAACTGCCTACGGGTGGTGATATCAGTTCCACTGTTGCCATCTGTGGGCTCATGGGCTCTGGATATCCAAACCTCCGCCCCCGTCAATTGTGTAACCCCCTCACACGTGTCATACACCACCCCTGTATGCGTCTTGTTTGTCTTGTCTGTTTACCTACCCAACCTACCTCCCCAGCTGTGCCGACTTCCTTCACCTGACATACTACTCTCACCTTCAAAAAAAAAAAAAGGGCACTCTGTACCCACAAAAAAATTATGCCCCATACATAGCTGCCCATTCCGCACACATGTCTGCTGGACATGGAATCTATCAATTACAATTGGCTGTACAACAAGTATTATTGTTGTCCTGACACCTCTCTCAGGGGTGGAAGGTCTCAAATGTCACACCAAATTACATACATATGCACAGCTGTTGCTGATGAAGAAATGGGCAGCTATGGGCCTTACCTACATCCCTCCTGCAAATCCCAAGCTTGTTTCCCTACTGTCTTTCCCTCTTTGTGACCCCTTTTTCACCACTTTCATGTCTCCCCATTTTCTTTTCTTTCAAAGAAAATAGCGCGGGTGTGCGCCAGAGTAAGCACTGTTAAGTGGTTGTAAGCGGGTGTGCGCATGTGTGCGTGGAGCTAACCACCAGTGCGCATGCGTGAGCTCCGTGCAAACCAGCGCTAACCCGGTTACAACTGCTTAAAAGTGCCTTAGTCACTTTGATTGACAGGTCCTGTACTCAGTTCAAAAGCAAAATAAAATCCCACTGTCAGTCCCGAACCCAGGACCTTAGAAACACTAGTCTGTATGACCTACCACTAAGCCATGACTCTTATACAAGAGGATTGTGCTAAAATAAATATAACATGTAATAGTAGGGATGAATGTAAAGGGAATATAGGATGTGTAGTACCCAAAGCATGTCATAGGTTCATAGGTTAGTACTAAGCTAACTGCCCTTGTGAGCCATTGTAAGCCTAGCCAATTATCCCTTGTGAGACTCAAACCCTGCACCTTGTGTTTGTAAGTCAAACACCTTAACCATTAAGCCACCCTCCCATCCCATCATGTAGAATTACTGTCAAAACTACTGGATTCCCACAATAGTACTGTGTGAACACAAACAGCCATGCTAGTTGGTAGCTTGTAGATAATAATGTCAGTTAAATTACATATATAAATGTATGTATATGTACATATATATATATAAATATATATATATATATAGTTGTAGGAGTCATTGTGCATACACACTTACTACAGGGAACATGACAGAGGAATGGAGAAATGTGAATCTACAACACAGCCTGAATCATGAGAGAGATACTAACCTTTACACTCACAGAACACTGTCCACAGCATACCAGCATGGTCCCCGCCCTTACAATCTGAAAGGGCAACGCCTATCCCACATACCCTTTTATAGCACTGACTTGAAATCACAGTGAGAACTGCAATCAGTACACAACTGGCTGTATGCAATTAGCAAATGCTGGCTTACAATTGGTGCAGAGGCCATCACATGGACCTATGCAGATACCTACAAAAGCATCCAGTACTAACACTCCACACATGCAATACATTCATTGCACTGTCTGGAAGCAGAGGGAGAGAGAAAAGTGAGAGAGAGAGAGAGAGAGAGAGAACCAAAAAAAAAAAAAAAATTATACACTGTGACTCTGTCACCCGAAGCTGTCAGCAGTGACAGTAGCAGCAGCAAGCAGAAGCAGTGGTAACACAAACAGCTGCAACAAACACAGGTAATGCAAAGTAGCAGGTTAATAGTGTGCATTATGTGAATCCACCAAATGTGTCATAGGTCTGTATCTATAGGTATGTCCATGTGATATGTTGTGTGTACGTAGTTCCACCAAAAGGGGATGACCATACATTACATGTCAATCGGTCTTAAGCCATGATCCTGGCAGCAGTTGTCTGTGCGTTGCCCCCAGCAATGGCTGTAGTGACTGCTTTGAAAGGTCAGCCAGGTTCAAAAGTCAGGATCAGCCCATCACAAAGGCACACTGGCTGGGAACAAGTGTCTGCAGGTACCCGATATCACTGCATATGCATCCCATACTGCATAATTCCATAGCTTAGCAGACCAGGCCGGTTATGCATATGATGTGGTAGTTCCCAGGGTCAGTCGAGGTGCCTCCTTAGTGGTGTGGGACCACTGTCGCTGTATGCCACTGTCCAGGTACACATCCTGTAGTACAGCCAAGATAAATTATCAGTGTTATATGCGGTTGTATGTCCCCTCGGAGTGCAGGTAGCACACATCCAGGGATACCATGAGGTCACAGTGATGCTGTGTGTTCTGCTCTGCTGAGGGCGGCCCTCACCTGGACATGTGAGATGATAGGGAGGTTACATACAACTGTGATAAATATTTAAACTGGTGGGGGAGAAGGAGGGGGGATACGTGCACCGAACATGTCTGCAAGACTGTTGCCAATATCCGTGTGTTTGGTGAATGTTAAGTAGGTGTGTATTAACACAGAGCATATCTGAGGCATGTGGTCCATACGTGTAACATAACTGAAGAAGGCCTTGTGGTCATCCATAGTGTTTGTGGCCATTTCCCTCCCAGAGTAGGCCATGGCCATTGTTATGACGGACCGTAGCATAGTACCAGTGCTGACCACAGATGCCTTCCCTTAATGTGAATATGCTCTGTCCTGCAGTAGCCTCCTGCTATTGTTATACAATCTGCCACTGTCTGGGGTCCACCGGACAGGATGCCTAACCTTTGTGCATAGGGTCTGGGCTAGAAATGTGTATGCAAGTTCCATGCAATCTGTGGCATGTCCGTGGTAAGCATTTGCAAAGGGGTCAGCAGTGTGGCTTGTGGCTTCCACTGGCCCAGTGTGCTGCATGGATACCATCTCAGTCCCAGCAAGTGAATAACTGTCTAATCACATACATATCAAAGTAGTCTACTGTGCTGGTGGTGGTGGTGTGATATGTATATCCAGGCTGAGTAACTTCTGTCCACTTCACAGTAGTGGACGGCGTCCCACATACAGTACCTTGGGATGAACCCCCAGAGTGAGGTTGTGCATTGGACCTGTCAGTGTGTGCTGACCGATGGGGCATGCTACTATGTTGTGTGGAATGTGGCAGGTATTGTTGCACAGGTGTTGGCTGAGCACTGATATCTGGCCATGTACCTGTGTATCCACCACGACACACACACATGCAACATATGGGAGTAGTAGTATATCACTACACATGAGTATCATGTATAGTATGTATGCCATATATTGCTGACATAGTCTGCTGATATCCTGTTTGTGTTCTCTTCCAGGGAGATGGCGCATCAGCGTAATCCCGCCTACTCTCTAGCGGAAGACAAGGAGATCCACCAGAGCCTGGTGCGGGAGTATGACATCCTGTTTTCCCGCACCAGTCAGAATCAGCAGGAGAGGGCTGCACTGTGGCAAGACCTTGTCCGTAGGGTAAATGATATTGGCACGCATAACAGGACATATGAGCAGGTACAACATCACTGCAGTGATTTAATTTGAAGTGTCCATCAGCGTGCATCAGATATCCACAGGCAACAGGTTGCCACAGGAGGTGGGGTGGCCACACATCCCCCCTCACCAGATTGGAGGGGTTACTCCTAAGTGTTGTGGCTCCAGCCCCGGAACACCAACAGCAGTACACCTGCATTATGATGGAGGCTGGTTCCACACAGCAGCACGACATGGAGCGTGCAGGTAATATGCCATATGTACACTTGACTGTTCTGTACACTGTATCATATGCAATATCAATGGCACAGTTGTGCCCACTGACATTAATCTCATCATTTCTGCAGGTCTCTCCGGGGTTACAGCAAGGCAGGCCATCCATGCTGGTGAGTGTGTTTAACATAACCTATAATAGTCCTGATAATGCTAGTAACAGTAGTGTAACTCAGTAGTACTCTGTGTGTATACTGCGGGGTGTGCATGTGTGCATGTGTGCAGGTGTGCCTGTGCCCATGTGTGCATGTGTGCAGGTGTGTCTTTGTCCACGTGTGCATGTGTGCATGTGTGCCTGTGTCCACATGTGCATGTGTGCATGTGTGCCTGTGTCCACGTGTGCATGTGTGCATGCGTGCATGTGTACACGTGACGACGTGTGCATGTGCCCATGTGTGCATGTGACCACGTGTGCATGTGTACATGTGTCCATGTGTGCATGTGTCCATGTGTGCATGTGTCCACGTGTGCATGTGTCCACGTGTGCATGTCTGCATGTGTGCATGTATGCCTGTGTGCATGTGTGCATGTGTGCCTGTGTGCATGTGTCCATGTGTGCATGTCTGCATGTGTGCCTGTGTCCATGTGTGCATGTGTGCCTGTGTCCATGTGTGCATGTGTCCATGTGTGCATGTGTGTAGAAGTGCATCACTGGTAACAATGTCTGGAGACTGTAAACTGTGTTTCCTGTCTTCCTCCCACAGGTTCTGGTGCTGCTCTGGTGACCTGCAGCAGGGAACCTGAATCTTGTGCCACGGGTACTGGTAATGATGATATTTGTGTAATGGTACAGGAAGGTGTGTCAGGGTCCGCCATTGGTCAGCCAATTGACAGTACACAGCTGTCAACCCCATCATTGCGCACAGTCATCCTGCCAGTACATCCTTTGTCACCATTGTCCCTAGGGGATGGACAGGATACAGTGGGCATAGACCAGGGTAATGTGGTACCTGTGGCACATGCGTCCCCACACAGCAGCCATGGGCAGGGTCCTCCGATGGTACCACACAGACAGTTGCCCATGGGTTCTCGTGGGAGCATCCATGGGCGTACTGCCTCTGGCCGACGTGCCCAAAGAGGTCTGTCAACCTCAGCTATGTTTCAGACTGTCATGCAGGCACAGTCGCTTATGGAAAGGTACACCAGACAGGATCTGAGGGAGCTGAGAGCATGTCGCACAGCCATGACAGACAGTATGCGTGATATTGCGGATGCTATCCGTAATTTCACCGATGTCATAGACAGACATTGTGGGGACATATTACAGCAGTTCCACAACCAGATGTCCATGAGCCAGGGCAATGGTGGGCGTTTGCGGCGTCGACGTGGCCGTATGCCAGCAACAGCAGCAGCTGGCAGTCGGCGTGGATGACAACAGGCTCGCGCACGCCCCCATAGTGCCAGCAGCAGCCCCAGCAATGCTGGGTCTGTGCTGTTATCGGAACATCCCAGGAGACCACGTGCACGTGGCTCTGGACAGTCCCAACAGGGACCTGTGTCCAGTCAAAACACTCCCGCTTCTGATGACAGTACCCAGTCTGACTTAGTACTGGATACGGTCCGTAGCACCCCTGCCAGGCACAGGTACCGTGTCCGTGCCCACAGACACTGATCTGTATGACCTGCCAGGTGCAGTCTGTGGCTGTCCACAAACCCCTGTATATGGCAGCCATGAGGTGGAACTGTGTGCGTGCATACACACATGCGAAATGTTAACATCTAGGGTGACCACATACACGCACACACTGCACCAACACTGCCCCACCCTGTACTGCTGCCCCTCACCAACACACATACACACACATGTCAATTGGTGGTATCAGTGGCTGACTCAGGCATACCTAATCCACACCCTGTGCATATGATGACACTGTGCCACATCCTGCAATCTCCAACATCATTGCGGGAACAGGTAAACACGTTGCTGATGCACAGGGTGACTACATAGAAGTGTCTTAGTAGTATCATGTTGGTAACAGTACAGTGTGCTGCTATGACTGTGTGCTTATCCCAGCATGCCTGCTGCAGTAACTGTATGAATGTCCTGAATTGTTATCTGCACCCATAGTACATACCAAAGTATAACAGCTGCACATAATTGCATGCCGGTGGTAAGGTTGTCAACAGATAGCCACATACATGGGTAGCACAGGGGGAAAGCTAACGCAAGTAGTGATATGCAATGGTGGACATGTACAGCAATGGTGTCAAGTTGCCCACAACGACTATGCCATGTGGATGTTCGTGCATGTAGATATGTGTGCAGTACCAATGCAATCCAAATCACAAATAACTATGACATAATATCAGTTCTACCATGGGCATCTGCACTGTGTATTCCTGTGTACATGTTGATAGTGCCTGCATATTTGCATTGTTACTTACTGTTATTGTTACCCCTTCTTTGTTGTATAATGCACTACTTCCATCCCTGTTTACTGTAGCTTTGTTTGCATGCATGTTCGCTTGGGGTTCCCTGGAACACTGCTTACACCTGCAATGCAGAGTTACAGTGCTTCTGTAGACTCCTAGTGACATCTGCATAGCGTACGATACGTATGTCAACTTTACACATGACAGAACATCATTGTCTGTCCTGTACGCATGTACGTTGCCTGTGACACATTGCACATGTCTTACCTGGCATTTACCCACGTGTGCAGTCATATATGCCAGTGCTATGAAACAGTAGCGGTACACCCACACATACACACCTTCAGTATGTTGTTCCCCATTGGCCCTATATGTTGGTACTCACCATGGCAATCACACTACTAGGGTAGCATGTGCAAAGGTAACCTGTGAATCACCTCTATGGTCCAGTTGTGGTTTATGTGAGTCATGTGTCAATGTCACAGCTGCCACATGTATGCAGTCAGCCATCACCCTTGGCCAGGAACGTACAACACATGTGTGGGATGCCACCACACAGCCAATCTGGGGACTGGGCTCTCTGAACCCAGTAATGCCATGCCCTGTCAGGTGGCATGTCATATATACTACATCCTGGACAAATGTCAACCCCAATCCCTGCTGCTACTATTGATAATACCCCTGAAGATGTTCCTGATAGTTTTGACCAATTCTTTACTGAGACATTTCAGGCCCTAGCTAGCCATCTACCTCCTAGCTCCCCTGGTCCTGAAAGTAGCACCCCTAGAAACCTACTTGTGTTCAGCTGCCAACCAGTCGCCACTTCACTTCTCTGTACCTTGATTGAAACAGTGAAACCCACTACACTTTCTGCTGATCAACTCCCTGCCGAGTACCTATCAACATCAGATGATGCTATTGCTTACCCCGTCTCAAAGGTAATCAAACGAACCATGGTAGAATCTAAATTTCCCACCATCTGGAAAATATCATATGTAATCCCACTTCACAAAGGAGGCAGCTCTACTGAATTCTCCAATTATAGGCCAAAAGCTATACTCTCTCCACTTGCAAAGATTATGGAAACTTTAGTCATAGACAATTCATGCACCACCTAATCCAAAATCGCCTTATGGCAGACACTCAGCATGGCTTCCGTCCTCAACACAGCACTACTTCAGGCCTCCTAGCCTTTACTAACACCATAAACCATACTTGCAACACTAATTATATATCCTCAGCCCTCTTTTTGGATCTTTCCAAGGCATACGATATGGTTGATCACCAACTTGTAATCCACACGCTGAAAACATTCTGTCTAGATACTGGAGCCTTCCAATGGTTTCAATCCTACCTGCATGGTCGACAGCAGGCTGGCCTCTGGCAGAACAAACTCTCTAACCTTCTACCTAACACCCTCAGAGTACCACAAGGCTCTATACTAGGGCCCTTGCTGTTCTCCATCTTCATTAACGACCTTTATACTGTCATCCCAAAAGTCAGCTGCATCCAATATGCTGAGGACTCTACTCTGATCTGCTCAGCCACATCTCCAGTAGAGTTATGGTCAGCTACCCAGCTATGGTCAGTCACCTTTAATACAATAGAAAACTGGCTTTCTGAACATTGTCTGATCCTAAATCCCAAATAAACTAAACTGCTGTTATTTCACCAACACGTAGGTCTACCGCTTTCACCGTTACCATAACATCAACTGATGGCACAATAATCTCCCCTGACCCATCTACTAAACTATTAGGTGTCATCATAGACAATAATCTCAAATGTGACCTACATGTTAACCAAATTATCAAAGCCATCAATAGAAAACTAGGGTCATTTTACAGAATTAAAGCCTTCCTAGCCCCTCCAGCTAAAGGTGCCATAGCTCGCTCACACCTTGTTTCAACACTTCTGTATGCATCCCCTCTACTCTCGAATATGAACAAGACTGTCCTTAACAAACACATTGCCAGGTTTGCCACTGGGCTGCCTTTTAGGACACATCATTGCATCAATCTAAATCAGCTTGGTTGGCTTGCAATACCCAGCCTAATACAGTGTAACCAACTGATTATGGCCTATAAAATCCTCTATAATCCAGACAATACTCCTGCACTTCAAATATTATCACCCCCTATAACAATCCTAGACTGCTTCGATCCTCTAACAAACTACTAATTCAGACTAGCAAATTTAATAACACAGCCGGTGATTCTCTCTTTGCAAACTCTGTAAGTAGATCCTGGAACTCACTTCCAGCTGATATTACCCTACTTTCCACCTTAGGTCAATTTAACACTAGACTCAAACAACATTTGTCACTTAACTGGCTATGTCAATGTATCAAGCCTGGCTAACTCGAATGTGTAAAATCTGTGAACCAGTTTACTGTGTAATTTAATTTAATCCTGACTTGTGCTCAGGACTAACATTAACCTGTGGAACATGTTTAACTTCCTTACTTATGTAATCTCTGTAAATAACCTGTTTGTAATATGTAATGCTGGTATTATGTAATGTTGTATCTGCTTACCCTTGTAGCTTTTCTCCCCAAGCCTCCCCTGGAAATGGACATGCATCCAGTCGGACTATCCCGGTCAACAAATGTAGGATAAATAAATAAATAAATAAAATATATTACAGTGACTACAATACAAGTCAGACATTGACACGCACTGACAGCATGCTGAACACACTGGGGCATACGTGTGGACTCAGAATAGCATACTGCTTGAGCATCACACACCTCCGCAGCTGGCACACAGGCATATGTTCCGTCGGAACAGAGCACATGCCACACATGGCACACACATCTCCTGTGCCACACACTCACAGCCTGTAGGGCTACACAACACACCTGCTACAGACGTGTCAGGTACCTGTCTTGTGTGCTGCACTGGGGTCCCGCTCAACAGGCTGCATCTGGTGAAGGTCACAGTGATATGTCTCAGG
Source organism: Protopterus annectens (assembly GCF_019279795.1). Taxonomy (NCBI): domain Eukaryota; kingdom Metazoa; phylum Chordata; order Ceratodontiformes; family Protopteridae; genus Protopterus; species Protopterus annectens. Next base: position 1,682,341,701 of record NC_056726.1, read on the forward strand.
GGCACTATGGTCCACCACAGAACACATGCATACAGGTCAGTCAGAGGCATGGACACATATGACTCACTCATTGACCATGCCAGTATGGCTGCCTGAGACATACCTCCCTGGACTACATGATAGGGAACATAGAATGGATCTCTCAGCATGTGGCACAGGCCAGTATGAGCCTGATCTTGGTTGCCAACATACCCTCACCAGGTATGCTACCACTATATGTGGGAAGGGTGTTGTATGTCTACATTATGCTCAGTCTCCACTGTCATTCATAGGGTATCCACTGGCTGTCAATGTGTGCTTACATGCTAGGGAAGCCACAATGATGTGCAAGGGTCATCTTGCACGTGACACCCATGGCCTGATGTATAATGGCAAAGATCCTTGGTATACACATACTGACTTATGCTGCAGGACATGGTTTACATAGCCACATCCATGGGTATCACACAGGTTAGGACACTAACAGTGCTGCTACACAACAACAGCAGTGTACACCGGAAGATGCATGCACCAGACACTGTCCTCAGCATGGTGAACTGCAATGTCTGTGCAGTACCAGATTCCTGATTCATGGCTCACAGGTGTTACCCATCACTGACAGGTTATGCCCCATACCATGCCTGTCATCCCCTACACATGTAACACACATGGACAGGGGGGTGGTATCCCAAGGTACCACAGATACACACACCTCCAGGTTGTTGGCACAGCACAAAGCATCAGGGCCTAATCATGTGCAGCTAACAGAGTGTCGGACTGACATCTGGTTCATAGCCTGGCACACACAACCCTCCCATACACAGGAAGACCACCTATCCTCCATAACAACACTGGCAATATGACAGTCTCAAGAACTGTGTTTATATGGCTGGACTGCATCCAGCCAAACATTGTGCGTGAGCATTACTGTAGCTACAACACACTAGTTGAAGGGTTCAGATCATGTGGTCACTGAATTGCAGTGGAATGACATGTTACCACTACCACAACAGGTGGGAACATGCAACGCCTGTACATTGACTACATGTACACTATATGGCCCAGACCAGATGTGTATCCCCTGCTGTAGGTATTTCACCATATACACCCACACTGTATAGAGACATACCACGTGTGGACCCTGCACAGTAAGACACAGTCATATTAGTATACATTGCAAATACCATTTATCCACTTGAGGCATGTGTCAGACATGGTAACTACTGCAGGTCACAGGTATTTATGTGTATGTGTCACACACATACATCATGTGTGCAATGCCATTGCTGGTTTAGGCAATGGCATGCATTGTTATGTACAAAGACCCACACAAGATCATACTGTGTGACACAACCACACGTGGCAGTTGTGGGTTACCAAAACATACCTATCTGTACTCTGACAATGGTAATAGACACAGTAGCAGAGCGCACTATTGGCATTACTAGCCAACTAGCCCTGTTTGGCTGTTCTGATAGTGTGGTGACATCCCCTGTGTTTACTGGGGAGTATGCAGCATCTGGTGTATTGTAGTATTTGCCAAAAGGATCTGTTCTCTCACACTTGCATTTACACACACCATACTACCCCCACACTTGCCATTTGCAGGATTCATTCCCCTACCTAACTAAGTCATGACACGTGAGAGAGAGACGCATTAGCGAATCGCACTATTCGGTTTACTAGATAGTTCCTCTTCTCTGGCTGTACTTATAGGGTGCTGACAACATCAGTATTTTGAAAGGGTAATGTGCATCAGGTAGTGTGATCTCCTGATTGCCAAAACTAACATGTTTTTTATACAGAAATGCACACACACAAACTCCCCACATCCAAACACACACACATGCCATTTATAGGTTTCAAACTCCTACCTAACTACATTACGATATTCGGAAGAGACGCATTAGCAGAGTGCGCTATTCACATTACTGGGAGGCTTCCCTTCTCCTGCTGTACTTATAGGGTGCTGACATCATCTGTGTTTAGAAAGGGGAATGTGCATCCTGTAGTGTGTTCTCCCATTTGCCAAAAGGGACATTTTCTTCACACAAATTTGCATACACACTAACCCCCCTCATCCAAACACATACACTTGCAGGATTCAAACCACTACCTAACTATGTTATAACACTCGAGACAGACGCATTAGCAGAGCGTGCTATTCACATTACAGGGAGGCTTTCCTTCTCCTGCTGTACTTATAGGGTGCTGACATCATCTGTGTTTAGAAAGGGGAGTGTGCATCCTGTAGTGTGTTCTCCCAGTTGCCAAAAGGGACATTTCCCTCACACATAATTGCACACACACTAACCCCCCTCATCCAAACACACACACTTGCCATTTGCAGGATTCAAACCACTACCTAACTATGTTACGACTCTCGAGACGGACGCATTAGCAGAGTGCGCTATTCGCATTACTGCGAGGCTTCCCTTCTCCTGCTGTACTTATAGGGTGCTGACATCATCTGTGTTTAGAAAGGGGAATGTGCATCCTGTAGTGTATTCTCCTAGTTGGCAAAAGGGATACTTCTTTCAAACAGTCTTGAACACACACACTAACCCCCTCCACACACACTGAGCATGTACAGGATTCAAACCCCTATCTAACTATGCTATGACACTCAAGACGGACGCATTAGCGGAGCACGCTATTCGCATTACTGGGTGGTTTTCTTTCACCTGCTGTACTTATAGGGTGCTGACATCATCAGTGTTTAGAAAGGGGAATGTGCATCCTGTAGTGTATTTTCCCAGTTGCCAAAAGGGACATTTCCCTCTCACACACACAAACCCCACTCACCCTGAGCATTTGCAAGATTCGAACCCCTACCTAACTATATTATGACACTTGAGGGAGATGCATTAGCAGAGCACACTATCCGAATTACTGGGCATCTGTTCTGCACCTGTAGTATTTATATGGTGCTGACATCTTTATTTCTACAGAGGTATGTAGATGTAGTACTACCTGTCAGGTGGGGGATAGCATATATATGCATTTGCAGCCACCTACGTCAGGGTCAGATATGCACATCGCACTGGCAGGTTATGTTCTATACCATGCTTTGGGACCACAGGACCTGTAACACACAACACAACCAGTACAGAACACCACACCCACATCCAGGACACACACTTAGCTTCCCTGGGAACAGTGCCAGGATATGCAGGTGTTCACATACACCATTCCAGTTGTTAACATCAGGTACAAGCATATTGTGTGTGAGAACTACTCAGGCCTCTACCACTTTACCCTACAGCCACTACAATTTGTGGGTCCATGTGCTATGGCAGAACCACACACCACAGCCACATGGGTGAATACATATTGCACCTGTCCATCTGCAACGTGGGTACTCACTGTTCCACACCAGAGGTAGACCACCATTGTTGATATCTGACCATACCCACCTTTCCCTGGACATCCATATCCCATCTCCACCCCCAGGCAAGGTTGTTACTGCACACAAACTGTGTTTAGCACAAGCAGACTCTACACTTGTGTAGACTGGGGTGGACGACTTCAGAGGACCCATGCTGGAGGACTATACTAGCCACTCAGCATAATCCTTGACAATTGCATTCTATGAGCATGTGTACGGTTTACATTGGTCATGCTATCCCACATATACCCATGACTGCTCCACAACAAGACACCTGTCAGCTGTACACCAGCCATATATGTGCCGTACAACAGACAGAGTGACCTAATACATTGCAGAGCTGTAGCCCACAGAGGGAGGACATCTGTGGAGAGTTCCGGCACGGCACTTCATTCACACATACTCATTACAACACAGTGTTGACAGTGGAATCGTCCAGAGAATGCAGATAGGGCTCCCCTCAGTCTGTTATTGACGGACACCTACTGTCAGAGATCCTCAGCAACCCTCTCACAGCACACACCGACAACATGGCTGTGGCTTAGCACATTCAATCCCTGAGACCTCCATGGTGCCCCTGCTTGACAGAGGCACAGCTCACTAGCCTCACATGTTGCCTTCTGTGACCTACTTTACAGTGGCACAGTAGCCTACTATCCTGGGGATGCAGATGCCAAGCACACTCTGGCTGAGCTGTCATTCCCTAGGGCAAGAAGCCTAGTATTGACCTCTACACCCATATGTTCAATTGTTGGATGCACAATATTTGTTGTGCTGTTCTACTGTTTGCAGGTCTTTATTGCCATAGCATTCCCTGTTCCTATGACCAACTTGTGTATCTGTGGAAGATGTTTGCATATGACGGCGATCCACTATATCACTTATGTCTCTGTGGTCATTTACTGTGTGCACTGGGCTGATTGCTGTGTTGTGGTTGGTTCCTGGACTGACACGTACAAATACCAGATATGTGTGGCCAACTGCTAAACGGAGATATGGCCTAAGTGTGTGAGCATGCCCAGTTCAGCCTTTCCATGGCATGTTGTCTGACATATGCCTCATTTATCAAAGTGTGCGAGCATGCCCAGTGTGAGCTTTCCATATGTTGCACTCTGAAGTCCACCACATATTTGGGTGTGTGTGAACTTCAACAATATCGCACGTTTATGGTTGTGTGTTGTGTGTCATGTTGTGTACTAACTGGCCAACTGCTTCGTGTCTGCCACAACAGGGATTATTCTGTGCCTGCAGGGATTGCATGAGATACTTTGCAGACAGTTCTCAACATACTTTCATAATGACCTAACACTGTAGTACCGTATAGTGTACTGGTTCAGTACTTTCACTGTGGTGGACAGTATCCTGGGCTTTAGTCCTATGACTGCTTGACATCTTCATAGTGAGCACAACAGACTGTGTAGGGGCCAGTTGTGCACATATGACCATGTTGCAATATGTTCAGATATGGACTACCTACACCAGGCTCGTCCAACATTGCTAGTGTATTCCACAACATGGGTGGACATTAGCAAACACTAGTGATGTTCCCTAGGCCATTTCTGATGCTAGTCACAGGGTGTGTTTGTCCTTCGACACACATTGTAACTGGAGTTTGCCATGACATATGTCATGGTTAGTATACTGTGCCTCCATCTACCTCTGACATAACAGTGATACCCAGGGTTAGCCTACCATCTCCCATACACTCATCAGGATGCCTCTTGAGGGGTGTCGATATGTGGCTCTCCGGCTGACCTGTACCAGGAGTTTACTGAAGAGTGGGGGTGCCTTCTGTGTTATGGATCATTCTGTACAGCTTGTCCTATGTATGTCAGTGCTGGGGTTCAGGTCTCTCATGTGCATAGCTCACTGCCATTCAGATTGTACAAAGTGCAACATGTTCATTCATTCCAGGTTGGACATGGCTTCATACATCAGGCACAGATTTCCTGTAGCTGGGAAGGATGGCGGTGTGTGGGGCTGCAGTTTGTTTACTCAGGCAACACATGGCATCTGTTCATGCTCTTTGCTACCCCTGGTGGTGTACTGTTGTGGACTTTACAGTTGATGGAGGTGTCTGCTGCGGTATATCCCACAGGGGCTATTGTAGTCAGTTGTGACGCTGATGGAGGATGGCTGCAGAGCCACAGTGAGTTCCCCTTATCTACATCTGCCAACCTTCATGTTTGGGTGGGTATATGGTACATGTTTCTGCGAACACTACAGCCACATGTTTGTCTAGTGCAGGATATTTATCACCTTTTGTACCCAGGTCTCACATTACATGTTAGGTACCTCATGGGTTAACACCTGTGTGGTAATTTGTGGGCACTTACTGTATATCCACGGTGGTTGTCTATACACAGTTCTGCAATTAGCTTGCTGACATGGCTATGGCTACAGTTGTCTGTTTGTAGGTGGCCCTTTTGTGGGTTGCTTGTGTCAGCTGGGAGTCGGATATGGTGGGCTGTTTGTACTCCTCTGCATACATGCTCAGTCACAGTCCTTCCATGTTGGCCTATACCTATGGGACATATATACAGAACGGGGGTGGGGGGGCCAAGACCAGGCCTTGTGGGTTGCCACTCATATCCGCTTTGTAGTCTGACATGGATGCGGCATGTCTGACCATGTCAGTTCTGTCCTTGGTCTGGTTTGCAACCCCTTTACTGACATAGGGGTATATATTTAAGCTGGTGAACATATCCATACTGAACTCGTACGGTATTGTCTAGAAGCACGTGCACGGTCCAGCAATGCTGTGTGGACCACATTGCCCTTATCAATGACCTTAATGACTGCTTCAAGTGGGTCAGGCATGTTTAGGGGCAGGTTCTGCAGTTACAACAGCCACACTGTGTAGGGTCCAGTATCAGTAGGTCCACAATAGCCTTCTGCCTGTTGTACATACTGATCCTTTCCATAGCTGTACAGAACAAGCTTGTCAGGATCCTGGGGTGGTAGTTTGGAGTATCCATTCAGGCAACACCTTTATTGTGATGGACCACTGTTGTTGTACACTGCTCTTTGGGTACATATCCTGTGGTAAGGCTGACATTGGGCAGTAGTGTGATTTGGCATTCCATTATTCTTGGAGTCCATGTTGGCCTCAGCACAGGACACCATCACATACCTTTGATGCTGTGTGTTCTGCTTTGCAGATGATGGCTGTTACCTCAGCATCTGCAATGTCAGGGGACCATCAGTCTGCTGGGATAGGTATTTTGCACTCGGGGGGGGGGGGTGTGTGTTTGCACTACACCTAACAGGTTGTATGTTAGCAATATGTGTGTGTGTTTGGTATGTTGTTTGTAATATCTGTGTGATTTGGAGCATATCTGTGGATGCCCAACATGGTTCCTACCATCAGTTGGGTAAGCCTTGTGATTATCCTTAGTGTCCTGTACGTTTTGTATCTTCATAGGTTCATACTAGGCCATACACCCTAGGCCATTAGTAAGCCTAGCCAGAGTGTGTGTGTCTTTCGCCATCCCTGCTGACATCTGTGACTCTCACAGCTCCAATGGCTTTGATTTCCTGTGGTGTAGCATGTCCATTACTCCTGTGTTGGACATGGCCTTGTACAACAGACATACAATGCCTCTGTGTAGGCAGTGTGTGACTGCAGTCAGCTGGGGTGTCTACAGCCAGGCAGTATATGACATATATTTCACACCCTTTATCCTGTTGGTGGGGTATCTATGAGGTCTTCCGAACCGCTGCAGGTGTCACATATGGTACATCCCATATGAGTCATTGTACTAGATTATGGGTCTGATAAGGGAACAGTACAGCAGCACAGTGACCTCTGTTGATGTTGTTGTGAATCCTTTCATAATACGGTGTCCAGTATTGACAGTCTTCATAGCCACATTGGCATTGTGGGTGTCACATGACAGATTAATGTTGACCTCTGTCCCTAGGTCCCTGATTACTCCTTGCATACATAATGGTTTGACACCTATGTGGTAATTTGTGTGTACCTTGTCTGGTATTTGGTGGGACATTCATACTGTCCATTGTCTTCGGATGTCTGGGTGGAGTTCTTGTGTGTGAGAGTGTGGTCTGTCGCATGCTACAGACTGTACAGCAGTTTTGACTACAGTTATGTGCACATGGTTGGTGTCCGCTGCTTTGTGCATTGCCAGTTACCTGGCAATATGGGTGTCTGTGCTGCATATGGATACTCCCCCTCCTTTGATGTTTTGGTGCAGGTGTTGGGGCCATAACACATGATATGTGGTATAACCTAGTAGTGCTGGTGTGCTATCACTAGGCTTGCAGCAGGCTTCTGTCACTGCACAGACATCAATGTTCTCCATAATGGGAAGTGCCTCAGGAGCATGCATATTGCAGTTTACACATCTGGCATTGGTCAGCATTACCCTTATGTTTCCTACCACTTATGTTTTCTAGGGTGGTGGGTAGTCTTTTTGGCCTTGCCTACATACGGCTCTATGGAGGCGGCAAAGGCCTTATCCAGTATCCAGATGCATATGGGTAACAGCTGCAAGCCATTCCTGAAACAGCAGCATGGCTTGTCATGCTTGACATCTCAAGTAGACACACATTAGACCATCTTGGACTGACAGCTGTAACTGTGCCAGCTGTTAAACATGAGCATTCTGTGTTTGTACTGTGGCATCATTCTTGGTGAGGGTTGGATGCTGCACACAGCCAGTGTCATCCCGCCCTGGGGTACATACTCAGAGGGATCATCCATGTCTCTTTTGATGTTGACCAGGGAGGTACATCTCAGGTAATTCACACCAGCATGGACATTGAGTGCATCATATTTCTGCTTGCTTTGGGGTGACCTGCGTACTTATGTTATGTGGCATTTTGTGGCAGCCTACAAGCAGCTTACTCTACCCTTTCCCTTGTTCAGTCTGGTGAGTGGGACAGCAGTGTGTCTGCCTATACAGACACCTATTACGACTGTATCAGGCATGTTGTTTCTCCTTCTGGCCTGTGACTGTTTGGCACACCAGCTTTGCGTACTATTTGTTGCATGTGCTATGTTTGAAGGTTGTGGTTGCTTGTGATCTACTTTGGAGGCTTCTGTTGGTGTGGTGTGTTTGTAATTAAGGCCTCTGGGAATATTTGTCTGTGTTTATGTGTTTGGTTTACAGTTGTGGTAGGTCTATGTGGGACTGGGTTTGTGGTGTATGTGGTGTCCTTCTCCTCCTGACTAGTTTTGACAGTACTGAGTTGGTGGAGCTCAACCTCTGGTTTGGATACATGGATGCATCTATCACATATATTTGTATTTATTGGGGGGTGTTGTGGTTGTCTGTGTACTTGGTACTGGTGTCACATTGCCTCTGGATTCACAGATTCTACTTGTTGTGGCTGGACTTGTGGATTGTATGTGTGGACATATGTTGTTGCCATACTACTGGTCAGTGATTACTTCCCGTTTTATGTTTGCTCTATCATGTGGTTGCTTCCTCATTCTCTTGAATGGTTTGGTAATGGCTGGAGGCCAGCATGCCAGATGCCTGCGTGTATGGCATTGTGTGTTGTTGTTATTTGTGATTGAATACTCCAAGCATTCCTGGCTGTGTTCATGGAATGCCTGTATAACATGTTCTGTGGTCTGTCCCATATTCTGCACTTGCACAGGGCCTTTTGTGGATTCAACATCGGTTTTGAGGGCTGCAACCTATGCTTTACACATGTTTTTCACTGTGGTATTCTGGCCAGGGACTGGGGTCAGGATGTGTATATCCAGTGTGATTACTCTATGGTCTGGTCTTACCAGTGAGGGGTACACTTCTCATCTTGCCATCCAGTACACATGTTGCTGATTATCACATCCAGTATGCTTACCCCTCTTGTGGGAGTGGTACATTGTTCCTGGGCATTTTGGTTTATGGAATCTGGGTAATTTTCTCCTACTGTGTTGGTGCTAGTACAATGCTACCGGTGTATGTCTGGGTATTTTCAGTCAAGCAATATAATGTGGTTTGGGGGGCTTGATATACTCATGTATTCCGACACAGGCCAGGTGCAGTTCCTGGTATTAGGACAGTAGTCTGCAGCAGGCTATATACTGGGAGGTGGTTTTAGCCATTGGTATTTGACCATGGATAATCCAAGCTGCTTCTTGTTGTGGTACCAACATGGGGATGTGGTTATCCTTGCCATTTCTTGCTAGTCACCCTCCTTTTGTAGCTTGTTCCATGTTTTGCAGCTGTACAGCACAGTATGAGGTGTGACCTGGTAGTGTTAGGGTGCTGATGTGAGCCTTGACCCAGTTCACTATTACAGGACTGGTATCTACATTCTCCATACTGTGTGCGTTTACACTGCACACATCTTGCTGTTTATACATCTGTCATTGGGTAGCATTACATCTAGGTTCCTATCCCTTGTAGAACCTATGAAGGTGGGTTTGTGTTTTGAGACTTACCTATTCCAGGCATGCTGTGGGTACTGACAGCCTTTGCCGGTATCCACGGGGCATGGCATGATAGGTGCACGCCACCCCTAGCAGGTGGTGCATCATGTCAAGCTCCGCATGTCTTCCCAGCCTGAAACACATTGGCTCCCCTTTGACTAACTGCATTACTTCAGCCAGTTATTGTACTTGATCATCCCATCGTCATTTTGTGGCTTCATGCTTGGTGAGAGTGGATGTTAGTCAGGGTGCTCAGGTGTGCATATAGTTCATGGTGTTACATTACTTAACACATAGCATTCAGGTGGTGCTGCAGGGTTGCCTCTGTCGGATGCACATATTACACTTCCCTGTACATGTCTGTGAACAGGTCATGTCATTTTAGGCATCCATGTTATTATTTGAGTGAGTCAGAGGGGGTATCATTCCCAGGGTTCCTACTGAGCCAGTGTATGTGTTATGCGTTGCCTCTTTGCCAAGGCCAGGGCATACTGGGCATGCCTCCTTCTGCCTACTGGGGCAGGCTCAGGTTTTTCCTCCTCCAAGTCACGCTCTGCCTGTGATGGCCTTGGCAATGGTGGGGGGCTGTTTGGCCCGGCCCTATGCTGGTCCTGCTGCAGCTGTTTTTGCAAGATCATATTATGTAGCATAGCACATACCATGACAATTTGGGTACGTGTAGTTGGTGTGTACTGCAAGGCTCCACCAGATGTGTCCAGACACCGAAACCATGACTTGAGCAGCCCAAACACACAATCTATTACATTACGTGTTTGTGCGTGTGCCTCATTATGGCGTTCCTGTTCAGGTGTGTGTGCATTTCTGATGGGTGTCATCAGCCTCGTCTCCAGTGCATAACCTGCATCCCCCACTAGGTATCCATGTGGGATGTCCCCATTGGCAAATGTCTGGTACAGCTGCGTCAAATGCCAGATGTGGGAATCGTGGTAACTCCCAGGGCAGCCAGCACACACATTCATTATTATGCCCTGGGCATCACACACGACCTGGCAGTTGATGGAGGGGAAGCCCTTGCGGTTAATGTAGGCCCTACCCCGCTCACCGGCTGGTGCTTTGATGCATATGTGCGTGCAGTCTATTGCACCCAGTACCTCAGGGTACTCCACTATTTGCTGGAAGAGACGCATATTGCTGGCCAATACCTCACGGGCAATGGGGAAATATACATGATCACCGATATGTGCTGACATGGCATCCAGGAACTGGTGCAGTACCATGGAGGCTGATGCCTGTGATATCCCCATCATATCGCCAGTTGGTCTCTGGAAGGTACCTGTTACTAGTATTCTTAGGCCAACACATACCTTGGTTTCCACTGGGATGGGTTCCCCTCTGTTGGTTCTGTGTGTGAGGCGTGGCCTGCACAGATCAACAATTTGCTGCAGGAGCTCTCTGTCCACTCTATAGCGCTCTACTATCTCCAGCTCATGTAACCCATGGTAGGTGACCCTGGGCCTGTACACTCTTCTCTGTCTCCTCACTGTGGGTTGTCTGGCACCATCTGCATTGTCACCACCCTCAGCAAGTCGCCTATGTCTCATTATGACAGGTATGGCAGCCCCTAACATTTCTGCTCTGAGTGAAGCTTTTTCAGTTTTCACTTCTATTAGCTTACTCCTGTTTTGCAGTGTCTCTTAAGGGAAACATCCTGCACTACTGTTTGCAGAGTTTTAAGTGCTGGGCTGGGCTACTATTCTGCCTGTGTAATTGCCTGCTTCTAATTGTTTTCACCTGCTAGCTACAGCAGTTATCCCTGCTAGCTTCCTATTAATTCTGTTGCTTCCTTTTTCCTCTCTGTTTCCTCTGGGGGGAGCAACGTGCATACTATCAGAAACACACTCACAGTGGCTTACACGCGCGCACATGTGCTTACACGGTTCAGAATCTACTTATTCGGGTTAAAACGCGCGTACACCCGTGCAAACACTGTTACACATCTGCCAACAGCCTCCAACATACTCAGCCTGCCCTACATGTGCGCACACCCACGCAAACAGTGTTAAACATCTCCCAACACGCTCCCACATGCTCAGACTGCCTTACACGCGTGCACACTGTCCTACTCGCACTTCATGGCGTGCACACGTGAGCATGCATGCCCAGCAAGAAACTTTGGTGTAAGTAACAGTGTACACCTTCCATTTCTTGACTTTCCATGACTTATCTAGTGGCACACCTCTTTCCATGATCTGTGCCTGTCATCTATTACACTTCCCTGTACATGTCTGTGAACAGGTCATGTCATTTTAGGCATCCATGTTATTATTTGAGTGAGTCAGAGGGGGTATCATTCCCAGGGTTCCTACTGAGCCAGTGTATGTGTTATGCGTTGCCTCTTTGCCAAGGCCAGGGCATACTGGGCACGCCTCCTTCTGCCTACTGGGGCAGGCTCAGGTTGTTCCTCCTCCAAGTCACGCTCTGCCTGTGATGGCCTTGGCAATGGTGGGGGGCTGTTTGGCCCGGCCCTATGCTGGTCCTGCTGCAGCTGTTTTTGCAAGATCATATTATGTAGCATAGCACATACCATGACAATTTGGGTACGTGTAGTTGGTGTGTACTGCAAGGCTCCACCAGATGTGTCCAGACACCGAAACCATGACTTGAGCAGCCCAAACACACAATCTATTACATTACGTGTTTGTGCGTGTGCCTCATTATGGCGTTCCTGTTCAGGTGTGTGTGCATTTCTGATGGGTGTCATCAGCCACGTCTCCAGTGCATAACCTGCATCCCCCACTAGGTATCCGTGTGGGATGTCCCCATTGGCAAATGTCTGGTACAGCTGCGTCAAATGCCAGATGTGGGAATCGTGGTAACTCCCAGGGCAGCCAGCACACACATTCATTATTATGCCCTGGGCATCACACACGACCTGGCAGTTGATGGAGGGGAAGCCCTTGTGGTTAATGTAGGCCCTACCCCGCTCACCGGCTGGTGCTTTGATGCGTATGTGTGTGCAGTCTATTGCACCCAGTACCTCAGGGTACTCCACTATTTGCTGGAAGAGACGCATATTGCTGGCCAATACCTCATGGGCAATGGGGAAATATACATGATCACCGACATGTGCTGACATGGCATCCAGGAACTGGTGCAGTACCATGGAGGCTGATGCCTGTGATATCCCCATCATATCGCCAGTTGGTCTCTGGAAGGTACCTGTTACTAGTATTCTTAGGCCAACACATACCTTGGTTTCCACTGGGATGGGTTCCCCTCTGTTGGTTCTGTGTGTGAGGCGTGGCCTGCACAGATCAACAATTTGCTGCAGGAGCTCTCTGTCCACTCTATAGCGCTCTACTATCTCCAGCTCATGTAACCCATGGTAGGTGACCCTGGGCCTGTACACTCTTCTCTGTCTCCTCACTGTGGGTTGTCTGGCACCATCTGCATTGTCACCACCCTCAGCAAGTCGCCTATGTCTCATTATGACAGCTATGGCAGCCCCTAACATTTCTGCTCTGAGTGAAGCTTTTTCAGTTTTCACTTCTATTAGCTTACTCCTGTTTTGCAGTGTCTCTTAAGGGAAACATCCTGCACTACTGTTTGCAGAGTTTTAAGTGCTGGGCTGGGCTACTATTCTGCCTGTGTAATTGCCTGCTTCTAATTGTTTTCACCTGCTAGCTACAGCAGTTATCCCTGCTAGCTTCCTATTAATTCTGTTGCTTCCTTTTTCCTCTCTGTTTCCTCTGGGGGGAGCAACGTGCATACTATCAGAAACACACTCACAGTGGCTTACACGCGCGTACATGTGCTTACACGGTTCAGAATCTACTTATTCGGGTTAAAACGCGCGTACACCCGTGCAAACACTGTTACACATCTGCCAACAGCCTCCAACATACTCAGCCTGCCCTACATGTGCGCACACTGACGCAAACAGTGTTAAACATCTCCCAACACGCTCCCACATGCTCAGACTGCCTTACACGCGCGCACACTGTCCTACTCGCACTTCATGGCGTGCACACGTGAGCATGCATGCCCAGCAAGAAACTTTGGTGTAAGTAACAGTGTACACCTTCCATTTCTTGACTTTCCATGACTTATCTAGTGGCACACCTCTTTCCATGATCTGTGCCTGTCATCTGTCATGTTACACTGGCCTCCAATGAACTGCATTTCTTTCTACCATTCCCCCCTGTGATGTCACCTATCTCCTACTCTATTCCTCCCCCTTATGTATCTCTTACACTACTCAGACTGTGCTCATTTGCTATGTGACTGTGAGATTCAGTATCCGTACCCTCATTTACATGAGATTGCCTAGTAATGCTTAGTTACATGTCTTAGACTCAGCTTCTCCCCTTAGCAACCACTAAACGGTGGCCATGTTGTTTTTGGTCTGCTGGTCCCTGCATTGTCATTCCATGTATTGCATGAAACCCTCATTTGTGGGTTTATAACCTTCTTTTTTATGTTTTTATACAGCGCAGCCCGTTTGCGCTGGGCTGCGCTGGGTTTAAACATCGGCAATCGCCGAAAAAAAAAATTATAATTTTATTATTTTGGCATCGGGTTATATTGCCAATGGCCACATATTTGGCCATTGGCATGCTGCCTGAGTCATATGCAACCTTTTTTTGGAGCTGACATGGCTCCGTTGTGGAATTTGCAGAAACGTACTCAGTTGTCAACTGAGTACATTTCTGCAGCTAAAACGTCTCTTACACGGACTGGTTTCTGCTTCGTGGATCGCTAATATACCCCATTTGCATTCCTTTCGGATGCAAGTGAGGTATTTAGCATGTCCACGCCCAGTCCGTGTAAGAATCATTTTAGCTGGTCTCTTGCACGGAGTTTAGGGCTGTTCCTGGATCGCGAGGCTTGCATGGAGTGTTGCACATCCCTTACACTCCATGCAAGCCTTCGTGAATCCTGCCCATTCTTAAATGAAAGTTTAATATTATCCTTGTTGCATACAAGTCAGAATTAGAGTTATCAATCTTAGGTAATAACAAATATAATGAAATAAGTAGCTTTTCAGAACATTTAGAGTCACAGCAATGCACCAACTTTCTTAAGTTACCATTTTCAATTTATCTATGACTAATACTTCTAAAATGTTTCCTTCATCATTTACATGAAATTCTAGATGCAGTTTCAGAATATGTTGTGACTCAGGCATTTGTGACTTTACTGATTTGTCTATACTGAATGTCTAGTTGTGAAACTTTTATGCCTGTGCTTCAGGTGAAGGTGCACCCTTTTTTCAACTTTTGAAGGTTACATACATCAGCATTGTCCAGATCCATGTAGCCTCTAGAGAGTGTCCCCAGCAAAGTCTAGCAAAGATGGGGCAAAGGAAGCAGCCGACCCAGGTGCAAGCTGTTAGGGAGCATAACTGCTACTGTACAGGAATGTGCCAATCAGCCCCCGAAATCCAGTTGTGTGGTCTTATTTGTTGGGCAACAGTACTGGCCATCATTTAAGCAGCTATAATCGTAGTTGCAGCTGCTTAATTGATTTGCTTGCAGAGTGTGCATGTGTGTGTGTGTGTGTGTGTGTGTGTGTCTGTGTGTGTACATGCATGCATGCATGTTATGAACGCTAGCAAGGATACAGTTTCTGAAAGAGCTACTATGTTTTTGTTCCTAACTGTGGACTTTTTTTGCCGTCAACTCTAGGTGTTTTCAACTATGGCGGATTTTTTTTGTCTCCAGTTGAGGGCAGAGGTTGTCATTTGGGGGATTCTCCAAAGCACCTGACCTAGCTGCAGTTCTGTTCCCCAGTGTGAGGACAGTAGATTAGCTCGTTCTGTTTGGGGCCAGCCTTCCTTTGCTGCAAATCTCTTGAATTCACCAAACAGTCCTCAATATAATTATTTATTGCAAGTTCTTCAGTGGTGTTTCAGTGTTTAGAATTCTCATTGAAGGTGCTAATTGACTTACTATAAACTGTTGTTGTTGTAGGTTGAATAAACATTGACCAATGGTGATACATTGTTCATGGAGAGCTTTGGTAGAGTTCACCAGAGCTTCAGGTGGCTTATCCATCTTGGACAGCTGCAGTGGTAGCTGCAGTTCAGACACAGTCTAAACAAAATAGTTGCAATATTTACAGACTTGGAGGCCAGTCTCAAATGGCAACCCTTATTACTGGCACAAGAATCTTTTTGATGGAGCAATTCCCCTTAGTGACACAGTGGTTGGTACCAATGCTTAACACTAAACCTGCTTATTGTCATAAGAATTCTTTTGTCGGAGTTAATTTCCATCTTGGAACACAGGCCTGTAACACTATATTCAACTGTCTGCCTTTCACAGGCCAGGCTCAGAGATGTCAACAATCCACGAAGAGGGGAACAAAACAAGTCATCAAATACCTCATTCGTCAGCATTGCATTCCACTTTCAGGTGGGAAAATTACTCAGACAGACAGACAGGAATCCTTACAGTTTTACAGTTTATGGGAAAACAGTTTTTCTTTCCCATTGAAAACCACAAATGTAGCATTCAAATTACGATTGTGACAATAAAACTGTCAATGAAGTCAGTAATTCAGTTTATAAATGAGGATTTATTTACAAAACATAAAATAAAATGTTTTCCCCATTCTAAACTGGGAAGGAGGGAACCAAAACAAAGGTGCAGTTTCATGCTCAGTTTTAGTATTAGTCCAAAAGCTCCAGTTTTATGCCAACAATTCAAAGTATGGAGTGTTTGATTATACAGTTCAGTTCCAGAAAATAGACCTGACTTACAAGGAATTTCAGGAGTCCTAGCAATCCTTCTTATGATAGGATAATTGTGTTCTTCTGCTTTAAGATAATCGGCACATTTCAACATAGCAGAAAGAGTATTCCTTCTGATTTCTCCACCATCCAAATGAGAATGTTTCATTGTAGAGCAACATTATACATCCAAACACCCCACTCTCTCTGGGATTTCTCTAGCACTCTCAGTCAGGAATCTAAACTCTTTACTGTTAGCACTCCAGTTATACTGCCTAAAGCAATTAGTTACTAGGGAGCTCCATCTCTCTTTGGGCTGTCCTCTTCAAAGAAATACTATATATATTTTTTCACTGATCTGTTCCATAGAAAAAACCACACCAGCTATAGTATATACTGCAGCTAAAACCTCACTTTACTTATTTATGCAATGCCCATTAAATACAAATTGCCTAGTTTAAATGAAGCTATTTCTATTTCTTGTATCTTGAAAGATAAAATTGGTTGTAATAATGGAAAGTATTTAATCATGTGACATTAATGGAATTGTATTTAATGTTGCTCTTTTTGTATTTTGAGAAAATCTGAACAACAGCGTAGACAAAAGTGCTTAATTAAAATTTGTATCAGAAGTTGTAGTACCTGAAGAGGGAGTGGGGAGTTCAGCCAGCATTTGTGCCATAGACATGTGGGCCAAGCAAAGAAAATGGTGTGGAACTTGAAACTTGTATTTTGATTCTGGCTAGAAGACTCAGACAAATGTGATACAGTTTCTTACCAACTGAAGGGCATGCTGCGCTCTGAGCCGAAACTACCAACTAAGATATGTAGATCCTGTGACAGCTCAGCCAAACGTGAATCACATAAAAACACTGCTGTTAAAAGTAGGGCCTTCCATTAGAGACTTCTGCTACTCAAGCTAAAGGGAATTTAAGGTTTAGGGTGGAGACTGTTGGTAGACCATGAGCAAAGGAACTGTGGAAGTACCAGAAGAATTGCTGGAAGTCCTGTAGATTTACTCAGAGTATTGCAAGGCAGCTTGGCCTGTGCTACAACATCAAGCCAGAGAACTACTAGGACTGTTATGTTCCACTGAGAAGCATTAAGAATAGACTGGAAAACAAAGAGTTGAACTGTAAGTTGTGCAGAACAATGCTAAGCAAAAAAGAGTTTTTCTATTTAAGTGAACTTTGATATATATAACATTTTACTATTATACTTGCTATATATGTTGATATATATTTGTGTGTGTGTGTGTGTGTGTGTGTGTGTGTGTGTGTGTGTGTGTGTGTGTGTGTGTGTGTGTGTGTGTGTGTGCATGCACAAGTAAGACTTAAAAAGTGAAAAGGCATGGGCATTCAAAAGATATTTGGCTGAAACATGGGTGTGTCCTTAAGGGGTCATTTGCATAGAGCCAACAGGCCTTCACTACAGGAAGTTTAAGTTATCACACAATGAAGACTGTAGCCAAGTCTTTCTTGGAGATTTAACTGAATGGTCTGTCTCTGTGTGATGTTTCTACACTTTGGTTTAGTTTTTCTATCTATCTATCTATCTATCTATCTATCTATCTATCTATCTATCTATCTATCTACGTGCACCACATCAACCACAAATGGTAAAAACCCATTAAATCAAAAAAGGAAAACAAAAAAGACAATATTGTATCCAGAAGGACCCCCTCCCAATTATATATACCAAATCTGAGATTGCATAACAGTGGGGAAAGGGCAAAATTGCACTCCCACTGTGTAGGGATCCCCCCAGAGCAAATGCCAGAATCCTGTGATGGAGCAGCATTTTGTTAAAAAGACAGTTTCCCAAACATTCAAAATACTTAACATGCGATGAAACACACTGAAACCAGATATATACAGATAGATACATTTTTGCAATAAACGACTTAATCTTATCCTTCACAAATTTCTGTCTTAGACTAATCTGTATGTGACAATTGTTTATTATTTTAGGTACATTTCGTGATTTTTACAATTGTTATGGATCTTAAGTCGTTTGTCTTCTTTATTCTTTTGTGTGTCTTATGTATCTTATTGTAACTAATATGACCATTAATGCACCTTACTGTGTCTGTGGGGCTTTTCCTCCATGGGCCTCAAGTAAAAATAAGCCTCAGCCTAGTTGGCAATGCAGACACTATAACATAAATAATAAATATATAAATACATATGCTAAAGACTACACAGCAATGTTTTTGGCATACAGCCACATAACTTCTTCATTAACGATTGTGTTTTCAAACAATTATTTCTGTTTCACCTTGCATAGATTCTGATAGCCATGTAATCAATGAACCAGAACAGGAACAGGAAAAAACACCAATCCTGGACAGGAAGTCAGCAAACAGATAGGGGCCTCAAGTGTCAAAAACATCACTGACGTCTAACAGCAACAGCACCTATATGACAGTGGTATAAGTCACTCAGGACATTACTGGCAAGTTTAGCTAAAGCATGCTATCACCTAGGTGAAAGCCATTGTAAAAGCTATTGATCAGTCTGTAATTTTTTAACTGTTCAGACAGCTGAATATGCATAACTCCTTCTGCTACCTCAGGCAGTACCCTAATGATGCCTGTGTATTTAAAATGTTCAGTTCTGTGATTTTCTCCTTTGTGAAAAAGAGCAATTACAGATTCCTTGTGTAGCTGTGGCACTTAGGGCATTTAGCTACTGACATGGATATGCTAATTAGGAACCTCAGTGGCTTCATTGTCTAGTCTGCTACAAGGTACAGAAAGAGGCAGTAGCCATTTTTGGATAACTGCTTTTTGCTTTAAAAAATAATTCTTGAAAGTGTTTTTCTGAAACATTTTGAATTAAAATAAATTGATGGTATAAGTTCCAATGATAATCTCATATGCTGATGATCTCAAAATACATTTCCTAATTTATATCATTTTAAATACTGAACATATGCAAGGAAGTGTGTATAAATTAAATAACTGGGCTTTAAATAACATAACAATTAATAAATTTAAATCAGAACAGTACAACTTTGTGTATAGAATTAATATAAATAAGGATAACTGATTAATGCGATCAGTGGTGTGGGAAGTCACTGTTGTAATATGGCTATTATAGGTTCATAGGTTCATAGGTTCATACTAGGCTATCTGCCCTAGGGCATTTATAAGCCTAGCCAGAGTGTGTGTGGCTTTCACCACCCCTTAGGATGAGAATACTATACCCATTAATTTGCTGTGCCTCTGTCCAGCAGTGATACAGAGATGATTCCCGGGGTAAACCTACGATCTCCCATCCACTCGTCAAGATTTCTCTTGAACAGAGTCAGTGAGGGGCTCTGCCTCACATGGACTGGGATTCTGTTCCATAGTGTAGGGAGTCTCTGGGTGATGAATCTGTCCCTCCAGCACGTCCTATTTATATCCGTGTTGAGGTTTAAGTCTCTTGCTCTCGTGGCTCTGGTGGATTTGGATTTTGTGAGGTGGAGCATGTCCATTAATTCCGGGTTGGACATGGCCTTGTATGTCAGGCACAGATCACCTCTGAGGAGACGGTATGCGACTGAATAGAGCTGGAGTTTCTTCAGTCGGGCATCGTATGACATATGTTTGAGCCCCTTTAT
The DNA here is from genome assembly GCF_019279795.1 of Protopterus annectens. Taxonomy (NCBI): domain Eukaryota; kingdom Metazoa; phylum Chordata; order Ceratodontiformes; family Protopteridae; genus Protopterus; species Protopterus annectens. The sequence continues at coordinate 1,682,361,771 of NC_056726.1, forward strand.
CCTTTTGGTGAGGAACTTTTGGGGTCTTTCCAACTGCTGCAGGTGTTGGGTAAGGTACATTCCGAATGGGGAGTTGTACTCAATCATTGGTCTGATAAGTGAAGAGTACAGGGGTACAATGACCTCTCCTGATCTGGATGTGAATCCCTTCATGATCAGGTGGGCAATGTAGAAGGTCTTCCTCACCACTTTGGCAATGTGAGTGTCAAAAGAGAGGTTACTGTCAACTTGGGTCCCCAGGTCCCTGATAACTTCTTCCGTGTTTAATGGATTACCACCTATGTGGTAATTAGGGTTACCTTGTTTTTCCCAAAGGGTATGACTATACATTTTTGGCATTTAGCTTAAGGCCATGGCTCTGGCACCAGTTATCCATTTCTATGAGACCTTTCTGGAGGATGTCTGTGTCTGATGGAGTGTCAATTCTGGTGCCCAGTTTGCAGTCATCTGCAAATTTTGTCAACCACAATCCCCCTATGTTTGCCTGCACTTCAGAAAAATAAATGCCGAACAAGAGGGGGCCCAGGACTGAGCCCTGTGGGACACCACTCGTGACCGGCTTAGAGTCTGACATGGCACCAGCAACTCTAACCCTGTGTGTTCTGTCCTTGAGCCAGTTTGCAACCCATCTTGTGACATATGGGTTTACATCTAAGCTGGTGAGCTTTTCTATGATGCCGAGTGGGGTATTGTGTCAACGCTTTTGCTAGGTCAAGGTAGGCTGTGTGAACTGCCTTACCCTCATCAATGGCCTTAGTGACTGTTTCAAAAAGTCGACCAAGTTCAAGAGGCAGGATCTGCCCTTGACAAAGCCAAATTGGGTAGGATCCAGTGTCTGTAGGTCCCCAATGTCTTTATTTATGAGTTCCATTATGATCCTCTCCATAGCTTTGCAGACAAGGCTCGTCAAGCTTATGGAGCGGTAATTTCCAGGGTCCGTAGAAGCACCGCCTTTGTGGAGTGGGACCACAGTTGCCGCACGCCATTCTTTGGGCACGATCCTGTAGTAAGGCTAAGATTAAACAGCAGCCTTATGTGTGGGTTTAGTTCCTCATTGAGTTCGTGTAGCACACAGCCGGGGACACCGTCCGGTCCCATTGATGCTGTGTTTTTGCTTTAGAGAGAGCAGCTCTCACCTGGGCATCTGAGATGTTTGGGAGGCTAGACTCTGGTGGGATAGATATTTCTCCTTTTGGGGGAGGAGGGAGAGAAAAAATTTGCACTGAACCTGACTGCCAGTATGTTGGCAATGTCTGTGGGATCAGTGATTTTTATCATTTTGGACTAATTCTGAGCATATCTGGGAGTTTCCACCCAGGTTTCTAACATAGCTAAAGAAGGCCTTATGATTGTCTTTTGTGTCATTAGCGATTTTTCTCTCAAAGTTGGCCTTGGATGATTTTATGAGTGATCGTAGTTTTTGCTAGTATTGATCAGAGATGCCTTCCCTTTTAGGGATTTTGCTCTGTCATGTAGTAGCTTTCTCCTCTTGTTGTAGAGTTTGTTTATGGCTGGGGTCCACCAGACCGGCGCCTGCCTTTGGTGGAAAGGGTCTTGATTTTATTAGGGATTGCTTGATCCATACATTCCTGGAGGTGCTCGTAGAAGGCATTTGTAAGGGTTTCAGCAGCGTGGGTTGTGGTTTCCACTGGCTCGGGGGCCTTGAAGGATACCACTCCAGTTTTAAGAAGTGTGAAGTTTGCTTTTGAGAAGTTCTTCACTGTGGTCTTTTTTGCTGGGGTGGGGCGGATGTGGATCTCCAATGAGATTAATTTATGGTCTGATTTCACCAATGAGGGATATACTTCCGGTGTGGAGCATTTTGTCCCCATGTTTGTGATGATCAGGTCTAGTATATTTTCTCCTCTTGTGGGAATGGTGACTAGTTGTTCCATAGCATTTGAGTTTATGAACTCCAGGAACCTTTGGGCTAGGGTGTTGGGACTTGAGTAATGTTCCCAGTCTATGTTTGGGTAGTTGAAGTCACCCAATATGATGTCTTCAGGAAGGCTGTGTGGGTTTCCTGAGTTTGAGTAGGTGGTCTGTAGCATGCTACAAACTGTAGGGCAGTTTTACCTATGGTTAATTGCACTTGGATGGTCTCCGATGCTTCGTACGTTGCCACTAACCTGGAGGTGTGGGTATCCTTTATGAATATGGATACTCCCCCTCCTTTTGTGGTTCGGTCCGGATTTTGGGATCTTCATCTCTCTTCCACACTCACGTCACTCTGAACTATTGACCCCAAGTATTTAAACTCATCCACCTTTGCCACCTCTACTCCTTGCATCCTCACCATTCCTCTAGCCTCCCTCTCATTCACACATATATTCTTAGTCCTGCTGACCTTCATTCCTCTTCTCTCTAGAGCATATCTCCATATCTCCAGGGTCTCCTCCACCTGTTCCTTACTCTCACTACAGATCACAATGTCATCTGCAAACACCATAAACCACGGGGACTCCTGTCTGGTCTCGTCTGTCAACCTGTCCATCACCATTGCAAATAAGAAAGGGCTCAGAGCTGATCCTTGATGTAACCCCACCTCCACCTTAAACGCATCCGTCACTCCCACCGCAGACCTCACCGCTGTCACACTACCCTCGTACATATCCTGTATCACTCTTACATGCTTCTCTGACACTCCTGACTTCCTCATACAATACCACAACTCCTCTCTAGGCACCCTGCCATATGCTTTCTCTAAGTCTACAAAAACACAATGCAACTCCTTCTGACATTGGCCAGAAAAACACACATTTCATTAGGAACAGACCAAAGCATGCGACAAACATCTGGACAGATAAAGGCATGCTTTTAACAAGCCTATCAAGCTGCAGAATATGCACGCTCATGGCCAAAGGGAAATGGATCATGTGAGTGTTACACACTCGGCAATGTTGTCGTGTACTGGCTCACCAGATGCGCATTAGCAAACCCCGACCATTCTTACTAATGCTGTTTATAAAGCTACCCTACTTTTAGGCTTTTATTGAAATGTTTTGCCACGTAATGATTAGCATTACAGTTTAACGGTGTTAGCACTGCTTCGAAAACAAAACGAGCAAGCCTTTCTGGACTATACACAATTAGGGGTTCGTATCACATCGTCCTGCAAAAAAGGTACAGCCATCTAAAAGCACTCGTGGTTTACGTGCATTAACACTGGCAGTTCACTAAATTTACCTTTTACTCAAACATCCTTAACCACTTCCTATATCTAATCAGGGGAAGGGGAGGGGCGGAGTTGTAACAATTTCTGGGGGCTCGTAGCAATGAAACAAATTGATATCGCCGATTGGTGTAGCGGAATCATGTGGGAGAGACGTGGGTTGGGCACCTGGAGAGTTTAGGGGTTTATGCGAAGTAACAGTATAGTGTTCGTGAATTTCTGTAGATAAGCATCCAGAGCAGCGATAATGACTATTAAAATTTATTATACTACCGTCACTGGATCTAGAGAGGTGAGTGCAATAGTATGTAGTTTCTCTGGTTGTGTTTGCTGGTAAAAGGGAAGGAGTGATGAGGATGTTAACGCCGTTATAGGAAGTGAAACTTCGTGTTGAGGATGGAGGAATTTTTATGGACCCACCCAGAGTTGCTGCTTAAGAGGTGGTAATGTTGGTTGTTAATGTGTGTTATTATTTTATATTTCTACTTCTGTTGTTCTAGTGCCAGCCCTTTAGCTTTGGGGATAAACATTTACTGTCGCGATGCTACTACCTCTTCCAACATGCTCTGGTGTCTGTGATTTCTGTAAAGGATGTGATCAGAAGGTGGTAGAAAACAAACTACCTTTAAGTTACTGGATGTCCAGATACACATACTTTTTTCTCGTATTAGTTGCATTTTGCAGCTCATTGCTTACTTTGGAGAAAACGGTATGGAAAACATTGAACGATGCAGAACCCTGATAGTTGTGTACGGCTGTAGGCTGCGCCCTTCACCCATAAAAAGTTGCTTTCTGTTTGCATGTGCGATAGAACAAGTAACTGTTCCCTTTGAAGGTTCTGCAGCAAGGCGTGTCCCCTGTACTGAGATGAATACATTGTTTCTTACTGTTTCCTAGATCCGTTACAGCTCATAAATGTCAGTACTTAACTCTTACCTCTTGGCGCAAGAACTGTGGACAAAGCAAGGGAGGACAACGGCTCGTCATGGGGACACATTTTAAGCATTGTTCTTATAGATTTCAAAAACGTTTTGTGAAAGATATGAAGTCTGAAACTCCAAATATTTCTCATTCTGTAGTGACTTCAGTCCTCAGTGACTTGCTATAAGCCGCATATTTTTTATGAGAAACAGACTAAAAATGTGAAGCAATGGGTAGTTGGGAGGTATGAATGAACTGTCTAATGTCTATAACAAATATATTAGATTTAGCAAATGACTGTTGTGATTTTGACTTATGTCTTGTATATCATCTTAACTATTACTTCCCCTTCTCTGAGGCAGACCTGTCAGACTTCATGTAAGTGCTATATTGGCTGTGCCCTTGTTTACCTTCGTTATTTCTTTGTTTATTTTGATTATTTTATGAACTCTAAACATATATGCCCTGTACAGAAACAGTTGGTGATCTCAGATAAGGGGGCACTGCTTGCAGTAGTGGAAAGATTAGGGGTTAATTTCAAAGGGGTAGAGCAACATCAGGCTGTAACTAACCTTGTGTGCATGGTTCTGGTTGTAGATTACTTATTGCACATGCTTCAGCTAACCTGCAGCAGCAGTCTTTAGCATTTTAGTTGTGCACATGTCCCCTGAATGGTCACAGTGATGCCGTTAGTAGACTTGCCCGTTTCAAGCAAGGTCTCCCCAAAGCAAAGCTGTGGTTTTGAATGTTCCTTTGTTCCAGCATTGGACTGCTTGACAAGAACCATGAATTATTTTGATACTTTGGCTATCCATGGTGCAGATGTGCTTTGAATTAGTATGAAAGATTTGAATTTTAAATCCTCTCCAAGACCGTATGTGCTTAGTGGAACTTTCTTTCAGTGACCGTTACAAATCTTTACTGAATATATTTTAATTTCTTTGTAGAACTTTAGACATTGTTGTCTTTGCACGTAAAAAGACCAAAGGCAAGCTGTAACCAAGCAAACACAATTTCACTTTTCCACAGTCCATCTTAAAGCTCTATCATCAGTCATAGCCTCATTTTAATGGTGCTATTTTGGTATGCTGTATCTAAGAAGGGATGATGTTGCCTTCCATTGCCTGTCGTGATCAAAAGTCCATGTCTTGATATGGTTTGGTGCTATTTGTTATGTGCAATCACTGCCAAAACAGTGACATTGCTGTAAGTAGCCCACGTTTACAATGTTGAGGTATAACTTACTCAGATTAGTCGGTATTGCTTGTAGCATCTTAACATTTTTTTTAAAGAATCTGCTCTGTTTGAACAAAGAGAAAAAGTAGGATGCCGATTTAAACTTGTAGATGCATGTTTTTTACAGCAAAAAAATCTGGGCAGCATATGGCAGATATTTTGTCAGTTTTTTTTTTTTTTATGGTACATGGGGGCAGTACATGGGATGTGTCTGTTTTTTCTTTTTATTAACATTTTCAACATGTAACAAACATGGTCCAGGTAGCTGAACTGTACAAACAAAACGTACATAGATCTGTAGCCCAGTAATTGCCTACAAACCTATACATATATTCCTTAAATTAACCAAAAGGTATCAAAAGTTGTCAACATGGTTAGGCTGAAAAAAAAAAACCCCTTTGAGGTCATTAGACTAGTTGTTGTTGTGTCTTTCAGCTTTTCCCGGTTAGGGGTCGCCACACCGGAACTCCGGTCCGGTCCGCTAATGATTGGCAGTTGATTTTTACGTGCCGAGTTGCCAACCCTGATGCACAACCTTCAACGAAGGTACGCCCATTCACGCATTTCTCCACGCAGAAGACGCTCTAGCTAAGAATCTAACCGGACAGCATCTTATTGTGAGGCGACAAAGCTACCGCAGCACCACCACAGCGGTTTGAGGTCATTAGACTAGTAATAGCATATAAATGCTAGTTAAATCTGAAAATGAAAAAGTCAAGTTAGACAATTTATTTAAAATGGTAACACTTTCTCAAGTACAGGATAGGACACAAAAATGTAATCTAAGTGCACATTAATGTAGGATAAATTTTTATGTACATTTGTCTGTATGCTTTCCATTTGTTGTGTGATTTCCCCTCCTTAAATTTGGAGACTGTTTGTAGGCATTTAAATACTTGATTTTATACAGGAAGAAAATCTTGTCAAAGAAGCCTGTAGCAGATTAGTCAGTTGTTACTTTACTTATACCACTGTCTGCTTTAGTAATGTATTATCCTTGTAAGTCCTGCACACAATGTAAGATGCACTGTTGCCAGACCACACCATGTACTAATAGTATTAGCACCACCAGGATTATAGTCCATGTGAAAAAGAAAATTTTGAAGAACTTTAATACGGTTTTTGAAGAACTTTAATATGGTACCTACTCAGCACAGATCCTCGTGGTGGCCAGCAGAGTAATCCAAGCTTCAGAGAGCTAAAAAAGCGACTTACCTGATTTAAGTATATTTTTTGTGGCTTTCCACTTCTATTTATCTAGCAACTGTATTTCGCCTGCTTGCTGATACATTGTTATTGTTTTTCTGCATTTATTCTTTTATTGCACTTGATTTCTCAGTTTGTTACTTTTAAAATCTGTAATTGTTGCAAATTGTTTGTGTAGGCTGTGATAGCCGATTTATAGCATTTATAAGTGTTTACTGTATCTGTTTCTGCTTGTTTTCTGAAAAAAAAAAGCAAAAAAAATATCTCTTGTTTTCCCGCCTTACTGAGCTAGAGTAGTCCAGTTTCAGAGCTTGCTAATCCCTGGACTTTGTTTGCAGTTCCTGTTACTGATTCTTTGCCTAATTTGGAAGAGAGGAACTTCCCTTGCTTACCAGTGGGAGTGGGAAGCATTGAGCTGCCTGTTGGTCCAGTTTTGTGAGGTTTCAGCCAGTAACTTGTAGTCTATTGGTCGTTTTGGGCCAGTTCCTAGCTTCTTTCAGCTCCCTGATATAAAACATGCTAAACGCGCGGTTTAGCGCGGAGCTGCTACCATTGCACACTAGGGCAGCGCCGGATAAGCAGATTTAAACTATTAGGGCTACCTAAAGTCCACTCTTCAAATTTTCCCTTAAAACTACCTTCCTCGAACTGTACTACTGATCTAATCAGCATATCCTATAACTAAAAAGATCATCTCTACCTGACTCCGAGTAGACTATTCTTTATCTGTTAAACCTAGCACTTGCTCCTACAGTACTTATCACCTTGATACAGCACTCTTGCTCCTACAGTACTTATCACCTTGATACAGCACTCTTGTTATAGATAGTACCCCAAAAAGGCGAACCCCATTTCTCAGACACCCACATCCCCCGGAATCTCTTTTAAAGTTTTTTTGTCTATTCCTTCTAGCATGTCGAGGGATCAGTTGCTAGTGTCCTCTCCTGCTCAGCTGGTGAACCTGGGAATACTGGGCAATGTTACAATTGCCTCATGTACACAGACAACCCTCTCCTCCTCCCACAAAACACAAATACATGCGAGAGATGCAACTATACGGCCAAACTGGAGGCTGAGCTCTCTCAACATAGGACTGGCAAGACCAGACAGGAGGAGAAGGTTACCACACACACTATAGACCCAGTCTCACATAGTACCATCACAACCTCAAATCATACACATAAACACACAAAGACATACTCGGAGGCTCCGAGCAAAAATCTACCAAAACAGCAGAGGCCACCAAAGCAGACACCCAAACAATTACCACCTCAGAACACAACACCTGCAACACATAGACCTCACAGTCAGGTGTCAAACAGTCACAGCCCTTAAGGCCAAACACAATGCCAGACACACTAGTCATTGGTGACTCCATAGTCAGACACACTGACGCCCCGCCACCAGACTGAGTAAGGAGAGGGTTACAGTAAGCTGCCTGTCGGGCGCTAGAATCCGCCACATAACGCAAGCACTCAGGTCTCTCAACAGCAGGTACAAATACGACTCAGTCATTGTCCACGCTGGTGTAAACGACCTGAGACGTACCTCCTTGGACTACATGAAAAGAGACATTGAGGAGCTCTCTGATTATGTAGCCCAGGCAGGTATGACCCTGACCTTGAGCAGTATCCTACCTTCACCAAGAATGATGCCACAATACAGAGATAAGATGATCAGCTTTAACAATTGGCTTAAACTCTGGTGTCATTCAAAGGGGATCCAATGTCTGTCTGCCTGGGATGACATGCTGGACAAGCCACGCTGCTTCAAGCCACGCTGCTTCGCAAGGGACGGCTTGCACCTGTCACCCCTGGGATTCCGGATATTGGCAAAGGCTCTTGCCGCCCCCATAGTGCCTTTTTTAGGCAAGGCTCAAATTCTAAACCTACCACCCTAGAACACAAAAATGGAAAAAAGCTAAGGGTAATGCTGCTCAATGCCAGAAGTCTCAATCTCAAAATGCACGCACTCGAGGCCCTTCTCAGTATGGAGAACATCGATGTCTGTGCTGTGACAGAAACCTGGTTCAAGGCTCCTGAGAGCACCCCAGCACTATCAGGTTTTACCTCATACCATGCCCGCCCCAAAATCCGGACAATACCAAGAAAGGAGGGGGGGTATCCATATTCATCAAGGACACCCACACCTCAAGATTGGTGGCAACGCACGATGCATCGGAGACCCTCCAGGTGCAATTAACCATAGGCAAGACTGCTCTGCAAATTGTAGCATGTTACAGGCCACCCTCACAAACTCAGGAAGCTCGCATGGCTTTCCTGAAAACACTGGGATAAATGTATCTCCAAACACCATCATACTAGGTGACTTCAATTACCCTAATATAGACTGGGAACACTACTCAAGCCCAAATACCCTAGCCCAAAAGTTCCTGGAATTCATAAACTCAAACGCCATGGAACAACTGGTCACCATCCCCACAAGAGGAGAAAACATACTTGATCTCATCATCACGAACATGGGAGCACAATGTTCAACACCGGAAGTATACCCCTCACTGGTGAGATCAGATCACAAACTAATCTCGCTGGAGGTCCTCATCCCACCCCCACCTGAAATAAAAAAGACCACAGTAAAGAACTTCTCGAAAGCCGACTTCACACTTCTAAAGACTAGTGTGGTCTCCTTTAAGGCCCCCGAGCCATGGAAAACAGTACCCAAGCCGCTGAATCACTTACAAATGCCTTATACCAGCACCTACAGGACTGCATGGATAAGGCAATCCCAAGCAAAACAAAGACTCTTTGTACCAAAGGCAAGCGTCCAGTCTGGTGGACCCCAGCCATAAACAAACTCTACAACAAAAGGAGGAAGCTACTACAAGATAGAGCAAAATCCTTTAAAGGTAAGACACCTTTGATCACTACAAGTAAATAACTAAGAGCTCTCATAAAATCATCCAAAGCAAACTTTGAGAGAAAAATAGCTAAAGACTCAAAAGACAATCATAAGGCCTTCTTCAGCTATGTTAGAAACCTGGGAGGAAACTCCCAGATATGCTCAGAACTAGTTCAAAATGATGTGAAGATTACTGATCCTACAGACATTGCCAACATACTGGCTGACAGGTTCAGTGCAAACTTCTCCCCCCCCCCCCAAAAGGAGAGATATCTATACCAAACGATTGTAGCCCCCCAACGCCCAAGTGAGAACTGCTCTCTCCAAAGCAAAAAACACAGCATCCATGGGACCTGATGGTGTCCCCGGCTGTGTGCTCCACAAACTCAACGAGGAATTAAACCCACAGCTAGGACAGCTGTTTAATCATAGTCTCACCTCTGGATACGCACTCCAGGAGTGGCGACTGCGACAGTGGTCCCACTTCATAAAGGCGGTGCCTCCACCGACCCTGGAAATTACCGGCCCATTAGCTTGACAAGCCTTATCTGCAAAGCCATGGAGAGGATCATAATGGATCTCATAAACAAAGACATAGGGAATTTGCAGACTTTGGATCCAACCCAGTTTGGCTTTGTCAAAGGCAGATCATGCCTTTTAAACTTGGTTGACTTTTTCGAAACAGTCACCAAAGACATTGATGAGGGAAAGGCAGTCCATACAGCATACTTCGATCTGGCGAAAGCTTTCGATACAATACCCCACTCGGGTATCATTGAAAAACTCATCAGCTTAAATGTTAACCCATACATCACAAGATGGGTTGCAAACTGGCTGAGTGACAGAACCCACAGGGTCAGAGTTGCTGGCGCCATGTCAGACTCTAAGCATGTCACAAGTGGTGTCCCACAGGGCTCAGTCCTGGGCCCACTCTTGTTTGGCATCTACTTCTCCGAAGTACAAGCAAACACAGGAGGGTTATGGCTGACAAAGTTTGCAGATGACTGCAAACTGGGCGCCGTAGTCGAAAACACATCTGACACAGATATCCTTCAGAAAGGTCTCACAGAAACGGATAACTGGTGCCAGAGCCATGGCCTAAAGTTAAATGCCAAAAAATGCATAGTCATACCCTTCGGGAAAAACAAGGTTACCCCTAGCTACCATATAGGTGGCAATACACTGAGCACAGAAGAAGTTATTAGGGACCTGGGGACCCAGGTTGACAGTAGCCTGTCATTCGACACCCATGTAGCTAAAGTAGTTAGGAAGACCTTCTACATTGCCCACCTTATCATGAAGGGATTCACATCTAGATCAAGGGAGGTCATAGTTTCCCTGTACTCATCACTCATCAGACCAATGATTGAGTACAATGCCCCATTCGGAATGTATCTGACCCGACACTTGCAGCAGCTGGAGAGGCCACAAAAGTTCCTCACAAAAAGGATAAAGGGTCTCAAAAATCTGTCCTATGCTGCCCGACTGAAAGAACTTCAGCTCTATTCAGTCGCCACCGCTTGCTCAGAGGTGACCTGTGCCTGACATACAAGGCCATGTCAAACCCAGATTTGATGAATATGCTTCACCTCAATAAATCTAGATCCGTCAGAGCCACAAGGGTGGGAGACTTAAACCTTGACACGGCTATTAATAGGACGTGCTGGAGGGATAGATTCATCACCCAAAGACTCCCTATGCTGTGGAACAAAATCCCGGTATATGTGAGGCAGAGCACCTCGCTGGCCTTGTTCAAGAGAAATCTTGACCAATGGATGGGAGATCGCAGATATACCCCAGGGATTACCTCAGTGTCACTGCTCGACAGAGGCACAGCAAAACAATGGGTATAGTTCCCCATACTAAAGGGGTGGCGTAAGCCACAAAACTATGGGCTAGGCTTGTAAATGCCCTCGGGCAGATAGCCTACTTTAAGGCCCTTAACAAAGGGTGTCCAATTTTACTGTGTAATATTAATACTGATAAAAAATAGTAGTTTGTCCTAGAGCAAGGTTATTGGGAGTGGTCCACATAGTGTCACCAAATAAATATGCAAGTACTCTCAAAACTTAAATGTCTCAAGACAGGTCATACACAATGAAAGGTTTAAATATATATTTAATAATGAATAAAAGAACAAGATGGTGCTAAATGTATATTCACAGTGACATCAGAGTTCAAAACCACATGCAATATTTAAAACAACACTGCAGGACAGTCTCAAGCAAATAAAGAAAAATATCTACTATCTAATCTAAGCTTTGCTATATTCCTGCCTGTATCTAATAGATTTGTACTGTTCCTTAGAAAGTTACTTCATTAGAGCAAGACCGATGTGTGGTGTCCAAGACAGAATACCAAATGCTCTTTCTAAGACTTCTCAAATTAATATCTCTAATTACTGCTGGGATAGCTTGCAGAATTATGTCATTTCTTGTCATCTGACTCTGGTTCCCGGATGAAACCCCCACTGCTGGAAGCTGGCAGTATTTAGCATCTACCTGTGAAAATACATAGACCTCAGATCTTTGGCAGATGCTGAAGTTGTAAAACAATTACATTTCTCCACATTTCAAGACTAGTAATTTATTTCACATTAAAGATAATACAGAAAGCTCTCTAGTACAGACATTGTGTCTCTTGCTGCAATGAAACTGAAAGATACCATCTTCTATGGCCTAGCCATAAAGTCATTTAATTTTGGTTATTTTTCTGAAGTTAATCTCTTGTAGTCCAGTTTCTACTGTTTAAAATATATAAATTTAAACAGTTACAATAGTGCATGTACGTTTCTGATCTTTTCCAGTAGGGCACACTGTGGTTACACTTCAAACAGCTCTTTGTAAAAATGTTTTCAACACACACTTCTGTACCAGCAGTTTGCTGTACATGACATACAGTTCTAATACATTTATAACACATCATATATAAATCGTGCTGATATTCACAAATGACATACCATTATTTACTGCCAGCACAGCTGTCTGGAATTTTAAATCTCCCTTTCTCCCAATAAATAACCTATGTTAGTATAAAAGAAAACAATTCCTGCCTTCCCTTAGACCTCACTCCCCTCATGAAGATTATTCTGCATGTATTGTATCCACAATTTTAATTTATTTCTATGCCATTTGCTCATTTCCAGTTCTTTTCTCTGTTACAATATGCAATACGTCAATAGTTAGAAACTTTTTTTTTGGATTTCCATTTCCTGGTGACTGCTTTTTTGACAGCCACCTGGATGAAATTTAACAAGGCCTTACTATGGCTAGGCAATTCAGGTCTTCTAACCCACCAAACAAATCCTTTCCTTATTTACATCTGTTTACTCGCCCAGTATTTCTGTCAGAGTATTAAATAGGGGTATTTTTAAATCTGCTATCTCATTAAACTCCCAGAACATGTGTTCCCAGTCACGTCCTCCCCCTTCACACCTCCAACAAAAGTTTCCTCTGGTAGATGCCGAATGTTGAAGCCTGCTTGGGAATAAAAATACCTATGCAAATGCTTTTTATGCAGCATGTAGTTCTGTAAATGGCATTAAACAGCTGGTTGATTGTATTACCAGAAAACAGAAAGAAGTGAAAACTAGACCGTATACACGGGTCCTTAAATGAATCCAAAGTTCTAATCACTGCATGTGGTATTAAATATTTACTCTTCAGTCTGTCAATATTTTATGTATTAAATTATTTTCGTGTCCAACTGGTCACTTTTTAGTCAATTTGTTCTGCAGACATGCTCTGTCAGATCTGCTTACAAACTATAGATAACTTGGATGAAAAAAGAATAATCCAGAAAGATATCTTAAACAAGATATGGACCCAGAACAAAACCCTGTAGTATACCCTGACTATAGCCTACAATTTTACATGTGCAGTTGCTGTAACTTGCCATGCAGCTATCCATCTTGTCGAGATTAAATTAATAACTAGTCATCATAATTTCTTATTCTGTGTTTATAATTTATTATTCTGTGTTTTTTTTTTTTTTTTGTGTGTGACCCTATCAAAGGCTAAAAATGCATCTATATAAATTGCATCATGGCACACACTCATTTATAGCGGTTTCATTATAAAACATGTATCAAGTAGATATATGTCGGTGTACATTGAAAATAGATTTATAATTTCAAGTCCCAACCTTTCTGGCTCTGACAGTACTTTACCCAAAATAATAATCTTGATTATTGTTCCATAAGAAGGTAGGCTTATGGGGCTGTATGATGCTGGGTTTGCCCTATTCCCCTTTCCCTAAAAGATGAGTAACAAATGCATGTCTGCATTTTTTGAGGAATATCTGTAGCGAATAATAAAATCAGTAATAACACAAGAACACTTTTTATCATCTCCTCCCTCTGCATGGGTCCAGTTTTAATATTATTTTTTTAAACATAGTTTGGTTTAATTTCAGTATCTGAAGTTACCTGAATGTTACTAAAGTTACTAGTGCAAAAAATAAATCTCCCTATTTGTGGACCTAAACTGTTGTTTAAAAGACTTTTGAAATATATGTATAATCAGTTGTGTTTTGAGAATGAGTGAGTTTCTTAAATTGACATGGTTTCTGCTTTTCATAATAGAAGTGTTTTGAGTAGGAGGTGTGTTTGTGTCTGAATATTAGGTTCATAGGTAGGTACTAGGCTGTCGGCCCAAGGGCCTAAGTAAGCCTAGCCAACAAGGTTCCCTGGCTTTGCCACCCAATAAGGTTATTTTCCTGTGTCCCTGTCGAGCAGAGCCACAGAAGTGATCCCAGGGGTGAATTTCCTATTTCCCATCCACTCATCAAGATTTTTCTTGAAGAGTGCTAATGAGGAACTCTGCTTGACCTAGACGGGTAGCTTGTTCCAGAGTATGGGAAGTCTATGGGACAAGAATCTATCCCTCCAACATGTTCTGTTTATTGTGTTGACAAGACTTGGGTCCCTAGAATGTGTAGCTCGGAGGGATGGGATTTCTTTAGGTGTAGCATGTCCCACAGCTCTGAGTTTGACATAGCTTTGTATGTTAGGCAAAGATCACTTCAGAGTAGGCAATATGCTATGGGGTAAAGCTGGAGCTTTCTGAGACTGTCAGCGTAGGGCATCTGTTTGACGCCGGTAATCTTCTTTGTGAGGTACTTTTGTGGCCTTTCCAGTTGTTGTAGATGCCTTTGTGAGGTACATTCCAAAAGGGGCACTGTACTCGAATGATGAGTAGAGGGGAACAATGGCTTTTTTTTCCCCTTGGGATGAGAACCCTTTTATGATGAGGTGCACCACGTGGAAGGATTTCCTGACCACTGTGGCAATGAGATTATCAAAGGAGAAACTACTGTCCACCTGGGTCCCAAGGTCTCTATCACATTCGGCATGAAGTAGACTGCCACCTATGTGGTAGTTCATGGGTACAGTGTTTTTACCAAAGGGGATGACTATGCACTTTTTGGCATTGAGCTTGAGGCCATGTCTCTGACACCAGGCATCTGTCTCAGTACGGTCCTTCTGTAGGATATTCTCATCATTTGAGGACTCTACTATGGCTGCTAGTTTGCAGTTGTCTGTGAACTTCATTAGCCAGAGACATTCTGTGTTAGCCTGTACTTCAGAGAAGTAGATACCAAACAGGAGTGGACCCAGGACTGAACCCTGTAGTACTCACTTGTCACTTTTTTTTTTTTTTTTTTTTGTATGAGAACTTAACATTAATAAAGGGTTCATACCATATGCCCAAAGGCATTTATAAGCCTAGCCAGAATGTGTTTGCTTTTTCCTCCCCCTTAGATTAGTTTCCTGTGCCTCTGTCCAGCAGAGCCACTGAAGTGATCCCCAAGGTAAACTTTCTGTTTCCCATCCACTCGTCAAGATTTCTTTTGAAGAGTGTTAGCGAGGAGCTCTGCCTGATGTAGATTGGGATCTTGTTCCAAAGCATGGGAAGTCTCTGGGACAGGAATCTATCCCTCCAGCATGTCCTATTTATTGTTGTGGTGAGGTTTAGATCCCCTAGAGCGTGTGGCTCGCGGGGGTAAGGTTTTCTTTAGGTGGAGCATGTCCATCAATTCTGGGTTGGACATGGCCTTGTATGTCAGACAGAAATCACCTCCGAGTAGATGGTATACAACCAAGTACAGCTGTAATTTCTTCAGTCGAGCTGCATAGGGCATTTTTTTGAGGCCAGTGATCCTCTTGGTGAGGTACGTCTGTGGTCTTTTTTTTTTTTTTAAGCGGTTTTGATTTTCTTAGTTAATGTTATACTGAGATTATCACTTAAGATCTGCCCCAGTAAGTCCGAATGTTGTATGTACGAATTGAAATTGCCATTTGTTTTAGCAGTTTATAATGTCCTCTTGTTGCAGCTGTAAGCATTATAGTGCACATGTTGATGCTAACTGCTTGTATCTCGAATGCTTATTTGTAACTTTTCAATATGTGAAATGTGTTCTGTATCATGTAGGTTTACAAACGGCAGTGGGATATGGCCAGTAATGACATTATGACTTTTCTGTAAAGAAGAATAATCCTTATGCTGGAAACCATTGGGAGAGCATCTCTTGCACTATTGAACTTTGTGTGGAGGGGCTAGAGACTGGTACAGCATGACAGTATCTGGGAAGATATTGTTTGGATCCACTGTGTATGTGGACATGAGGGAAGGGTGCAGGCAGATAAGACAATGTCAGTAGGAAGGTTGTAATATTTCTGTTTATGTACTACTGCTAGTGGTGTCTCACCCCCTCACCTGCAGATTTGGTGGTTACTGAAGGATTAATGGTATGCAAGAGAGATAAATATGCTGGCAGGATGGTACACGATGTTGGCCGTGTTGGTATGCCTGCTGACCATAGAGGTTTGTATCATACGTACGACACCGGATCAATCCATCCACAACTCCTTTTTTCCCATTTTTGCACATAGGATAAAGGTGTTCCTTCAATAGTGGCCATCATCTAGAGCTAAGATTTACATTGCCAGGTGGCTAGCCCTGCAGTGGCATGCAGCACCATATGGCATTGTTTATTTCCGTTTCTAATGACCTTTGGTGAGTATTTCTGATGTTGCACTGTACAAATAGGTTCATAGGTGTGTACTAGGCTAACTATCGCAAGTGCCTTTTTAAGCCTAGCCATCATCTAGAGCTAAGATTTACATTGCCAGGTGGCTAGCCCTGCAGTGGCATGCAGCACCATATGGCATTGTTTATTTCCGTTTCTAATGACCTTTGGTGAGTATTTCTGATGTTGCACTGTACAAATAGGTTCATAGGTGTGTACTAGGCTAACTATCGCAAGTGCCTTTTTAAGCCTAGCCATGCATCCCAAATCTCTGACAAGTTCTGGTACCTTGATAAGTGTAAGCAGGGGTTTGGGGAAATGAAACATTTACTAACGGGAATCTGCAAGACAAACCATTTACAGGCTGCCTGTGTCCATTACACATAGGTGCTGTACCTGGGATGAATTTCCTGTTTTGCATCTAATTGTCCAAGTTGCACTTAAATTGGATTAGCTCTGCTTTACATGGATTGGGATCCTGCTTCAGTACACATTTGTCTGTCCAGCAGGTCCTGTTTATATTACAGGCAATCTTTGTCTTGTTTTATGGATATACAGGAGGTCCATCAGGGTGGTATCTGATAATGTCTTTTATGCCAGGCATAAATCTCTCTTCAATGGCCTGGAGGAGATGGAATATAGCAATAGGGCCTTCCGGCAGTCTACACAGGACATGTTACTTATGCATTGCACTCTTTTTTAGTGAGGAACCTCTGTAGACATTCCAGTTGTTGGTATGTACCTAACCAGACACAGCCAAAGAGGGCATTGTACCTAATGGCAGAACTGACGAATGTTGAATACAGTGGAACAATGACCTCCTTAGACCTAGATACCATACAGTTGTTTATAAGTTACACAAAATAGAACAATTTTCTCACCATTGTAGACATGAAATGGTCAAAGGTTGGCTTACTATCAATGTGTGTCTCAAAGTTCTTGATTCTTGGGTCAACTGTTAGGGGTGTGTTGTCAATATGATAGTTGTTACTAAGGGCTAAAGACTTCTTGAAATATATTGTTCTGCATTTCTTGGCATTCCGTTTTAGACCATGGCTCTGACACTGAACATTGTTTCTGTGTTATTCCTTCCTGGAGATTCTATGACTGCTTCTAATTTGCAGTCTTTTACAAATTAATTCGTAAGAGGCCATTGACATTAGCATTGACTTCAGAGAAGTAAATGCCTAAAATGAGTGGTCCCAGGACTGATCCTTGAGGGACTTTGTGACTGGCCTTTTTGGAGCATTGGACTTGCCAATTCAAACTTCCTGGGTCCTGCCTGTGAGTCATCTGGTTGTCCACTGAGTGACAAAGGGTTTATACCTAACCTGTTGAGTTTGTCAACAGCGTCTGAGTGGGGTATTGTGTTAAATGCCTTGGCCAGGTCAAGGTAGGCAGTGAGAACTGTTTTTACCCTCCCCCCATTGCTTTGGTGACCTTCACAAAGAAGTCCGCCAGGTTGACTGGGCATGACCGGCCCTTGTCGAAATCAAATTGGGTTGGGTCCAGTATCTGGAGGCTTCCTATGTCATTATTGATCATTTATAATTCTTCCCATAGCTTTGCATACGAGACCGAGAGACTTGTGGGTCTGTGCAATGGGAATGACTTTCAAAAGGCATGAAGCCTGTTTGGAGACTACATCATCAACGCCTATTTATTTATTTTTTTTTGCATGGGGTCAGAGTGTCATATTTAACTGTCACTATCTCTCATGTCAGTGCTGCACTCCCTTCTTCGACACTCCTGCCTGACTGTCGCAGATCTTCTTTCGCACAATCCACCCACCTCTTTGCTGGATGCCCTAATTTCCTCTTGCCTTCTTCCTGTTTGTCCCACATTTTCTTCACCAGATTGTCCTTTTGCTTTTCTGCAAGTATGCCTGAACCATTGTAATCTTGTATGCATTCTTCTGTCATACACTACACCTGAGACTGTATGCCAGTTGGCTGCTACCCCTCTGATTCGAGCTTTGACCTCTTCAGTCAGACTTTCCTTCTTGTTAGCCACCCCTCCCAGATACTTGAAGGTATTAAAATATTCCACTATCTTCCCTTCTATTTCAGTTCTAAGCTTCTGATTTCCCCCATGTGCCTTCAGTTTTGCATTCCATTCCCCTGTCCTTTGCTGAAGTTCTTGCTCAGAGTCTGTCTGTAATGCCACATTGTCTGCATACAGCAGCTTTGTTTGCTAATGTACTCGATCACCAGTATTAACAGCAGTGGGCTCGGAGCTGAACCCTGATGCGCACGCAGTTCCACTGCAAACCCCTCTGTGAGACCAAGCACTGTTCGTACTTGAATCATTGGGTACTTGTACATATTCTGCACTAATTCTACCAATGTTTTTGGGAATTTGAACAATCACAGTACTGGCCAAATTGGCTTTCTGGGGACCTTGTTATATACTTTCTCCAAGTCTAGGAATGCCCATTTGGACTCCTTCCTCATCTTTAGCGTCTTCTCAACTATTTATTTGTTTCACTGCAAACATCGGGTCAGTTGTGTTGCATCCTGACCTGAATCCAAGCTGCTCATCTCCTGAGTTGAATACAAACTGCTCCTCTCCCATCTTACTTTCTACAACTCCGCGTGAACTGCTCCTCTCCCATCTTACTTTCTACAACTCTGCATGAACTGCTCCTCTCCCATCTTACTTTCTACAACTCTGCATGAACTGCTAATCTCTCATCTTATGCCCATTTGGACTCCTTCCTCATCTTTAGCGTCTTCTCAACTATTTATTTGTTTCACTGCAAACATCGGGTCAGTTGTGTTGCATCCTGACCTGAATCCAAGCTGCTCATCTCCTGAGTTGAATACAAACTGCTCCTCTCCCATCTTACTTTCTACAACTCTGCGTGAACTGCTCCTCTCCCATCTTACTTTCTACAACTCTGCGTGAACTGCTCCTCTCCCATCTTACTTTCTACAACTCTGCATGAACTGCTCCTCTCCCATCTTACTTTCTACAACTCTGCATGAACTGCTCATCTCTCATCTTACTTTCTACAACTCTGCATGAACTGCTCATCTCCCATCTTACTTTCTACAACTCTGCATGCAATCAGTCACCCTGTCCAGAACTTTCATGCAATGTGACAGGAGTTTGATACCTCTGAATTGCTAACATTTATGGATTTCCACTTTGTTTACATTGGCATGAGTATGCTTATTCTGCAGCCATCTGTGATACTCCTTTCTCTCCACACTCCCACCAGTACCTTCTGGAGTCATTTCTTCCCTATCTCACCCAGCATCCTTATATCTTGTGCGACCTCAACTGTGCCTGCTGCTTTCCCCTAACTTCATTTTCCTTAGTGCTATTTTTACTTGTAGGGTGGGGGGTTCTTTTCTCTTGTAAGCTTTTTTTGGGGCAGTACAGCTTCTGTGGGGATTTAATTTGGAAGCTGCTGGAAGGACTCCTTCCATCTGCTTTTGTCTATGGACTTGAGCAGTTTGTTGCTGGCATCCCTTATGAAGGGAGTCTGACCTTCTCCTTTATCTTTCTGTCTTTGTCTTGCAGCCTGATTTTTATAGTTTCTTTGTGCCACCTGAGTGACTTTCTAGAAGCTGTTAGTGTGCCTCCAATGGGTATTCCTTGCTATTGTAACTCCTTTTTTTAGCTTCTTTGTTAGCCAACCAGTATTCCTTCCTAGCTCAGTCTCTCTTCTATCTCCCACTTTTTCCTGCACTAGTTTCTTTTGATGACTTCCTAGACATCTGCATTCCACCAGCAGCTTTTATGTACCTTATTTGCATACCTGGCTCTGCCACATATCTGTTCTGTCGTAATCACACATGCTGTTTTGAAGCACTGCCATTCTTCAACTCCACCTATTTCTCCCAATTCTTGGGGTCCTAGAGCCCGGAGTAATTCATTGAAGTGTTGTACTTTTTCTCCAGTCAACTTTCTGGTCCCTGATCTTGGAGCTTTCTCTGACCACTGCTTGCAGCTGATAAGGTGCAAAACTGGGTTAATATCCTAAAAGATGCAGTGTGCACTAATCCGTTAGATATGAAAGTGTGGGTAATTCAAGCTAATTGTAAAAGCAAGATTGATTGGAAGAGGGTGGGCACTTTGTTTCTGGCACTGTGGAATATAGTGGGAAGGCCAATACATTTGAATAGCTGAAA
Source organism: Protopterus annectens (assembly GCF_019279795.1). Classification (NCBI taxonomy): domain Eukaryota; kingdom Metazoa; phylum Chordata; order Ceratodontiformes; family Protopteridae; genus Protopterus; species Protopterus annectens. The sequence continues at coordinate 1,682,382,333 of NC_056726.1, forward strand.
GGGAGTGATTTCACAAAAAGATAATTTTGTGCTTAACTCACAATAGGCAATGAAAGATGAGAGGGAAGGACATATGTGGCCAAGTTAACATAAGGGTTAGGCAGCTAGAAAGACAGTTGAGTTTAAAAACGCAACAGTACCAGAATTGGGTGGGTGTGATAAATTTTCTTTTGTGAGTGTCTGACAAGAGACACAGCTGCGGTCTCTTTCCTGTTAAATATACAGTTGAAAGCAAAGTACAAGTAAATCACAGTGTAAACAAATGCACCACAATATACAAAACAGAAGAAAGCAATGAAGCAATACAAAATACAAGAAAGCAAAAACTTTCCCTGACAGCAGCATATGGCAGAGTCTGAGTGAGCTTTTCCAGTAAAGCCAAATTTGCAAGTAGATGGATGTTTGACTTTGGGTTTCAAATTGGGTGATATCACTGTGTGCATTTTATTTTAGGCTCACTGCTGTGCTCATGAACTCCCTTTGGGCATTGTGTGTCATGTTACATTGAGATTTGTACATGGAATGCTTAGGTTTATAAATTAGATTATTGCATCTGTTTGTGTGTTGCAGGTGCAAGGTTCTATGTGTGGGGATACAGACACTAGGTATATCTACTTAGGACAGTGTATTCTTGCTTAGGGCAGCTGTGTCCTTTGGCGAAGAGTAGTCTGTGCATCTGGTGGTAGCTGTAAGGTGTTTGTTAAACAGAAGTAACTCCGTTTTGCGATTTTTGATTGGCTCATAAACTGGCCTACGGGCCAAATCAAAATAATTGCACAGCGGAGCCTCTTCTGTTCAATGCGGAACATCAGGCAGTTCTGCATTAAAGAGTAGTGGCTCCGCTTTGCGACTTTTTTTGATTGGCCCATATGCTGGTATACGAGCCAGTCAAAAAAAAAAAAAAAAGTGGAGGCTGTTTCACCGGGAGTGCAGGACTCTGGATTGGGTTCCTGATCCTGGGACAGTCCCACTCAAATAGGGACATCTGGCAACCCTGCCTGGAGGTTGCTAATGCAGAGAGAGGCTCTTGTGTTAAGCCCCTCTAAAGAAGGTAACAATGGTGACAGGCTGCTATACTGCCGCCACCACTGCAGCAATGGTCTGACTGTTGAATGTGTAGTGGTTGCTGGTGGTATTGCATCTCAGGAGTTTTGGGTGACCTGCTTGTTCTTGGAGCACCTGGTAGTGGAATCCATTGAGTGAAAAATTAAACATCTGGCAGCTGCTTAGCTGGGCACTAAACATGGATGCTTTAAGATTCTGTTCAGTTGCTCATATACATTTCCAGAGTTTGAGGTATGCTATCCAATAGCAGGCATGGTTTTGCCATCCACTGCATGCATGTGTCACCCAAATTGTAACATAGTTTTGCCATAGGTCACAATCTATCATGTATAGATGTTAAGGCATTTCACAGGTAGGTACTGTGCAGATTGCTGTGTAATGTATCTTGTGGCTCACTGTAGCGGTGAAATGGCTGTATGGTCATTGGAGTGGTGTTTCTAAAGGGGGGTGCCATAGAGCCTCTGACTACTACAGGTGCTGTGGGTAGTGCGGCTGGTAGTCCTTTATGCCATATATCTAAAAACAGTGGGGTTGATCCTGACTTTGGTATACTGCAGATGCTGTACCACTGTGCACATGATTCACTTGTACTGGTGCAGCCATCCGTGATCACATTCACCTCTACAACTGATTGTAGGCAGATTGTGCCACCCAATGCATACATTTTCTCAGATCAATGTGTCGCATTCTTGACTTGTGCTGATGATGGCTGTACAATACATTGACTTTATGATGATTTTGTAAGGTGGTATTTTACTCGCCAGTATAGTTTGTGTTGTCGCATCATGACTGCATTCTTATGTTCATCGTGCATGTGGCTATTCATGATGCATAGGTTTGCAGCAGATGATTTGCTGACTGGGCATACTTTGCATGCTGGGCTTATAATGGTGCACGTAGGTTTTATTCTTGCTCTTTATCACCGTTGTACAGCTCCTTGTCCTGGGTCAACCTAGTGTGTTTCGATGCCCAACCCATAGTGGCTTTTTATAGATTTTTATATATATATATATATATATATATATATATATATATATATATATATATATATATATATATATATATATATATATATATATCCAGGCATCTGAAGCTTGGTCAAGAAGACAGTCTAGGCATTATTTTATTTATTATTATGGAGGCCAAAGTGGTAAAAATCTAAACTACTTGTAGCAGCTTGTGTGTTGTCTACTGTCATCTGCCTTGCTGTATTTGTATCTGATGTCCTGTGCTGTTCCAGGATTCAGTCAATGTATTTTGCTAGATTATACTCCATCTGTGCATATTTACAGCTATAATGTAGTATAGTGTGTATTGGACCAGTTATTTGCTTCTGCGTTTTTTGGTAGACTCTCTTTTAGTGTGTGGGTTGTATTAATTCTTCTGATCTGAAATGATTGAAACAGACCTGGAAGATGCACAAATTTTTATTTTGCAATTTTAAATTCTGATTGTTGAAAGTTCAAAAGTCCGGTGTTTTAATCTAAAACTAAATTGGGATGATTATGCTTACTCTGGAAATGTTCAGTTACAGTTCTTTCTGAACTGCCTGGGACTGCATTAAAAATACTTCATGGACCAGTTCACTCTTCAGTTTCACAAACGTGGTAAATAAAATGATATGGCATCCTGTGCATTTACAATTATTTGTAGTGTCCAGGAATTGAGTAGTAATCATTTTTTTGCCCACATTAAGTATTGATTGTGTGTTTGTTAGATGGCATCCTAATGGGGACCACGTTAGCTCAAGTGTTAAGGCAAGCTTAACTGAATAGTCCCTGCTTTCTACTTCTATGCACCTTTTTATGATATGCATAATCAGTGTTTGAGAACATTGCGCATGTGCATTGTCAGTAGTGAATATGTATAAATGTTTTTAAACTGTTGCTTGCATTGTTTTTGTTACATAAAGTGATGAATAAAAAGGATAACTAAGAGACTGGATTCTTAGAACACAAATGTAAATATCTGTTGCTCTTTTAGGCTTATGAAGGCTTGAAGCCAATGCAGTGGACTGTTTAAAATCTGCTTATTTTTGTGGTTTATTACTCACTATTTAATTTATTTTAGAGATCTAGCACTTATTATTGCATTTTTAATTTTTATATGAAATGCTTTATTTCAAGTAAAGGTTTTTGCTTGGTCAGTTTTGAATACTTGAGACTGGTGATTTTTATTTATAGTTTTAAAGAGCTGATTAAAAACTATATTAAAAACTAAGGCACTAATTATGAGCTTTTTATTTATTTGCGTACGATTTCCAGGGTTGGTTCAGCTTGGTATTCAGCGGAGACCTGGGGAAAAAAATTAAAAGGTGTGTTTTTTTTTTTTTTTTTTTTTGGCTGTGGCAGTACTCCATTAAGTTGCCCGAGTGAGTTTGGTACTGGAGAAGTTTTTTTTTTTGGCTGTGGCAGTACTCCATTAAGTTGCCCGAGTGAGTTTGGTACTGGAGAAGTATCATTTGCCACCTCCCTTCTGGGAAAATTGTGTTTCTCTGCAAAATAAATATTAGACTGGTTTTGGTTAGTATTGGGAAGACTGCCCACATGTTACCTTTCCTCTGTATCTTGTGTAGTTTTTCTCCCTGGGCTTCCACTGAAAAGGAATTTTCCACTCTGTTGTCTTTTCCAGGCAACAATAGCAAGCAGTAAATATACACTGCAATAAATAAGATTAACAGATGTAGAATTTATGGTAAATCTATTGATACTAGCTGATCATTGTGTTGTGTTTCTTTTTGACATCAATAATTGAAGGTTGCAGACTTTAACATTAGCTTTTAGAGAAATTCAGTATTCATTAAGTCCATATGCTGTCATTTGACAGGACAACATAATTTCTGCTTGCTGTAAACCATGCTCAAATGTGATATTTTAACCAGCTATACTTTGTATTTGTATGCTGTTCATGTTACAGAAGTAAATGAGAATTGGTATAATTTTTTTTTTTAAATCTGTTTAACATTACAGGTGAAAACCCATCAAAATGCTGTGACTCAGGCTTTGGATAGCAAGGGTATTAAATATGAGTTGGTGGACATCTCCCAAGACAGCTCACTTAGAGATGATATGAGATCCAAGTGCGGAAAACCCACGGCAATGCCTCCCCAGATATTCAATGAAGAACAGTACTGTGGGGTATGTTTATCCACGTTATGCTTGGGGTGTTTGGCCATATGCATATTATTTTGTATTTTTAAATGTTTATACATTTAAATTCTTACAAAGACTTTTTATATTTTTGATACAGTTGTTGCAGTTATGGTTTTATAGGTCTCTTTTGAAGCAGTGCGTGTATTGTTTAAGTACAGTTCCTACATTTAACTAACTGAGTGGGCTGGTTACATGGCACCTTTAAATTTCTGAGAACACCTATGACAAGTAAAGGAGTCTGTGGACAGAATAAATGTGCCAACGTGACAGAGCTGGAAGCCAGAAAAGGTTGGGTAGCTATTGACTTTGTAGGCTTGGAGTAAGGAAACGAATGTATGTTTTTCAAAGTACGCTCTGGAGTCCTAAAGATTTTAAGCCTGTAGATGTTCTTTACTCTCTAGTGTTTCTTATCACATTTTACTGTTTATGCATCACTTCCATTGCTAGCACATGCACAGAAGTATGATAAACTAAGAGTTAGGACTGTGCAGTGTACTAATTGAGAAACAAAGTAGCAAAATATGTAGTGGTGGCCACATTTTGTGAAACTGCATCGCAAGGGAAAAACCATTTAAAAATGCAGGAGAACAAAAATAGGGAGAGCTACCTCCACAAAGAGACCAGTTAACCAATGGAACCGTCCAGGGTTCAGTGCTAACACCTCTCCTGAAGTAAAGGCCACTATCAATGTGGTCTGGCTAAGTTTGCAGATGACTCCTAAGTTAGGAGCAGTCATTGAATCCCCAAATGACTTGACCATCCTGTAGGAAGACTTGTCCCAAATAAATAACTTTGGCTGAAAATAAATGCCAAAATATACATTATTGTAACCTTTGGAAAGTTGTCTATCCCAGGGGACTACTGCATTAACAGTATGTCCCTTGTTTGGGATTTGGAAACTTATGTGGAGAGTGACCTAACTTTTGACCAAGGTTATGTCCACTGTTGTAAGAACGTACTTCTATTTTGCCCAGGTTATAAACAGATGAGTTTTGCCTACATCGAGGGATATCATTGCCCCCTTTTATTTGACCCTCATTAGGCCAGTCATTGAATACAATACCCTTTTGGCATGTATCTTTTCAGAGAAGTACAACTGAACACCCAAAGAGATACCTTACTAAAAGAATACAAGACCTAAGCAACATTTCTTATATGGAACAACACTAAGCCCTGTCACTGTACTCTGTATCCTATAGACTGCTAAGAGGTGACTTGCATCTGGTATACAAGGCATCCTTTGACCCAATACTGATGGATTTACTGCACATCAAGTCAAATTGCATCAGAAATTTTAGGGATATAAACCTGTTTATCAATGTAAACAGAATGGTTTGTTTGGAGGGGTAGGTTTATTTTTCAGATACTACCACTGTTGTAAAACAGACTCTGCATTGAAATAAAAGTTCATCCCAGTCCATATTCAAGCACAATTGGATCTGTGGATGGAAACAGAAAATTTACTTCAGGATTGCCCTCTGTATTACTACTGAACAGAGGCAGCTCCTAAATGCTTTATCCCATGCACGGGTCCCCTTAAATTTTCTATGGTATGATCCCAATTCTCATTAGGGGTAGTATATAATTTTCGACCATTAGGAAAGTACTTGCCATTGAACATATAATACTTGCTCAAGTACAGTCAGAAGTAGTGGAGATGTAACATCTAATTCTTGTCCTGTCTGCTCTTAATGTTGCATCTTTGTTGTTGAATTACGGTTATCTGTCTGTTTCCTTTGTAGTAAGTACCATAAGAATTATAAAAATTCATCCGAACGTTTTGCATTTTTTTCCTGTATATTTAGTGGCAGCTCCATTGCCATGGAGCTACAGTTATCGCTACTTGATGCTGCATTTTAAGGGCAACCCAATAAGTTTAAACTCAGCAACAATGCCAGACATGCAGATGCACTTTGTATGGTCACTGTTTTATAGGTGTCACAGTTGAAAGTTTTTTATAGACTGTGCAAATTGTAACTATGTACGGCTGCCACAAAAGCTCCTCTGAAGCATACCTGTGCAGGTGTATGAATGCTGTTGTGGAAGTTAATGCAATTCTGTGATTATGGGAGAAGCTTGTGCAGTATATCAGTCCATTTCTTTGATACATAGTACACTTTGTAAAAATAACATTTTCATGTGCAAGTTTGAGGCGAGTGCTTGCTGGCATTATTTTGTAGTTGAGTTTACCTTTTAAACAGTATTGCAATCAACAGTATTAATGGAACTGCACAAAACCTTTCAACAGTCACTCATGTCATGGCTTGAGGTGGAACTTAGACTGCTTGTTTGGATAGTCCCAGACAATCGCGGCCGTCCTTAGGCATAGGCGAACAACCGCCTAGGGCGCCGTACAGACCAGCCTCGTAAAGGGCGCATTTTAATGTATTTATTTCAATTAATTTACGTTTCTTATTTTGATGTCTTCTGGACGCCCCATCTCTGAGGATTACTTTTTTGGTGGTGGTTGCAAGCAGCAAGACGTCGTCCGTTCGATATCAGCTAGAGCGTCTTCTGTGTGGAGACATGCGTGAAGGGGCGTACCTTTGATGAAGGTTGTGCCTCAGGGCTGGTAACTCGGCATGTAAAAATTTTCTGCTAATCATTAGCAGACCGGAGTTCCGCTGTGGTGACCCCTAACCGGGAAAAGCAGAAAGACACAACAACCTGAGTTATGTGGAGCTAGTTTTCTCCAGGAAGAGTTAATTTTTCTATATATATTGGTAAAATAACACTGTTAAGTTGTCAATCTCGCCTTCATTCTTGATGGGTTCGGAGCCGATCCTCTGCTCCGACTCGGCACTTGCTAAGCTCGAGAGTCACTTTTACCAGCTCGAGGCAGCCCCATATCCCATGATGCAAGGCGGTAAGTACCCAGATCTCGTTTGCCTCTTCGCTGATGAGGTCCTCCTTTTACCAGCTCCTGGTAAGTGATTTATATATTATTGTTTTTGCCCCTTTTTTCACTTTAAACTTATTTTTAACAGTTTTAGTTTAGATTTAGTCCCTTTTCTGACTAGAATTTCCCTCGCTCCTTAATTTTTTAGTCAGGCCTTCTCCCCTCCCATTCCCCCCCCCCCCCCTTGTTAGGGTGTGTGTGTGTGTATGTGAGAGGTTAGTGATTTCACTAATTTTGGGATAATTGTTTCTTGGGCTGTGTTGTCTGTGTTTTTTCTGCAACTATGTCCAAGGAAAGGGTCTCAGGCTTTAAGAAGTATGACTCGTGCTGTCAGAAGATGTCTCTGACAGACTGTCACACTTCTTGCTTATACTGCCTGGGACCTCTCCACCTGCAGGACTCCTGTGCGATTTGTCATTCCTTTAGCCAGAGAGTCCTGCAGGAGAGGAGAAACAAATTGATTTTGAGGGGCCTACTTAAACCGGAGGGCTCTCCAGCTAAGTTGGCTCCGAGCAAGACTTCTAAGTCTTCCAAGGCCCAGGCTTCTGTGTCTAAGCCTGCGGCCTCGGCTCTGACTCTTTCAGAGTCTAGATCGGCTCCGGCTGGAGCCGATCCTGGTTTGCACAAGCCCTCGGCACCGATGGCTATCGGTGCCGATACTGGTTCGGTTACATCGGTGTCGGCTCCGATCGGTTCCGACCACCATGTGGCCCAGGCTTCGGTGTCGGCGCCGACCAGCTCCGACACCCTTACTTTTATGTCTGTATCGGCTCCGGCCGGAGCCGATGCATCAACCTTCTGTCGGTGCCGAAAAGTTGTCGGCTCCGATGGTTCCTTCGAGGAAGAGGTCCAGGTCCCCTTCCTTGGAACCGATACTCTCGGCTCCGGCATCTCCTCTCCTCTCGGAACGGAGCCATCGGAGCCGATCAGAGCTGATCATCCAGGTCGTCCAGGCTTTCTGACCATGATTTAGAGAGGGTGGTCAGTAGATTATTAAAATCACAGGCACTGGCCCAGATGCTACATAGTCCATCTCAACAGACGACTATTAGTCCACACCCCATTGCAGTTCCTCCTTCGAATCTACCCCAAAGTTTGGAGCTGGAGTCTTCGGGAATAGTTTCTGCTATGGCTGGGGGACAGATACCTCCCCCCCTTCTGCTCCCTCAGTCTCTACTCTTATCTCCTCTTCGAGACCTTCCTTAGAGGGATTCGGTGGTCGGGCTTTCCTGGTCTCCTTAGAGGGATTCGGTGGTCAGGCTTCCCTGGTCTCCTCCGAGGGGGTGAGTGGCATCGGACCCTTGTCCGACCCCACTCTTCCCCTTGAGCCTCGGCCTTGGTGAGCTCGGCTCCGACATCTGCCTCAGAGCCTTCCCTTTCGGTGGGCCCTGGAGTTCCTGGTTCTTCGGAACGGGTTCTCTCGGACCTCCCTGGGAGGGGAGCCTTTGAGGTGATGAAGAGTGTGCTGGCCACTGGTCTCAGCCAGCAGTCTGTTCCCTTAGCTCCTCCCTCTATGGTGCCTGTCGATATCTCTGCCATCTCTCTTGCTCCCGGACCCAGAGATCCTCCGCCTCAGGTTTCCCCACTGGGAAGAACCCCCTCTTCCGAGGATTCTCCTGATCGGTCAGGGGATCCTCTGCGCAAGAGGACCTGTAAGAGGAAACACGTAGACTCCCCCGAGTCTATCACTTCAGATACCGACTTAGATGAGTCTGAGGGATCCCCAAGATCCCCCTCTGAGGATGTCTCCTTTTCAGACATCCTAGAACTCCTTAAACAGAGGGGAAACTGGCCCTCCAATAATCCCTCCGAGGATGAGTCGGTATACCTGGAGGCGTTTGGATCTCGGCCCTCCACCTCCTGGGTGTCTCCGCCTTTCAACCCCCTTATGCAGGTTATTGCTCGAAAGGCTTGGGCTGCTCCTGACTCTGTAGAGCCAGTTCCTAGGAGGCCTTCTAAATTTATTACTGCCACTTCGGACAAGCAATTCTCAAGAAAGGTGTCCCTGCTGATGCCATGTTGGTGGCGGCTGCCACTAAGAAGGAACTTGCAGATCCTTCCATATCTGTCCATCCTCCTAATAAGGACTCTAGGACCATGGATAGGTATGGTAAGCGGATGTTCTCTTCAGCGACCTTTGCTATGCGCTCGCTGAACTACTTATGCCACTTTACCAGACTCCAAAGGGATATCCTTAAGGAGCTAGGTGAAGCAGTACAGGATCCCACAGCTGCAGGGGCTCAAGAAAAAATTGCTTCGCAGCTAGGAACCCTTAATTCTATTGCGAACTCCTCCATGCGTCTGATATCATATGCAGCAGATGGAGCGAGTAGGGCCGCAGGTACAGGTGTGGCTCTTAGACGCCAAGCCTGGATGCGGCTCTGTAATTTTGCAGATCCCTTTAAGGCGTCCTTCACAAACTCTCCCTTTGATGGGTCAGCTTTGTTTGGCCCTCAAGTGAAGGAAACCTTGACCAGGTGTGAGCAGGACGGCAAGACTCTTTCTGCCGTAGGGGTCCGTTTTTCCACCCCTTCTAGACCTTACCCTAGAAGGGTGGCAAAATGTGGTTCCGCAAATCCCAAGGAGTCATGCCGGATTCACGTGGTCAGTTTACCCCTAGAGGCAGAGGGGGTAACAATAACAGACGCCGTTCTAGAGGCAGAGGGGGTCCACAAAACCAGGGAAGCAGAGAGCCTCTCTCTGACAAGCCCTTTCAGCATCCCTGAGATGTTGCCCAACTGTCCATCCTTGGAGGCAGTTGGGGGAAGACTATCGCTGTACCCAGAAGCCTGGCTTTCCCTAACCCAAGACAGATGGGTACAGTCTATCATATCCGAGGGTTACAAAATTCCTTTCGAGGAAACTCCCTTCTCTTACTCAAATTCCCTTCCAGATGTAAGGGAAATTGCAGTTAGAAGTTTTAAAACTTCTGCAAAAAAGAGCCATTCAGCCAGTTACAACAGATCATTCAGAGCCCGGAATCTACTCAAGATTCTTTTTGGTCCCCAAAAAGATGGGAGACTGGAGACCAATATTGGATCTCAGCAGACTCAACAAGTCTGTGAGAAAGACAAGATTCCGAATGGTCACACTTCAGTCAATTCTGCCCTTCTTACAGAAGGACAACTGGATGTGCTCAATAGATCTTAAGGACGCGTACTATCGCATAAAAATTCACAGACGCTCCAGAAGGTTTCTCCGCTTTCGGCTGGGGTCCAGTCATTTCCAATTCAGAGCCCTGCCCTTTGGTCTCACTACAGCCCCCAGAGTGTTCACCAAATGTATGGCAGTGGTCACGGCTCACCTGAGACGTCAAGGATTCCAGGTGTTTCCGTATCTCGACGACTGGCTCCTTTCAGCCACCACCAGGCATCAGCTTCTTCAAGCCAGGGATTACACAATAAATCTTTGCACTCAATTGGGCATCTCGATCAACTACGGAAAATCCTCCTTATTGCCCTGCCAGTCTATTACTTTCATAGGCGCAAACTTAAACACTGTTCGGATGTCAGCTACCCTCACAGACCAAAGAATCTTAGATATACAAGGTCATGTGAGAATCATTTTAGCCAGCAAGAAAGTACAAGCCAGAATGGTTTTAAAAGTGTTGGGCCTCATGGCTGCGGCCATTACCCTTCTTCCCCTGGCTTGCTTCTACATGCGCCGCCTTCAGTGGATGTTGTTCACTCAGTGGTCTTACCAACAACTTCCGATGCGTCACCAAATACTGGTGACACAGATTTGCAAGAATCATCTTTCTTGGTGGATTACTTCTCCCCAGATTCACCAAGGCAGACCCTTTGTACCCCCCAGCCCCGGTAGCCACTGTCACTACGGATGCCTCCCTGATCGGGTGGGGGGGCATTATCAGGGCAGGATGGTTCATGGGACGTGGCAACTGTTCGAATACCACCTGCACATAAATGTCCTAGAGATGAGAGCAGTGCTTTTGATGTTGCAAGCCCTCAACGACTTTCTTCCCTTTGGGACAATTGCAGTCAACACAGACAACATGTCTGTAGTATGGTATATCAACATGTCTGTAGTATGGTATATCAACAAACAGGGCGGAACCAAGTCCTACCCCTTGTGTCAAGAAGCTCTCAGACTTTGGCAATGGGCGATCTCCTCTCATCGGTTTCTGGTAGCAACGCATATCCCTGGGAAAACCAACATTTTAGCGGACAGATTGAGCAGAGCTATTCTCATGCCTCACGAGTGGTCTCTCAAACAATCTATAGTGGAGGAGATTTTTCTAGAATGGGGTTGCCCATGTTGCGATCTTTTTGCTACTCCCCAAAACAGCAAATGCCCAGATTTCTTCTCTCTCTTCCCACTGCCAGGCCATCCCCCCAGAGACGCTCTGACCCAGGATTGGCCCCAGGGACTTCTTTATGCCTTTCCTCCCTTTCCTCTTATCCCACAAGTAATCCAGAAAGCCACCGTTTTGAGAGCCAAAATGATTCTCATTGCCCCTTATTGGCCTCGACAAATTTGGTTCCCATTCCTCCATCGTCACCTTTTGGTGCAGCCGTGGCATCTGGACCCAGTGCCAGATCTTCTGATTCACCAATCGGGTCAGCTGCACCGGTCTATTCCTTCTCTCAACCTCACAGCATGGTTGCTACACTTCCTTCCTTAGCCAGGCTTCCTATGATCTCTAATCCTGTTAGAGACATCATAGTAGCTTCCTTAAAATCCTCTACTAGGAGGATTTATACTAGCAAATGGAAACTTTTTTCTTATTGGGCAAAAGCCAAAAATATTGATCCCTTCACTGCTCCAGTACAAGCAGTTTTGGATTTCTTAGCGGAAATTTTTCACGCGGGCTTCTCTTCTTCCACGATCAAAGTTCAGTTGGCCGCTATCTCGAACTTTCATGTTGGGTTCACAGATCACAACATTATGTCCCACAGGCTTTGTAGAGCCTTCTTGAAAGGAATTTTTCTCCTGAAACCTCCAATCAGGAGTCCTCCTCCTCAATGGGACCTAAATCTAGTGCTGACATCCTTGATTCTTCCTCCCTTCGAGCCAGCTGTTTCATGTTCCCTGAAATTTCTTTCATGGAAAACTTTATTCCTGGTTGCTATTACATCGGCTAGGAGGGTGTCTGAACTTCATGCTTTATCTGTTCGCCCCCCTATTTAGTCTTCCACAAAGACAGAGTATCATTGAGAATTAATCCGACCTTTTTGCCTAAGGTCGCCTCAAAGACTAATTTGAATCAGGCTATTTATCTTCCTGTATTTTTCCCAAACTATTCAAACAGATTAGAACAAAAATTACATTATCTTGATGTCCACCGCCAACTCGGATATTATTTGGACAGAACAAAACAATTCAGGAAATCCGATCCACTCTTTGTTTCTTATGCTGATAACAAGAAAGGCCTTCCCGTCTCAAAAGTGACATTATCTAGATGGCTTTCTTCTGTCATCTCTGAAATTTATCAGCTCAGGGGAAAACAGCTGTGCTCGAAACCTAAAGCACATTCAACTAGAAGCTTAGCCACTTCCACAGCCTTTCAAGCTAGACTTCCTTTAGACACTATTTGTGCAGCAGCCACTTGGGCCACTCCTCATACCTTTGTTTCTCATTACAAATTGGATTTCGCCTCCAGGGACAGAGCCAGTTTTGGCTCTACAGTTCTCAAGAGTCTGTTCCATTGAGCCACCCAGGATAGAGGTGCTAGGGACGCGGTCCCATCAAGCAAGAATGAAGGCGAGATTGACAACTTAACATTGAGAAGTTATGTACCTACCATAACGTTCCATGTTAGTTGTCTTCTCTCGCCTTCTTTCTTGCGACCCTCCCTCCTTCCCCCTAGGCCTGGACAGACCTTTCTTTCTTTCTACAAGGAAGTATGCTTCTGAAGACCATACAGTGCTGGTCCTTCTACCATCCTTCGGGGTTTTTTCTCTCCTTCTTTCTTCCTTTTGGAAGTTATTATGCTAGGTGCTTTTGCCTATTGTCATCAAACGAGATCTGGGTACTTACGGCCTTTCATCATGGGATATGGGGCTGCCTCGAGCTGGTAAAAGTGACTCTCGAGCTTAGCAAGTGCCGAGTCGGAGCCGAGGATCGGCTCCGAACCCATCAAGCAAGAAAGAAGGCGAGAGAAGACAACTAACATGGAACGTTATGGTAGGTACATAACTTCTCATTTCTGCTCATCGCTAATGCGAAATGGCATTAAAAAGCTTTCTTCACTTCTCGGCCTGCCGTTTTTGTGCTAGATTCAATAAGCGCACTATTAAGTGTCGGGCGGAGTTCGCCCTTCACTTTTTTGGCAAAAAATTTAATTATATTATGTCGTCTGATACTCCGACTCCAGTTTTGAGCAAAAACGCAAAGATAAGGACCGACATACGAGGTCCGCACCACCTACTGAAACCACGCTAAGGCCGACTACCGGTTCTCAGGTACTCAGCGAGGCGCCTACGCAGCCCCTGTGTACCGATGACAATGCATTACCGGTGTCTTCTGTACTCGAGGTCGCAGGCTCCTCTGCCCCCAATCCTACTACAGATCCCGATGCCACTCCTGGCGGGGAAACTCAGAATTTAGACAGGCCTGCTATTTCTCAAGGGGTCTTCAGGCCTTCCTCCTTCTCTATTAAAGCCTTCACTAAATCTAAAGCAGCCATGAAAACCAAAAACAGGTTCCTCAGACCCCCCTCTCAAGGCACCATGCCTAAAAAACAGATGCTTAAAATGGCTGAGGATTTGATTACTCTTATCAGGGGTTCTCAACCCCCCTCTGACTCCTCTGATGCAGAGGAGTCTATTCCCCCCCCCCCCCCGAGGACTTCTCTTTTGGGGAAACCCTGCATACATTGAGGGAATGCTTTCACTGGGAAGGCCAAGATTACTCAGATTCTAAGAAAAGGCTCAGGGAATTTCTTCTGCTCCCCCAGCATAGGCCTCTGGCTATCCCTCCTGTTTTAGATATATTGGATGTGTACACAGAAGCCAGCCTTAATCCTGATTATTTGCCTCCAGCTCCTGTTAAACCAGACAGGTATTACCGGGTTACTAATTCTCACCAGTTCCTATATAAAAGCCATACTGCTGACCCAGAAACAATTTTACAGGGTCCCAAGGGAATTAAGGCCTCTACTGCTAAAAATCCATTACCTTCAGAGAGAGATTCCAGAGCTTTAGAAAGGTGGGGGGAAAAAGGTGTACAGCTCGGCCACTTTAACCATGAGGGCATTAAACTGTCAGTTCCATATGTTAAAGTATCAACAGTTTTTGATATCTCAGCTGAAAAGCAAGATGACGCAACCAGAACAACCAGATTTAAAAGAGTTGCAGGATTTGTTGCATGGTGCAGAGCAAAGTGGGTAAACATACCTTGCAGTGTGGTTTTGATGCTTTAGAGGCCTCATGTAGAGCTGCTGTTACGGGGTCCGTTATACGTAGGCATGCTTGGCTTAAAGAGCAAACCTTACCAGATCATGTCAAAGGTAAATTATTAGATGCACCTCTTCAAAAAGATGTATTGTTTGGTGTTAAAGCTGAGGAGGTGCTAAAGAAAATGGAGGAAAAAGCGAAATCAATGCAAACAGTGAAAGATTTCCTGCAGGTACAGCCTCCACATTTCAGCAGAAACTGGCCTTCAAAAAATTGGTCCTTTCCAGCCACGGACAGACCTCAAAGGGGCAGATACAGGTGCCCAAGGGGCAGAGGGCAACCTCAAGGATCCTTCAGAACCAGACAGTGGCGAGCACCAACCCCAAGAGGTGGAGAAGATAGATCACAGTCTTTTAGAAAACGGACACAATGACTTCCCCCTACATCTGCCAAGCAAAACTTTAATGGCAGCATATTTGGGTGGAAAATTGACATTATTCTCAAAAAATTGGCATATTGTTACAAAAGACAAATGGATTCTGGACATTATAGACAGAGGCTACAGGTTCCACTTTCACACCCTTCCAAAAATGAGAGGCATGCCAAACCTGCCACAAAATCAAAGGGCAGAGGCACAAAAACAAATTTCAGCTGTCATGGACATGAAAGCAATTCAAGAGGTACCTGCAAAAGAACAAGGTCAAGGGTTTTATTCCAGACTATTCCTGGTACTGAGGAAAGACAAAGATTGGAGACCTATCTTAGACCTATCCATCCTAAACACGTATCTACAGGTGCCAAAATTCAAGATGCTCACATTACAGCAGCTTCTTCCCATGCTGGGCAAGGAGTCTTGGCTGGTAACATTGGACCTCAAGGAGGCATACCTGCATGTCCCTATCAGACAAGATTGCAGAAGATACCTCAGATTTCTTGCAGGTTCAACCCGTTACCAATTCTCTGCATTGCCCTTTGGCTTATCTACTGCACCCAGAGTGTTTACGAAATGCCTGGCATCAGTAATCGCCTTCTGCAGACTACAAGGGATACAAATATACCCATATCTGGATGACTGCCCGATACAAGCGGACAGCAAGGACATACTACTGCAGCACCTGGTGTTTGTAATAAAACTGAACTTCCTGGGATACACAGTCAACAAAAAGAAATCAAAACAAATACCCTCTCAACAAATAAGGGTGCTAGCTTGGATACAACCACCCAGATGGCCTACCTCATGCCAGACGAGCAAGGGCAACTGTCTCAATACTTCAGAAAAATGGCAGCTTACACCAGGCTAACTGCAAGGAAAATCCTGCAGGCTCTGGGATTCATGGCATCTTGCATCCTACTAATCCCATGTGCAAAGCTGCATATGAGGAAACTTCAATGGTACCTGAAAAACTTATGGTCTCAACACAGCCACAGCTTGGAAACAATTATCCCACTCATTCCATGCCTTCAAATAGAATTTTTGTGGTGGACTCAAGCTTGCCAAAGAAACACAGGTCTTCCTTTCTGTGTACCTCAAGCAACTAAAATCATCACAACAGACGCCACAGACTACGCCTGGGGAGCACACATGACAGATCAGTGCATTCAGGGAAAATGGACCCGAAAAGAGAAGCACCTTCACATCAACCAAAAGGAAATGCTAGCCGTGCAAAAGGCTATTATGACCTTCAAAGACCTACTGCATCCAGGCCAGCTATTGATAAGGACAGACAACACCACAGTGATGTGGTACATAAACAGGGGGGAACTCACCCCCTGTGCAGGCAAGCCATGACCCTATGGAACACAGCACTGGAATTGCAAATTCAGCTGCAGGCACAATTCCTGCCAGGGAAGGAAAACACACTGGCAGACAACCTAAGCAGAAATATGACAGATCCACACAAATGGAAGTTGCATCCTCAACTTTTCACAAAGATAACTGAGGCATGGGGACAGCCTGACCTAGATCTCTTTGCTACCCACAGAAATTGCCAGTTGAAAAAATTTTGTTCCACAGGTCTGGAAAGTGGATGCACTTTCCTTCAATTGGGCAACATTGACAGTCTATGCCTTCCCGCCTCTTCCTCTGCTGCCCAATGTTCTATTAAAAGCCAGAGCAGAGAGGCCGAAAATGATTCTCATCGCTCCAGACTGGCCAAGACAGCACTGGTATCCGCTCCTGAGGAGCCTGACACATTCCCCACCATGGATCCTACCTCTAGTCCCTCTTCTGTTGTCCCAGCACAACTACAAGACCCTTCACAGCCATCTCAAAACTCTAAATCTAGCTGCATGGAGAATTCCTTGATTTCCCAACAGTTTCTCCTCTCCAAGGAGGTGCAGGATGTCATCTTGGAGGCCAGAAGACCTTCTACTAGAAAGGCTTACTCCGCCAAATGGAAACGATTTTGTGCCTGGAATCAAGAAAAGGGACAGAATCCTTGGGTAATAAATATACCTCAAATTTTACAGTACCTAGCTGAGATGTTAAACAATGGACTTTCCTTCTCCATCAAGATCCATGCTTCAGCCATTTCTGCACAATACAACACAGATCCTCCATTATTCTCTCGCCCTCTCTTAAGGCAGTTCCTCAGAGGGGCAAAGAATTTAAAACCCCCAAGGAAACCACCAGTCCCTGCTTGGGACCTCAACTACGTATTGGAAAAGCTGACCCTTCCTCCCTTCGAGCCAGCTTCTTCAACAGAGTTACAGTACTTGTCATGGAAAACAGCCTTTCTTCTGGCTATCACCTCAGCATGCAGGGTTTCGGAGCTACAGGCCCTCATGGCTGTGCAACCATTCATCATTTTCCATCAGGACAGAGTTTCCTTATGAACCAATCCTACCTTTATGCCAAAGGTGGTATCCAGTGTAGCTTTGAATCAGACTATCCACTTACCTACCTTTTATCCTAATCCACAAAACAAAGGGGAAACGCTACTACATTCCTTGGACATTCACAGACAACTTCGTTACTACTTGGACAGAACAAGGCCATTCAGGAAATCTGAGCAACTCTGTGTCCTATGCTGTAGGCGCTCAGGGAAAGGCTATTTCCAAACAGACAATTTCAAAATCGGTAGCCCACTGCATATGCTTTTGTTCATTTCATGGAAAAACTGTGCCTGCATGCATCAGATCCCACTCCACCAGAGCCACAGCTACCTCTGCAGCCTTCCTCAGGGGGGCCCCTACCAAGGACATTTTGGAAGCAGCCACCTGGAGTTCAGTGCACACTTTCTCCAAGCACTATCACCTCCCACTATACTCAAAGTCTAGAGCGGGCTTTGCCACAGCAGTCCTGCAGGGCATCCTAGCCCCTCCTAGTTCCACTTAGTGCCTACCACCCTTACTTAGCTTTGGGATTCTACCCATCTGTTATGACTGCAGCTGTATGCACGATCAACATAGTACAGTTTTGTACCTACCATAAATGTAGATGTTCGAGTGCTCATACAGCTGCAGCCCAGGTTTCCCTCCCTCCATCCCCTCTTAGGACAGGCCTTATGACAAACACTTTTCATATAACCTTTTTGGGGTATTCTTTTATGGTGTATTTGCTTGCAACTACTGTTTTTTGATTTATCAACATTGCATCTTTGCATAACATTATGTTTGCCTTCCTTCTGGGGGCACCTGACATCTGAGGCAAGAAAAACTGAAGAAAATGGCGTCGGCTGCCTCTTTTATACCCCTGCTGCACTGACGTCAGGGAAGAAGCGACGACAACCGACGCCGGACCTAGACTTTGGAATTCGGCTGACCGAGGACCCGCCTGATGGCAGGATAACCCATCTGTTATGACTGCAGCTGTATGAGCACTCTAACATCTACATTTATATCTCTCCCTGCGCAACACCTTTCTCAAAGTCCCCTCTTTTCAACTGCTTACTCTTCAAACCCTGTTTCCTTATTTACTATCCAAGTCTTTTCTGGTGTCTTTCGATCTGAAAGATACTTGCCTTCATATCCCATTTCACCCTCTTCAGGAAGTTTTGTTTTTTTGCGTTTCATTTACAGTTCTCTGTTTTGCCCTTTGGCCTCTGTAATGCCCAGAGGATATTCACAAAATGCTTTGCTCCTGTGGCTGTTTTCTGCAGGCTCCACTGCATCTAGATTTCCTTATCTAGACAACCTGTTGCATCAGGCACCTTCTCCTATGGTGAAGGATATGTAGTTTGTCATCTCTCTTTTTCAAAGTCTAGGGTCTCTCAGAATCATGTGTATCTGGGATGCTGGATTCAGACAGTGCTAATGTTGGTCTCTCTTCCACCTCCATATGTTTTTCATTGACTGCCTTCTTTCAGTCTCTTCTTCCTCTGACTGCCATGCCATCCATTGAGTTTCTTCAGGCCCTGGGATTCATGGCCTGTTTTCCAATGCCAGACTGCATGTGCAGAAGCTTCAGTGGTACCTCAAATCAGTTTGGCTGCAGTATTGTCACCCTCTGGATTTTAGTGTACCTCTCCTTCCCTGCCTAAGGAAGAGAATACAAGTGGTAGATTCAACAGTTTGCTGTCAATCCATGCCTGCCCTTTCAGCTTCTAGTCCCCTCTCGAGAACTGTTCACCAATGCCTCTGCCGTGAGTTGGGGGTTTCATTTGGTCACCTGAAAGTTCAGGGCCTCTGCCTCTCCTCCATCAGAAGTTAGACCATGTCGACATCAAATAGATGAGAGCTCTGATTCTGGCCCTTCAAGCTTTTCCACTCCATGTTCTCTCCAGGCCCCTTGAAGGTGTACACAGACCACACTACAATGATGAGGTATGTCAACAAGCAGGGAAGCACAGCATCTTTCCTCCTGTGCAGGATTGCTCTTCAGGCTTGGGAGGTGGCTCTGGCAGTTTACATTCTGTTAGAGCACTGTCTAGTCGCAGACTTGCTGAGCATGTCCAAAATACTGGCTCACGAATAGATGCTTCACAGAGATGTTTCTGGACATTGTTCAGTGTGGTGTTCCTCGGGTAGATCTGTTTTTGCCTCCCCTCTGAAGAGGCAGCTTCCCCTTCTTTTCCAGAGTGCCATGCCATGCCATTTGGTGTGGAAGGACAACCTTTCTTTTCTTTGAAGGGGAGGTTTCTTTGATGTCCTTCAAGAATGCAACTGCAGTCCTTACATATGGGTTGTCCTGCCTCAGGCAGCCCTCGGTCGGCCGGATTCCAAAGTCTGGGTCCGGCGTCGGCTGATGTCGCCTCCTCCCCGACGTCAGAGCGGCTGGGGTATAAAAGCATCAGCCGACGCCATCTTCCTCGGTCTTTGCCACGCGGTGCCCGAAGCAGAAGCAGTTCACAAGTGCCGGTCGGTCAGCTCCTGTGTTTTACGTATCCGAAGTCATCAAAAAGCTAAGTACCCCATTGGGGATCTTTTTCTTGCCTCAGCCGATGTCAGAAAAAACTGAAAAAGTTAATCCATTCTTACTGACTTCCCTGCCTTGGCCCAGACCACGACGTCTCGGCCTGTGCTGCCTGTGCTTGCTTCAATAAGCGCACACTCAGGCACCGGGCAGAGTTTGCTGAAGACTTTTTTGGCGATTAAAATACTCTTTTATACCATGCCGTTGGAACAACCGACACCTCATATTTCCAAGAAACAGAAGGACCGGGACTGACATTCTCGGCCCGCAACTTCCACCGACACCACGCCAAAAACTACCGCGAGTGCATCGGTCTCTTCTGAGGCGGTTGCTCCACTGCTCCGGACCGACAACACCGCTTTACCGATCACTCCGGCCCCGGAGCCTGCGCTGGTGCCGGTTGTTGATTTTCCTCCAGAAACTGTAGCCCAAGATTTGCCTGAGACCATATCGGTGGACAGGGTTACTCCAGCACGTGGGGCAGCTAGTCCCCCTATGTCTATGTCTATCAAGGCCTACACACGTGCTAAGGCTGCTAGCCAGGCTAAAGTCTCACCCTCCTAAAGCTTTGCCTCAGCCCACTACTGATAAACAAATCATGACTTTAGCTGCAGATTTAATTTCTTTAATCCGAGGCTCCCAGGCCCATCCTGACAGAGGTTCTCCGCCACCTTCTGACAAAAGGCCCAGGGTTGAACATACAGACACCCTTTCTTCAGATGAAGCCTCTGGTGACTCTGATCACTCAGATACCCAGGAAGAGTCCTTCCAAGCCTACGAGGATTCTGATGCGGAGGAATCTATTCCCTCTGCCTCTCCTCCTGAGGATATTTCTTTTGGGGAAATTCTCCACTCCGAGAGCATTTTCAGTGGCAAGGCCAGGAATTCTCAGACTCCAGGAAACGGCTTCGTACCTTCCTTAAGCTTCCCCAACATAGGCCTTTAGCTATCCCTCCAGTGTTAGATGTACTGGATGATGTGTACTCATATTCGAGCGCTTCACCTGATTCTCTCCCCCCTGCTCCTGTCAAGCCAGACAGATACTACAGGGTTCCTGAAACTCACAAACATTTCTTTAAGGCCCATTCTGTTGATCTAGAAACAATTTCCCAGGGGCCCAAAGGGGTGGCCACATCCACGGCCAAAAACCCTTTGCCCTCAGACAGGGAAGCTAGGTCCCTGGAGAGGTGGGGCAAAAAAAGTTTATACCTCAACCACACTTGCCATGAGGGCCCTTAATTGCCTTTTTCATATGTTTCAGTATCAGGATTTCTTGATGGATGATTTACAGAAAAAGTTAGCCTCTCCTGAGCCTTTAGATAGAAAGGCCTTGCAGGATTTGGTCCATAACACACAGCAGGTTAGCAATCATTTTCATCAGTGTGGTTATGATTCATTGGAAGCTTCATGTAGGGCAGCTATGACAGGGGCTGTCATACGTAGACATGCATGGTTGAAAGAACAGGCATTGCCAGATCATGTTAAAGCAAAGCTTCTAGATGCACCTGTGGAAAAACACAAGCTATTTGGTGCTAATGCTCAGGACGTGTTGAAATCAATTGAGGAAAAGGCTAAATCAGTGCAAACAGTCGAGGATTTCCTCCAGGTTCAGCCACCTAGGTTCAGCAGGAATTGGCCTTCTAAGAACTGGTCCTTTCCGGACACTGACTAGTTTCAAAGGGGAAAAACAGGCGTGCCCGAGGAAGAGGGCAATACAGAGGCTCCTACAGGGGGCGCCAATGGCAACCGACTAATCAGAGAGAGGTAGCACAGGGACTACCCCTGCTCCACAGGGACAATCACAATGACTTTACTTTGACACCGCCGACCAAGGCTCAAAGAGAAGCACCTTTAGGCAGAAAATTATCCTTATTTCCATAAAATTGGCACATTTTAACAAAGGACAAATGGATTCTGGACATAATAGACCAAGGTTACAGGTTCCATTTCCATACTTTACCAACAAGACAAGGCATGTCAAACCTGCCACAAAATCAAAGGGCAGAGGCATTCGAGCAAGTTTCAAAGCTGAGACAAATCAAAGCAATAGAGAAGGTTCCTCCCCAGGAACAAGGCCAGGGATTTTACTCTAGACTGTTCCTTGTTCCAAGAAAAGAAAAGCAATGGAGGCCTATACTGGACTTGTCCGCTCTAAACACTTTTCTCATTGTACCAAAATTCAAAATGCTGATGCTTCAGCAACTCCTTCCCATGCTGGGCAAGGGGTCTTGGCTGGTTACTCTGGACCTCAAGGAGGCATACCTGCATGTCCCAATCAGACATAGTTGCAGAAGATACCTCAGATTTCTTGCAGGGTCAGAGCATTATCAATTCTCAGCATTGCCTTTTTGCTTATCTACTGCGCCCAGAGTATTCACGAAATGCCTGGCATCAGTAATTGCACACTGCAGACTCCAGGGGATACAAATATACCCTTACCTGGACGACTGCCTTATACAAGCGGACAGCAAGCAAGCCTTGACAAAAAACTTGAATTATGTCATTCACTTACTACAGGCTTTGGGATACACAGTCAACTTACAAAAATCAACACTACTGCCATCCCAACAAATAATTTTTCTAGGAGCCAAACTAGACACAGAATCACAAATGGCTTACCTCACAGAAGAGAAGCAAGAACAATTACCACATTACTTCAAAAGCCTAGCAAAGCTCACCCAGATGACTGCAAGGAAAATCCTGCAGGCCCTGGGTTTCATGGCATCTTGCATTCTACTGATTCCACTGGCAAAACTACACATGAGAAAACTACAATGGTACCTAAAAAGTTTATGGTCTCGACACAGCCACAACTTGGAAGCAATTATCCCACTCATCCCATGTCTACAAAGGGAATTTCTGTGGTGGGCCCAAGCAAGCCAGTTAAACAAAGGTATGCCTTTCAACAAACCTCAAACAAGCCAAACCATTACAACAGACGCCTCCAACCATGGATGGGGGGCGCACATGGAGGGCAGATGTATTCAAGGGCAATGGACTCCCCAGGAAGTACATCTACACATCAATCAAAAAATAGAAGTTATGTTCTTACCATAACGTTCCATGTTAGTTGTCTTCTCGCCTTCTTTCTTGCTGGATGGGTTCGGAGCCGACCTCGGCTCCGACTCGGCCACTCTAAAAGCTCGAGAGTTGGTTCCACCGGCTCGAGGCTCCCCTTATATCCCACAATGCTAGGCGTGTATTACCTCAGATCTCGTTTGTGAGCTATGCCCAGCTAAAAATAAAACCAGAAATACTGGAAAGGAAGAATCCACCTCTATAAATAAAAAGAAAGGAGAGGAAGGTGACCTGAAGCCTGATCCAGGAAAATATGCACAGCAGAGCATATACCTATAGCAATAGAGGTGGTAGAAAGAGAGGTCACAATCAAACTCCTCTAGGTCTGTCCAGGCCAGGGGGAAGGAGGGTGGGACGCAAGAAAGAAGGCGAGAAGAAGACAACTAACATGGAACGTTATGGTAAGAACATAACTTCTATATGTTAAGTTGTCTATCTCGCCTTCATTCTTGCTGGATGGGACCGCGTCCCTAGCACCTTGTCCCGGGTGGCCTATCGGAACAGACTCTTGAGAACAGTGGTACCAAAGTTAGCTCTATGTCTAGAAGCTAAATCCAACTTATAATGTGAAATGAAAGTGTGAGGAGTAGCCCAAGTAGCCGCTGCACAAATGGTGTCAATAGGCAGTCTGTCTTGGAAGGCTATAGAAGTAGCCAAAGCTCTGGTGGAGTGGGCCTTAGGTTTGTTAGGCAGCTTTTGGTGTCTAATTTCATAAACAAGGGAAATCAGAGATGTTAGCCATCTGGATAGTGATACCAAGTCCCTTTCTGCCTTCTGCATAAGAGACAAACAACTGGTCAGTTTTTCTGAATTGTTTGGTCCTATCCAAATAGACGATTAACATCTAGCCAATGCAATTTTTGTTCAGACCTGTTAGAATATTCTGGAAAAAACACAGGGAGGTCAATGCTTTGATTTAGGTTAGAGGCAGAGGCTACTGTAGGTAAAAAAGACGGGTTGGTTCGTAAGGATACCCTGTCTTTATGGAACAACAGATATGGTGGTCGACAGCTGAGTGCATGAAGTTCTGAAACCCTTCTAGCTGAAGTAACTGCTACCATAAAGAGAGTCTTCCATGATAGCAATTTTAATGAACAGGAAGCTGCAGGTTCGAAAGGGGGAAGAATCAAAGAAGTGAGAACTAAATTAAGGTCCCAAGAAGGAGGAGGATTTCTTATAGGAGGTCTGAGTAGAAAAACTCCCTTCAAAAAGGCTTTGCAAAGCTTGTGAGACATGATGGCAGAATCTGAAATGCCCACATGAAAGTTAGATATGGCTGCCAATTGGACTTTGAGAGTAGAGGGAGATGAACCTGCGTGAAAGAGTTCAGCTAGAAAATCAAGAACTATTTGGATGGGAGCAGTGAAAGGATCTAAGTCCCTTCCTTGAGCCCAATAGGCAAAACGTTTCCATTTACTAAGATAAATCTTTCGAGTGGAAGATTTATGGGAAGCTATTAAAATATACAAAAAACATGAGCCAGCACATACGGTTCTGTCGAAACCAACTTTATTAACATCTAGATTCCTTAAATCAAGGAATCTAAAGACTAAACAGCAACAGCATACCGGTTTCGGCCATACCCTGGCCTTTATCAATGCAGTTCAAAACATAATTGGGAAAACCGACCCCTGGTGGAACATACTTATATAGTCAACATTTAAAGTGACACAAATTCCTATTCAATAATAAACATCATACATAGGAACATTGCCCATAAATCACAACATTTGAGAAAAATATATTATAAAAACATAATAAACATATAAACCATGTACAATAACATCATAAATAAAAATAAAAATGGAATGAAAATAAATAATAAATAAAATGAAACACATATATTTTCAGTGTTATTTAAATGAAAATATAATAATACCTAAACATCTTCCATCAACAACTAGTAAAGGGACTTATAGGGTAATTAGAGCAACTAGTCAAAACTATTGCTATATGTAGAAAACGACCAAAATAGGTCATTTCTTTAAAATTCACATCTACCTAATAATACACATACCTCCATACATACACCTACATATATATATATATATATATATATATATATATAAACATATATATATAGATATATATAGATATATATATATATATACGTGCCATGTGTATACACCACCCTACCATAGGATTTATACTATGCCTACAAACCATCTCCTAGGAGAATGTCATAGTTGTAAAGAAAGTACCAATTGTTTCGATATATAAATAATTGCACATAACGCAAGCCATGCCTTGTTCTATTCCAACATATTTAAACCAGGTTTAAATAAGCCCCCCAATTGAATTATCCATCTTTGTTCCATTTGATCAAGTTTTTGATGCCAACCGGCTTTAAAACCCCTATGAAGGGTAATTTTATCTATGACCACAAACCGAAAGATGGCTGAAGGATGCTCAGTGGTATGTTTGAATAGTGCATTGGCGACACGTTTATTTTTGATTGCACTTAAATGTTCCCCGATTCTAAATTTGACAGGTCTGGACGTTTGTCCAACATAGAATGCAGAGCAACTGCACGTAACCAAATATACCACCCAATCTGTGCTGCAATTAGCAAAAACCCTTATTTCAAAGATTCGTGATGTATTTTTACTAGAAAATTCTTTGGTCTGTTGCAAATGCTGACATGCAGCACAATGCCCACAAGGATAACACCCCCTTAATCTATCACCACTTAGGGTTCTTTGTTGTGGTATATTAGCAATGTGTCTTTTATAATGTGTGAAGTGAGCATTCAAATTCCGTCCCCTGCGATAAGAAAACTTGACAGTTTGCCGGCAACACCCTGCCTAAAATTTCATGTGACAAAAGGATACCCCAATGTTGGTTAATGACATCCCTAAAACAATTGGTATTATTCCCATAGGTAGTCACCAACCTTATTGGTTGAATATCTTCTGTAGTATTAACATTCCTAGTGTTGACTTTATAACACAATAAATCCTGACGTTCCATTTGTGAAGTTTGACCTTCCGCTTTCACAAGTATTTGAGATTCATACCCCCTGGTAAGAAACCTGCGTCTCAGATCCAGACTACATTCCAAATATTCCTCATCAGTTGAACAAATACGTCTAATTCTCATATATTGAGATTTGGGAATGTTGTGGATGGTGTGGCGTGGATGATAACTATCAGCATGTAACAAAGTATTGTATTTGGGAAACTTGCGATATATAGTAGACGATAAGTATTGTCAGCAAGTTTAATGACTTTAACATCCAAAAACACAATTTCCGAAAGCTCAATATTAGCCGTGAACCGAATACCAAAACTATTGTCATTCAAATAGTCCACAAACTGCATTAAACTTTGCTTATCACCACGCCACACCATCCAACAATCGTCTAGATATCTGCGCCAGATATCCAGATGTTGTAGAAATTTGTTATGCTGATCATCATATATATACCTAGCCTCATAATAACCCATGAACAAATCAGCATAGATGGGTGCAAAAGAAGCACCCATCGCTGTGCCCTTGATCTGCCAATAAGCCTTACCTGCATAATAAAAGATGTTCTTTCGTAATACCATTTCAGTGAGCTTAATCAAAAAATTGTTGAAGGATAAAGAATAGAGCTTAGATTTGTATAGCCAAAAAGAAACCGCTAAAATACCCTGATCATGTGGAATATTCGTATACAATGAGGCCACGTCAAGAGTGCATAGTAACCAGTGAGATTCCAGTTGAGAATCATTGATTATGTTCAAAAATTCGGTGGTATCCTTGATACGGGACCTAATGAATGGCAACAAGGGTTTCAAATAATAGGTCAAAAAAGCTGATAATGGTTCCGTTAATGATCCCCTACCTGAAACTATAGGTCTCCCAGGGGGACACAAAGGGTCTTTGTGTATTTTAGGTAAAATATACAAATACTGGGAACTAGGCTCATCCACCTTCAATTGCACACCCACCTGTGTCGTAATGATCCCCTGTTGTACTGATAAATCCACAAACTCATCAATTTCCCTCTTGAAAGAAAGGGGCGGATCCACCTGCAATACCATATAAAAACTGGAATCTGCCAACTGTCGTAAAACTTCCTGATTGTATACAGAATAATCCAAAACCACAACTGCTCCTCCTTTATCCGCCATAGTTATAACAATATCATGATTGCTGCTAAGCTCAACCAAGGCTTGTCTTTCTAAAGATGTTAAATTATTATCGGTAAGACCATACAAATTGGAAAAGTGTAACTCTTTCATTACACACTCCCTAAAAATGGACACATGTTTGTTCATGGGAGGGACAAAATTTGATTTCCTGAACTTGAAATCAGAAGATCTTTGAGTATATTCCTGATCTGCAAAAAAGATTTTCAAATTAAGTATTCTACAAAATTCGTCAACATCTTGCAATAACTGAGTTTCTGAGACCGAAAATGAGGGTACAAAAGAAAGCCCTTTATTTAGCAGTTTTACATGTGTTGGTGAAAGTTCAAAAGAGGAAATGTTATGTATATTATCATTTATGTCACCATTTGTTGTAACAGGGACTGCAAAGTTATGTTGCCGGAATCTGTTCTTGTGTTTCTTACCCCCCTCCTCCTACCCCTAACTCTAAAGGGGGGGGCTGTTTCCTTTTCGCTGCTGGGGACACTTGACGTAGGGAACCTTCCCCATCTGTTAAGGAAGAAGCTTCCTCCTCTGATGTCGTATCAGACATTGATTTATGTTGTCTTAAAATGGACCTTGGTCTTTTCTTATTATAACTATTACTGGATTTAAAATCCTGAAATCTAACTGATTTTTGATTTACAAAAGGTTTCCCTTTTTCATAATCCATCAAATCACGATTAAACTTATTAATCTTTCTTTTAGTAAGTTGTTTTTCCAATAATGAGAGGTCCTTAGCCAAGTCTGATACTTGTTGTGAATATATCACTTCTGATTTGAATTTTTCTACCTCCCCACACAAATTTTCAATCTCCACAAGTTGACTCTGAATAGTCCTGTCATAATACCTTGGTAAACAATCAACAAATTGCATAGATGAAGAATGTTGGGCCTCCGCCCATTCTTTAGACAGCATACTATCTATATTGGCCACAATAGGTTGTATACGTACCCTTAATCCCCTAGGGGTTATGTCCTTGACCTTGTAGGCTTTGAAGAGTTTCAAATGCCAGACATTTGTGCGTAATGCTTTCATTTGTCTGTTAAGCTTAGAAAACATGTTATTGCACTGTGATGGAACATCCAGTAATGAGTTAGTCGAGTCTGGTCCTGTAATATTACTTAAACCAAACACCTCCAAATTATCTTGATCGGCCGAAAGGCCTTTTAGTAGTTCCCCAATATCCATGTTTCCAAATTAGAATGTCCCTAGCATTATCGTATATGGATCCCAAAAGTCAGAGTGACCCTGAAAACACCCAACCCGTGTCCATTCACATAAATACTATTGTCCATATCAGGTGTACCATATTAAGAAAACGTTCAGATAAACTGAACCTTATTACTTTCTTAGCGATGAAACTGACCCGATTGATGGATCAGAAGATCTGGAACTAGGTCCAGATGCCAGGGTTGCTTCAACAGAAATTTATGTAGAAAGGGGAACCAAACCTGTCGAGGCCAGTAAGGAGCAATGAGGATCAATGAGGCCTTCTGAGCGATAGCTTTCTGTATCACTTGAGAAATTAGTGGGAAGGGAGGAAATGCATACAGAAGTCCCCGGGGCCAAACTTGGACTGGAGCGTCTCTGCTGGGCTGGCCTGGTAACGGGAATAGGGTGAAATAATCTCTGCACTTGCTGTTTTGGGGAGTAGCAAAAAGGTCGCAGCAAGGCTGACCCCACTTGAGAAAATTTTTCTCCACAATAGAATCTTTCAGAGACCACTCGTGAGGCATGAGGATAGCTCTGCTCAACTTGTCCACGATTTGATTGAATTTCCCGGGGATGTGCGTTGCTATCAGAAACCGCTGAGAAGAAATCGCCCATTGCCACAGTCTGAGTGCTTCTCGACATGGGGGATAGGACCTGCCGCCTTGTTTGTTGATATACCACACTACAGACATATTGTCCGTCTGGATTGCTATCGTTCCCAAGGGAAGAGAGTCTTGAAGGGCTTGCAACGCTAAAAGCACTGCTCTCATCTCTAGAACATTTATATGCAAGTGGCATTCGTCTGGTTGCCATATGCCCTGGACAGTTCTGCCCTGATAATGCCCCCCCCCCCACCCGATCAGGGAGGCGTCCGTTGTCAGAATAGCAACCGGAGGGGAAGAAACACAGGGTCTTCCCAGGGAGAGCTGAGGGGAAGACATCCACCAACGAAGATGATTCTTGCATGCTTGCGTAATCATAATGGTGTGGGACATCGGAAGTTGCTGGTATGACCATTGTGTGAAGAGCATCCATTGAAGGATTCTCATGTGGAATCTGGCTAATAGAAGTAGAGGGATAGCAGCCGCCATAATCCCCAGTACTTTCAGAACTAACCTGGCTTTGACTCTGTTGCTGTGGAAGAGAAGGGAGACCATTTGGCGTATGTCTGCTATTCTTTGATCTGTCAGTCTCGCAGACATGTTGACTGTGTCTAGATTTGCGCCTATGAAGGTAATAGCACGACAAGGCGACAAAACAGACTTTTCGCAATTTATTGATATGCCTAACTTTTGACAAATGCGAAAGGTGTAGTCTCTGGCCATTAGAAGAAGATGCTTGGTAGGAGCTGTGAGGACCCAGTCGTCCAAGTATGGAAACACCTGGATGACGTCTCAGGTGAGAAGCTACCACTGCCATGCATTTGGTAAACACCCGGGGGGCAGTGGTGTGACCAAAGGGCAGGGCTCTGAATTGAAAGTGACTGGTTCCCAGCCGGAAGCGGAGGAATCTCCTGGAGCGTCTGTTCATTTTTATATGATAGTACGCATCCTGGAGGTCTATAGAGCACATCCAGTTTTCCTTTCCCAATAGGGGTAGGATGGATTGTAGCGTGACCATCCGAAATTTTGTTTTCTTGACCGACTTGTTCAAGATACTGAGATCCAAAATGGGTCTCCAGTCCCCTGTTTTCTTTGGAACCAAAAAGAATTTGGAGTAGATTCTGGATCCTTGCTGGTCTGCTGGCACTGGCTGAATGGCTCTTTTTGCAAGCAACTTTGAAATTTCCAACGCTGCTTGATCCCTTTGAGCGGGTGGAACATCTGGAAGGGATTTTTTTGATTGATTTGGAATACGAAAGAACGGAATGGAATAGCCTTCGGAAATGATGGACTGTACCCACTTGTCTTAGGGATTGCCAGGCTTCTGGGTACAGTGACAATCTTCCCCCGACTGCCTCCGAAGGTGGACAGTCTGGCAACACCTCAGGGATGCTGGAAGGGCTTATCGGAAAAGGTTTCTCGATTGCCCTGGTTCTGCGGACCCCCCCCTGCCTCTAGGGTGACGTCTACCATTATTGTTCCCCCCTCTGCCTCTGGAGGGGAACCGACTCTGTGCGTCAGGCAAATTCCCTTGAGATTGTTTGCGGAACCACATTTTCCCACTTTTCTGGCCTTTGGGGTAAGGTCTAGAAGGAGTAGAAAAACGGACTCCGACGGCAGAAAGAGTTTTGCCATCCGTCTCGCACCTCGTCAAGGTTTCTTTCACTTGAGGACCAAAGAGAGATGATCCATCAAATGGAGAATTAGTGAAAGATGTTTTAAAGTGGTCCGCAAAATTGCATAGTCGCATCCAGGCATGCCGGCGTAAGGCGACACCTGTCCCTGCGGCTCTGCTCGCTCCATCAGCCGCATATGAAAGGAGGCGCATGGAGGAGTTGGCTATAGAATTTAGGGTAGCCAGCTGAGCGTTCATCTTGTCCTGAAAACCCGCAGCTGTAGGATCCTTCAATATCTCACTCGCTTCCTTGATCAAGTCTCTTTGAAGATGAGTGAAATGGCATAGGTAGTTCAGCGAACGCATTGCAAAGGTCGCTGACGAAAACATCCGCTTCCGCACTGTCCATAGACCTAGACTCCTTGTTAGGAGGATGGACAGGTACCGAAGGATCAGCTAGTTCCTTCTTAGTGGCAGCAGCTACCACCATAGCATCCACAGTAACTCCTTTGGTCAGAAATTGCTTGTCTGTTGGTGCTGTTATAAACTTTGAAGGTCTCCTGGGGGTGGGGGTCCACTGAGTCAGGAGCCGTCCAAGCCTTTTTTGCTACCACCTGCATGAGGGGGTCAAAGGGGGGGGACACCCAGGAGGTGGAAGGGCGAGAGCCAAACTCCTCAAGATACACAGATTCATCCTCCGAAGGGTTAAGGGCTGGCCAATTTCCCCTCTGTTTCAGAATTTCTAGAATGTCTGCAAAGGAGACATCTTCAGAAGGGGAACGGGGGGAACCCTCGGAATCCTCTAAATCTGTGTCAGAGGTGACGGACTCCGGTGAGTCTATGTGCTTCCTCTTACACTTTCTCTTCCTAGGGGGCTCCCCTGCCAATTCAGGAGAGGCCTAGGGCTCCCCTGCCAATTCAGGAGAGGCCTAGGAAGAGGATGAGATCCCCACAGGGGATTCTTGAGGAGCTGGCTCTCTGCGGTTTGGGATGAGGGAGTGAGTAGACATAAACCTGAGGCACCAAAGAGGGAGGAGTGGACGGAGCCGACTGTGGAGTTGAACCAGGTTCCAACACACTCCGCATGACCTCGAACGCACCCCTGTCGGGCAGAGCCAGAGGTCCCCGCTCCGAAAAGCTGAGCACCCCCCTCGGCACCGACAGTGATGGCTCCGAGGCTGATGTCAGAGCCGAACTCACCAGCGCCGAGGCACCGAGAGGGAGAGCGGGGTCGGACAAGGGTCCGATGCCACTCACCCCCTCGGAGCCAACGAGGGAAGTCCGGCACCGAGATTCTTCCAAGGAAGAAATCGGAGCCGACGACGGAGCCGGAGCCGAAGACAATTGTATCGGCTCCGACGCTACCACAGTCTCTGTTCCGAAACGCCCCGGCTCCGAGCTCAAAGGAGTCTGAGGAGGAACATTTTGAGGGACAGGGTCAAGCATCGACTGAGTCGGGCTCTGAAGCATTTGGGCCAGTGCCTCGGACTTAAGAAGTCGACTCGCTACCCTCTGAAGGTCATGATCCGAAAGCCTCGATGACCTAGAGGAGTGAGATCTATGGCTCCGTTCAGACAGCAAGGGAGACGCTGGAGCCGAATGAACGGAGCCAAGGGACTGTGACCTAGACCTCTTTCTAGATGTCGGCTCTGATGGTCTGATCGGAGCCGACACAGGAATTTCCAAAGGCTCGGCTCCAGCCGGAGCCGAGGAAACCACAGAAGCTGCAGTCTGAGACTCATCGGCTCCAGCCGGAGCCGATGTAGCAGGAGGTTTCGAAGCCTTAGGCCTCGACTCAGAAGCTGGAGTCGAGGACCTAGAAGCCTTAGAGGGTTTGCCCGAAGTAGCAGTAAGGGAACCCTCAGGCTTGAGCAAACCTCTTAAAATGAGTTTATTTTTTCTTTCCTGCAGGACTCTAGGGCTGAAGCCATGGCATACAGCACAAGAGTCCTGCAGGTGT
This sequence comes from Protopterus annectens, assembly GCF_019279795.1. Taxonomy (NCBI): domain Eukaryota; kingdom Metazoa; phylum Chordata; order Ceratodontiformes; family Protopteridae; genus Protopterus; species Protopterus annectens. The sequence goes on from NC_056726.1 coordinate 1,682,414,764, forward strand.
AAAGGTCCCAGGCAGTACACACAAGAAGTGTGACCGTCTGTCAGAGACATTTTCTGACAGCACGAGTCACACTTCTTGAAGCCTGAGACCTTTGAGTCCTTAGACATTGTCAAGGAAAGTGTAACCACACACACACTCAAACACACCGATTACACTTAACACAAGTTTAACAAAAAATTATACTATACACAAGTTTTAGATCCCTAACAAAAAACACATACACTCCACTAAGGGGATGGAAGGGCTGGCCTGAGGGAAAAACTTATAAGTTCTTTGTGGAAAAAAGGGTGGATAAACAGAAGGAAAAGGGTCTAAATCCACTAAGTAAAGGGAAATAACAATAATAGATTAAATTAAAGGGGTTTAAATAGACTATAGATTACTCTACAATAACTCACCTGAAGCCGGTAGAAACCAAACACCTCGATCGCTGTAGCGGCAAACGAGATCTGGGGTAATACATGCCTAGCATTGTGGGATATAAGGGGAGCCTCAAGCCGGTGGAACCAACTCTCTAGCTTTTAGAGTGGCCGAGTCGGAGCCGAGGTCGGCTCCGAACCCATCCAGCAAGAATGAAGGCGAGATAGACAACTTAACATGAGGTGTTAGCAGTAATGCATGCAATCGAGGCCTTCGGAAAATAACTTCAACAAGGTCCTCTACTAATAAAGACAGAGACAACACCACTGTTATGTGGTACATAAACAAGCAGGGAGGTACTCATTCATACCCCCTTTGCAGACTAACAATGACTCTTTGGGAAAAGTCCCTGAAACTGAACATACAGCTGCAATCCCAGTTTGTTCCGGGCAGGGACAGTGTTCTGGCGGACAGTCTAAGCAGAAACATCCTGGATCCGCACGAATGGATGTTGCATCCAGACATTTTTGCACAAATAACTCGGGCATGGGGGAGGCCGGACATAGATCTCTTTGCCTCCCACCTCAATCATCGTCTGAAAGTTCTGCTCGGGGACCCACCATCCACAAGCCTGGAGAATAGATGCTCTCTCATTCAGCTGGAACTCCCTAACAATCTATGCATTCCCACCTCTACCATTAATGACCAAGGTGTTACTGAAGATCAAAGCAGAGCAACCGAAAGGCATCTTAATAGCTCTAGATTGGCCAAGACAGCACTGGCATCCATTACTAAGGAGCATAACTTGCACCAAGCCGTGGCCCCTGCCTCAATGGCCTCCACTCTTGACTCAGCACAATTACAGGACAGTTCATCCCAACCTGCAAACTCTACAGCTGACAGCTTGGAGGGTCCCATGATTTCTCCCCATATCTCTCTCTCCAAGGAAGTTCAACAGATATTATTGGAAGCACGCAGACCTTCCACCAGAAAGACTTATTCAGCCAAATGGAAGAGATTCAACATCTGGAATACCAACAGGGGACAGGATGCATCAGTAATGAGCATCCCACAGATATTGGAATACTTGGCAGACATGCTGCATAATGGACTTTCCTATTCTTCCATAAAAATACACGCTTCAGCAATTTCAGCAAAATACAACACTGATCCACCTGTGTTTTCACATCCTTTGCCAAGACAATTTCTAAGAGGGATAAAGAATATCAAACCTCCCAGAAAACCACCAGTGCCTGCATGGGACCTCAATTTCCTGTTGGAAAAATTAACTCTTCCTCCTTTTGAACCAGCAGCATCTTCAGAATTGCAATTTCTTTCCTGGAAAACTGTTTTCCTGTTGGCAATTACCCCAGCAAGAAGAGTTTCAGAGATACAGGCCCTCATGGCAGTACCTCCATTCCTCATTTTTCATCAGGACAGGGTTTCTTTAAGAACCAATCCTTCTTTTATGCCAAAGGTGATATCCAGGGTGTCTCTGAATCAAGCAATTCACCTGCCCACTTTCTTCCCCAATCCTCAAAATAAAGGGGAAAAGCTGCTGCACACTTTGGACATTCACAGACAACTACGCTACTACTTGGACAGAACAAAGGCCAACAAAGTCTGACCAACTATTTGTAGCATACTAAAAACGAAGAAAAATGAACTATACTGGACAAGTTAGTTCACTGAAGGTAGCAAAACGAAATAAAAGTAGCAAAACGAAATGCAATACACTTGTAACAGCACCAATAATGTTGTCCCAGTCAAAAAATAGCGTAGGATCCACTTTAATAAACGCTTTCATCACACGACTTCATCAGAATACTTTACAAACTCATTTTGACCCATTTAAATACACACTCAATCAACAAATAATTAAAAACAATTAAACAATTAATCAACTCAATTAAAAATATGTTAAAAACTCATCACAATTCATACTGAATTAAATAATTGTAATATATTATATTCCTTATTTATACTTAACTTTCTATATTTTAAAAAACACTTCACATTTATTGCTTCATTTAACCCAGGATGTTTATCAGAATTTAACCTAATCTGCCACAATGTTTCCTTTTGTTCTAACATATTCTTGAAATCCCCAGCCCTATTGTCAGCTTCACAAACTTCAAGTACTGAAAAAACAAATTTTTTGAAAAAATTACAATTTCTGGAATGTTTATATAGGGCATTTTTTTCATCTTTGCATTTCATGCTATATAAATGTTCCTTTATGCGGGTATTAAGACTACGAGTAGTCATACCCACATAAAAAGCAGGGCATGCTGTGCACATGCCTATATAAACTAAACCACAAGAATTACAATCTACATACCCAGGTACTTCAATAATTCTATTGTGGCTAGCTACAGCAATACTGGTACCTACAGATATGAACCGACAAACTTTACAGTTCTGGCAGCAAAACATACCATTTTTGTTTATATCAGCCTTCTTGTATTCACTTCTATTATATTCCAACATTTTTTTAATGTTATTAGTATTCCTAAATACAAAATGTGGGTTACTGCCTAATATCTTTGAAACATCCTGGTTCCCTTGAATAATTTTCCAATTTTTATTAACAATTGATGCTATTACATTCATTTCACTACTCATCTCTAATGAACACATAATTTCTTTTTCAATGTTTTTATCATTCCAGATTTTTGTTAAACTTTGAGATTCAAGATCATTTAAAATAGCTGGAAATAAACTGTCACGCTTCTCAAAAATTTCATTTCCACTATTCATTAAGTTGTTAATGTCATAACCTCTATCTAAAAATAATGAGGTTATGAAATGAAATTCTTCAATCAAATTTTCAACCCTACTAGTCATACGGCTTGCTCTTATATATTGCCCTCTGGGTATATTCTTGACAATGTGTTTTGGATGATTACTTTTATAATGTAAATAGCCATTCGTAAATGTCGGTTTTCTGTGTATTTTACTGTGAAATCTATTGTCATTCAAATCCCACCATAGACATACATCTAAAAAATTCACTAATAAACCTACATCACCTATGGTGAATTTTAAGAAATCTGAACATTTATTGGCTTTTATCATAAAATTATTTACTGTCAATTCATCCCCTTCTATTATAAAAAATCATCAATAAATCTTTTATAAAACACAATTGTAAACTCTTCTTTTATCATGGATAATATATCCATTTCCCACCATGCCATGACTGTATTGGCGAATGCTGGAGCGGCAGGTGACCCCATGGCAATACCCTTTCTCTGCCTATAATGTTTGCCAAAAATAAAATAATTATTTTCTAACACTATTTCTACAAAACTACAAATAGTGGAAATAACACCGTTCGGGAGTAATTTTTTCTTTGTTAAATAACTGCGTACTGCTTCAATACCTATACAATGAGGAATACATGTGTACAAAGATGTGACATCCAACGTAAAAATAATATGTTTATTGGAGTCAAACAATTTGTTCATGCTAAATTTCTTAACTTCCTCCAAAAAATGCCACGAATCCTTGACAAATGATGCCGTTTCTTGTAATAGCGGTCCCAACACCGCATCAATAATTAATGAAATACCTTCTGTACTAGAATGGGGGCTGGACACAACTGGTCTGAAAGGGGGATTTTTGGAATCTTTGTGGATTTTAGGGATTCCAAAAATCACCCCTATTTTTGGATTTTGTACAGAACAAAATTCATATAAATCTAAACTAATATATCCAGACATAAGTGCTTCATATATATATGATTCAATAAATCTAAATCTTTTGTAAATATCAAATAATTTCACTTTCTCATATTCATCTTGATTATCTAAAATGTCCACCATACTATTATAATATTTTTGTTGTTCCATGACCACTATATTTGCACCTTTATCACTTTTCATGAAACGTAACCTACTTCTTAAGGCTATCAATTTTTCTAAGGCCATTCTTTCTGTTTTATTTAAATTATCATGGTCCTTTTTAGGTTTTTTTAACATTTTCCTAATATCTTCGATGCATGTTTGTTCAAATACTTCCATAGTATATTGTAATCTTGGTACAAAACTAGATGGTTTAATTAATGCTTTATTGGGTTGAGATATATCATGCATCAAATATGTTAGATTTAAATTTCTAAGCATACGCTCCTGGAGTGCAAGGAAAGGCAATTTCCAAACAAACAATTTCAAAATGGATTGGACATGATTCTGTTATTCTTTCCATGGAAAGGGTGTGCCAGCCAATATCAGGCCACACTCCACCAGAGCTACAGCCACCTCCACAGCCTTCCTAAGAGAGGGTGGCTACAAAGGACATTCTAGAAGCTGCTACATGGAGCTCCGTGCATACATTTTCCAAGCACTACAACCTGCCTTTATACTCCAGATCCCGAGCAGGCTTTGCTTCGGCAGTCCTGCAGGGCATTTTAGCTACACCATCCTTATCTTAGAGCCTACCACCCCAGCTTGGCTATGGTATTCAACCCATATGTAAGGACTGCAGTTGCATTCTTGAAGGACATAGTACAGTTTTGTACCTACCATAAATGTAGATGTCCGATAGATATGCAACTGCAGTCAGGTTTTCCCTCCCTCCTACCCCTCTGTGTATTGGGTCCACTTCCCTCCTTTTATACTTAGCTGGGGATATCTGTTATGGTGTATCTGTTTATTGCTATTGTGTATGTCTGGAAATTTTATCCAGTTCTAAATTTAGCCTTCCTTGGAGGGCACCTGGCATCTGGGGCAAGAAACACTGAGGAAGATGGCGTCGGCTGATGCTTTTATACCCCAGCCGCTCTAACGTCGGGGAGGAGGCGACATCAGCCGACGCCAGACCCAGACTTTGGAATCCGGCCGACCTAGGGCTGCCTGAGGCAGGACAACCCATATGTAAGGACTGCAGTTGCATATCTATCGGACATCTACATTTATGGTAGGTACAAAACTGTACTTTTTCTCTCCTCTTCCTCTACTTACAAGAATCCTGCGTAATATTCAGCGGGACTTCCCAAAAGTCGTGATGAGTGACTCCCTTTTGGCCAAGACAGCATTGGTTCTCCCTTTTAATGCATCTAGCCAGGGGCAGTCACCACAACTTACCTCACAGGATGGTTCTCCTCGCACAGGAAAAGGGGTCTCTCATCCATCCTCACTGGTCTACTCTTGTGTTTTGATCCCTTTCAGGCACCTCTTTTTCTAAGGATGTACTTAGGGTTTTACAGGAGGCAAGGAAACCCTCAACCATCTTGTATGTCCAAATGGAAACTTTTTTTCTGTCTAGTGCCATGCTCATAACCAGGATTCTCTTTCAGTGTGGGGGACCTTCTGGACATCTCTTGTGTTAGTTGCTCCAGTATGGCCTGGCCTTTTCTTCTGTAAAGGTTATTTGTCAGCTATTTCTCCTTGTCTGCCCTTGAATCCACTTTTGGCTTCTCATTTTGAGGTCAAATTCTTAAAGGCGTTCTTCATATTGGGTCTCCAAGGCAACCTACTACTACTACTACTCCTCTTCCTCCTCCTCGGGACCTTAATTTTCTTTCTTTCTCCTTTTGAGTCTGCAGATTCTGGTTCTTTGCAGAATTGTACCTGGAAGACTGTTTTGTTGCTGGCTCTTCTACTCTGAGGGTTTCTAAGCTCCAGGCCCTTATGGCCATTCCTCCTTTTTTCACAAGAACAGGGTGTCCTTTCATATTGATCCTTGTTTTATGCCCAGGGCAGTAAATGAGTGGTCTTTGGATCAGTCAGCACAACTCCCTTCCTTTTTTCCATTCTCACTCTGTTAGTTAGAGGGTCCTGCATACCTTGGATTTGCACAGCTCTGGTACTATTTGGATAAAACTTAGGCCAATCCTAAATCTGATCAGCTTTTTCATCCTAGGGTATTGGGTTTGGTTGTTTCTAAGTAAAGCATCCCCTCCTGGATATCTAAGACCACTTCCTTTTGTTATACTTTTCATGGTAAATCTCTGTCTGCTTCTGTTAGAGCTCATTCCACTAGGGATATGTTGGCTCTTCTGGTGCCTTCTTAAAAGGGTTGGACACCAATTTTTTTTCCTTGAAGCTGCTACTTTATTTTCATTCCATAAGGTTCCGGTGTCTCTTCAGCTTTCCCTTCATCTTCCAAAGTGGCATTTCATCACCTCAGATTCATGTGTTCTGTCCATCTTCTGTCAGGGTTACTTTATGGTGTGGAAGTCTGTTTCCCCTTCTTCGGGGATTCCTTAACCTCCCCAACAGCTTCCTCTCTCTTTCTCAGAATTTTTTGGGTCCCTGGTGGACCAGGGTTCTATTCAGCTTGTCCCTTCTTTCCAAATAGGAAAGTGATTCTACTCCAGAATGTTCTGGCTCCTCAAAAGGAGGGCACTTTGGAGGCCTATTCTGGATCTATCTATGCTCAACACCTTTCTAAGGATTCCTTCCTTTCATATGGTTTCTTTTCAAACAAGGATTCCTTCCTTTCATATGGTTTCTTTTCAAACCTGGTTTCCTTTGTTGCTGCCCCAGGCTTTTCTGGTGTCCTTGGATCAAAAGGATGCTTACCTTTTGTTTTTTTTTTCAGGAAATGTTTCTCTGTTTCTTCTCTCATTTTCAGTTCTTTGTGACTCACCTTTTTGCAGGCACCAAGGCATTCAGGTTTTTCCTTATTTAGACAACCTGTTGTTTCAGGCATCTTTTCCCAGTTGCCTATTACGGTCTCTGGAGTTCACCATCATTTTCCAAAAGTCTGTTCTGACTCTCTCTTTCAGGACCACGTGTATCTGAACTGCAGGATTTCAAACAGTGCCAATGTTGGCCTCTTTTCCAGCTCCAAAGGTTTTGTCCTTCACAGCTTTCTTTTAGTCTCGTCTTCCTCTGTTTGCCATTCCAGCTAGGGAGTTTCTCTGGACTCTAGGATTCATGGTATCCTCTTAAATTCTAATCCTTCCTCTTGCCAGACTGCAATATGTGGAAGTTTTAAATGGTACGTCAGGTTAGTTGGCTTAAGCATTGCCATTTCCTGGATGTCAGAGTATCTTGCCTTCCTTGTTTTGAATGGTAGATTCAGCAACTTGCCCTCATCCCAGGCCTACCTTTCCATCCTCCAGTTCCTTCTCAAGAACTATTCACAGACATGGGGTGGGGGCTTCCTGTGGTCACCTGAAAGTTCAGGATGTATGGCCCCAGTCATCAGGAGTTGGACCATATCAACATTAAAGAGATGAGAGCTCCGATTCTAACCCTTCATGCTTTTCTTCCCATGCTCCCTCAAGGTCCCCTGAAGGTTTCCACAGACAATACCACAGTGAAGTGGTTTGCCAACAAGCAGTGGGGCACAAAGTCTTGCCTTCTTTGCAGGCTAGCTCTTCAGGCCTGGGATCTTCAGGCAGTATATATTCCTTCATAGCACAGTGTAGTGGCAGACTGTATGAGCAGGTCCAGAACACAGGCTTATGAATGGATGCCTCACAGAGACCTGTTTCTGGGTATTGCCCATCAGTGGGGTATTCCTCCCACAGATCTTTTTGCCACCCTTCTGAACAGGTAGGTCCCTCTATTCTGTTAGTGCCATGCCATGTGGAGTGGAAGGTGGATGCCCTTTTCCTTGGAAGGGGATGTTTCTCTATTCCTTCCCTCTTCCTCTACTTCTGAGAGTCCTGCAGAAACTTCAGCTGGACTCCCTGAAATATATAGTGCTAGTGATTCCCTTTTGGCCAAAACAGCATTTGTTCTTCATTTTAATGCATCTGGCAAAAGAAAATCACAACATGTTACCTCACCAGTTGGATCTCCTCACACAGGAAAAGGAGTCACTCTGTCTATCCTCTGTTGTCCATTCTTCAGCTGGCCCCTGCAGGTAAAAGGGTTTGTCCCTTTTTATGCACCTCCTTTTCTGAGGATGTGTTCAGGGTTTAACAGGGGGAAAGAAAACCCACAATCAGAAGGAGAGTCCAAACGGAAAAGATTTTCTGTCTGGTGCTGTGTTCGTAGCCAGAACCCTTTTTCAGTGGGGTTCCCTGTAATTCTTTTCTATTTGTGCGAGTTGCTCCAATCTGGCATGGCCTGGCCTGGTCTGGCCTTCTGTAGGCCTGTCTGCCCTTGAATACTCCTTTTGGCTTCTCATTTTGAGGTCAAACAGTTTCTTAAAAGATAAAAATAAAAAAAGATGGCACAGATTACTCAAAACGTTTATTATCGCAAAAGCATTGAGCAGTAAGCGCTTTCATCACCTGTAGTGACTTCTTCAGACTGAATAATCTAAAACAGACCAATTTAAAAACACACAAACCAATCGCATACTAACTGAATGATCATGTGAACTAGTAATTCTAGTGCTTCAATCCTTTCCTTTTTAGGTAAGCTGTGAAATCATCCCTATTGTTGCGACCTGGTGGAAAGCAAGTGTTCAGTTTCACTTGCCACATGTATTCTCTCCAACTTAACTCACTCTCAGCATCAAACCTTTTATCACAATTTAGTATTTCTTCCAACACTAAAAATTTAAAATTGACACTACATTTATTGTTGGAATAATGCTTGGCCATAGCATTCTTTAAATCACCTATTTCCACAGCATGTTTGTGCTCATACACACGTTTATATAATTCTCTGTGTCAACATAAAAAAGGAGGACATGATTGACACATAATTAATAAACAACAAACTTGCTTTTACAACCAAAAGAACTCTTAAAAGTATACCTAAAACCATCTATATTGATTTCTCGTACATCTGTTAACAGATAAGTCACATAATTTACAACTGAAACATTTGAACATACCTGTTTTACTTCTATTACTTATGGTAGACTTATTCAATTTACTTTGGAAGAGATTTTTAAAACTTGTCCCCCTTTTGTACATCAATTGGGGTTCATCACCCAGTCTATCTTTAAATTCAGTAGAACTCTGAATTATTTTCCAATTGTTAGCAATTATTCTTTTGATTTTTTGACTAGCTACACTATTACTTATTTGCATAGAGATCCCATAATCCTGCAGGCTTCTGACATTTCTATCAGATGTAGACCTATTGTGTCTTAATGATTTGACTTCTCAAAGCATTCATCACTACATTCGTAGGATAACCTCAACTCAAATTTATCACAAACAGCTTTGCTTTCTAAATCAAAATCCCTATCAAGTCCAGTAAGCCTGTTAATACGTACTAATTGGCTTTTTACTATGTTGTCTTTCATCCTTTTAGTGTGCATGCTACTATAATGTAAGAAACTATTGTTTTGAACATCTTTCTTAAAAATCTTGGTGTAAATTACAATTATTATCACAACAGTTATCAAAGGAATTGGGAAAAAACAGAGGTATCAACAGCAGAGATTTTAGGTACAAACAATGATATATTGCCAACTCAAGATGTGCCATAGACTCCTACCCAAGAAGACTGACTGCTGTAATTAAATCGAAAGGTGCTTCAACAAAATATTACCTTAAGGCTTATGCAGCCAGCTTAGTTTTTTATTTTTTATATTTTTCCCCTAACAGATTTGTTTGTTTTTCAGTTGAATTGTAAAGATTAAAGGTGGGAAAATTGTGAAATCATTTATTGTGGTCTCCTTTTTTTATATCCCAAAAACCTGGCATTTTAACAGGGGTGTGTACACTATAACTGCCCATCCATGACTCTCACATAAGTATAACACCCAACAAAGAAAATCTACAGGAGATATTTTACAGAAGTTTTTATGCTGTTTTTATGCCTTTTTCAAATGTGCATTTTATTTAATTGTTTTTGAATGTTTAACTATGTGCTTTTGCTTCTATTTGATGTTTTTGAATCACACAATTGTTTTAATTAAAGTATTTAAAGGTTTGATTAGTGGGTAGGTTAGTTCTGATCAAGTTTCTGCAACTTGAGAAATGAAAGCACTTTACTATTAACAATAAATGATTTAACTATAGAAAATCTACAGGAGAAAATGCAGTTTGGCATTGTTGCTTTTTGCATTACCTGAATTTCTTATTTGTTATCACTTATTTCAAAGATACACACACACACACACACACACATATATAATATATATATATATATATATATATATATATATATATATATATATATATATATATATATCCCATTTGATCCAGCAAATTTGTTTCATCAATGTAAATTCGCGACCTCACTTCTGCGAAATGCACTTTCATGTAAAAATTGGAATAAAAAACAGAAAAATAAAAACATGCAGTTTGCATGCAACTTTAGTTGTACATCAACGTTTAGTGTTGATGTACAACTAAGCAAACTTGCTGAGATTGTGGTACTCTGGAATTCTAGATAAACTCACTAAACTAGGTATAAATCCCTATGTCACAAGATGGGTTGCCAACTGGCTCACTGACAGAACCCACACTGAAAGTAGCAGACTCCAAATCCAACTTCAGACCAGCGACAAGTGGAGTACCACAGGGTTCAGTCCTGGGTCCTCTCCTGTTTGGTATCTACTTCTCTGAAGTACAGGCCAACACAGAAGGTCTTTGGCTAACAAAGTTCAGACGACTGCAAACTAGGAGCCATAATCAAAACTCCAAAAGATGTGGACATCCTACAAAAGGGCCTCGCTGAGACAGATGCCTGGTGTCAAAGCCATGGCCTCAAGCTCAATGCCAAAAAGTGCATTGTCATCCCTTTTGGTAAAAACTCAGTACCCATGAACTACTACATAGGTGGCAGTCTACTTAACACCGAAAGTGTGATGAGACCTTGGGACACAGGTGGACAGTAGTCTCTCCTTTGATAATCACATTGCGACAGTAGTCAGGAAATCCTTCTACGTCGCACACCTCAGTACAAAAGGTTTTTCATCCAGGAAAAAAAGAGGTCATTGTTCCCCTCTACTCGTAACTTATTAGACCCATTATAGAGTACAATGCCCCTTTTGGTATGTACCTCACAAGACCTCTACAACAACTGGAAAGGCCACAGAAATACCTCAAAGAGGATTACCGGCCTCAAAGAGATGCCCTGTGCAGACAGTCTCAAAAAACTGCAGCTTTACTCCGTTGCATATCGCCTACTTAGAGGCGATCTCTGCCTAATGTACAAAGCTATGTCAAACCCAGAGCTTTTAGACATGCTCCACTTAAAGAAATCCCAATCCCTACGAGCTACACGCTCTAGGGACCTAAACCTCGTCACCACAATAAACAGAATATGCTGGAGGGATAAATTCCTGTCCCAGAGACTTCCCATACTCTGGAACAAACTACCTATCTATATCAAAGAAAGCTCCTCATTAGCACTCTTCAAGAAAAATCTTGATTGGATGGGAGATAGAAAATTCACCCTGAGGATCACTTCTGTGGCTATGCTCGACAGTGGCACAAGAAAATAATTTTCTTGGGTGGCGAAAGACAGGGTACCTTTGGCTAGGCTTATATAGGCCCTAGGGCCAATAGCCTAGTACCTACCTATGAACCTACAGTGGGGATAAGGGAATATTCCCTTTTCCTTACTGTAGTGCGATCTCGGAGTGAGAATATTAAAGTGGGGGGGGTGGCTCCCCCCCTGCATAAGTGAGGTTGCAATGTTACATTTCAAAGTGTGTGTGTGTGTGTGTGTGTGTTCAAAAAATGCACTTGATCAAAAATTCACTTATGTGAAGTTCAGTACAACGAACGGGTGCAGTACGCTCAGACATTAGGGTTAGGTCATGGTAAGGGGATAGCCCAGCTGTCCCCTTACCATGACCCCTGCCCTAACCCTAAGGTCCATGATGACTGCAGCACAGTGAAGGACATAGCAATGTCCTCCACTATGGTGCGATAGTCACGAATAGTTAGGCATGGGTTAGGGTAAGGGGATAGCTTTACTAACTATCCCCTTACCCTAATCCATGCCCTAACCCTAAGGTCTGTGACTATCACACTGTAGTGGACATAGCTTGTTTTTTATGTCCTCTACTGTCCTGCGGTGTTTTTGGTGAAGTGCACTTGCGCAAAAGTTCACTTTCGTTAAAGTGAACTTTCGGAGAAGTGAAGCTTCCTATTACAAGTTCCAAGTAGTGAACTTTTGTTCTTGTAATAGGAATCCACACATATATATAATGTGTGGGTGTGATAATCTGCGATGGTGGTGCTGCGGTAGTGTTGTCACCTCACAGTAAGACGTTGTCCGGTTCGATTCTCAGCTACAGCGTTTTCTGTGTGGAGACATGCGCGAATGGGCATACCTTCGTTGAAGGTTGTGCATCAGGGCCGACAACTCTGCACGTAAAAATCTACTGCCAATCATTAATTAGTTGACCGTAGTTCTGCTGTGGCGACCCCTAACTGGGAAAAGCCGAAAGACACAATAAATAAATTAATTATATGGGTCTACTTCAGAATGCTGACCACCATATGGCAGACACCATATGATCGACATTCCAAAAGACCAACATCCTGAAATAGCACCATTTACCTACCTGTAAACACAGTAAAACTGCATTATGCAGGGGGGGAAGCCCCCCTGCACCCCCCCACACTCCCTGCTACTTAAATATTCTCACTCCGAGATCGTACTATAGTGCAGGAAAGGGGAATCTCCCAGTCCCGTGCTATCATTTGTTGGCCTTTCAAACGTTCGCTCATATGGTGTCTGCCATATGAGTTTTTAACATTTGAAAGTTTGAACAAATGACGGGCTCCCATAGTGGTGAGCAGTACCTAATACTGAATTTCCCCTAATACCACCTAGGGTCTCTACTGAAAAGAGGTCATTAGCTTTATAGGCTTAACCTGGTTAACAAAGGATAAAGTAATGATCTGGAGTGTTCTGAGAGACTGCCTTCCAGACTATCTGCAAATATACAGAGTTGAGTATATTTTTTTGGTTTTAGAGTTTGTACTGTTAGTTGTTGCTTAGATCTCTGTTGCAATTGTTTTGTCCCAACTATCCTCCCTATTTTTGGTTTGTAGTTTAAATTTGGTAGCTTTTGCAGATGCCCGCCCCACTGTAGATTTGATCTGGGACACTACCCCAGTCAAAAAAAAAAAAAAAAAAAAAAAAAAAACTTTAAGCCTGTTTCCTACCTTTCCTGTAACTAGTGTTCCAGATACAGATTTGCTGTATGTAATCTTCTGAGCCCCCCAAGCCTTTCTGTGTTGGAGGGAAGCCTTTTAGCTCATCAGTGGGAGTGGTAAGCTCTAGATAACCCATCTTCCACATAAGGAGTGGTTCTGGCTCAGAAATTGTAGTTATTGGCAGTTTGGGCAATCTTCCATTCCATCTCTCTCAACTTTCTGATTTTGAAAGCCTGCATTTGCACTGGTTTCTGTCCTGTAACTCGTCTAGTGCAGCTACAGATTCTTAGTTTTAGCACTTAAATTTGCTTATTCTTGCTCAGCACTTGTTCAGAACTTGTAAGCACTAAATAATCTACTAATTACTATAGCACTCAATCTTCCTCATTACCTAGAGGAAAACAATTTTTGTACTTACTTTTCTCACTTGCTTAGAGAAAAACAGCTCTTGTACTCTTTCCTCATTTATCTAGAGGAAAATAGTCTTTTATTCAGACTTGTCCAAGGGTCGGCTCCCAGTGTTCTCTCCTGTCTATCTGATGAATCTGGGTATCTTGAGGCAATGTATAAATTGCCTCGTACACAGACAACCCTCTCCTCCTACCACCCAGCACTACAACCTGTGAGAGATGCACTTATGTAGCCAAACTGGAGGTAAAGCTCTCTCCAACCAAGACTGAACTTGACAGTCATGAGGAGAAGGTAAACATCTGCACCACACCACACTCATCACAGTGTCTCACTAAATCTACACCACCAAAATCCACACATAACATGAGACATTCACGAGGCTGTCAATAATCTGTTTAAGCAACAGAGACCTCCAAAGCAGAAAGCAAGCTACCTCCATCTGCCAACACAACCCAAATGACACCTAGCCCACAGACTCAGTGTGCCACTCAACCACAGCCAATAAGGCAAAACAACATACCCAACACTAGTCAAAGGTGACTCTATAGTCGGGCACGCTGATGTCCTACTCACCAGGCTAACCAAGGAGAAGGTTGCTGTCAGCTGCGTGTCTGGTGCCAGGATCCGCCACAACTCATGCACTCGGGTCACTCCACAACAAGTACAAATATGACTCTCTCATTGTCTATGTTGGTGTGAATGACCTGAGACGTACCTCCCTGGACTACATGAAAAGAGACATGGAAGAGCTCTTCAATCTTGTAGCCCAGGCAGGTATGACCCTAGCCCTGAGTAGCATTCTGCCATCGTCCCAAATGATACTGCAGTACAAGGACAAAATGATTGACTTCAACAGTTGGCTAAGCTTCTGGTGTCATTCTAAGGGGATCCAGTTTGTCTGTTTGGGATGACATGGTTGACGGACCACGATGCTTTGCCATAGATGGCCTGGCCTGCACCTGTCATACCTGGGATTCCGGATACTGGCTAAGGCTGTTGCTGCCCCTATAGTGCCTTTTTTTAGGCAAGGTTCAAATAACAAATTCACCACCGTAACAGGAACAGGCAAGCAAAAACTGAGGGTAATGCTAAAAGTCTAATTCTGAAAATGCACTCACTCGAGGCACTCCTTAAAATGGAGAACATCGATATCTGTGCAGTGACTGAGACCTGGTTCAAGGCTCCAGAGAGCACCCCTGCACTTATCAGGCTATAACTCATACCACACTTTTCGGCCATGTAACCTGGACCGAAACACCAAAAGCGAAGGAGTGTCCATATTCATTAAGGATATCCACACCTGCAGGCTAGTTGCTCAGCATAATGCATCCGAGGTTATCCAAGTGCAACTAACTCTGGGCAAAACTGCAATCCAAATTGTAGCTTGCTGCAGATCCCCCACCATGCCCCAGGATTCCCACTCCTGTTTTCTTGATGTACTGGAAAATATTAGGGTTCAACCTAACACCCTAATAATGGGCGACTTCAACTACCCCACCATTAACTGGGAAAACTACTCTTGTACCAACTCCTTAGCTCAACACTTTCTGGAATTCATAAACTCCAATGCCCTGGATCAACTTATCCACACCCCCACCAGGGGCAACAATATCCTAGACCTAGTAATTACCAACATGAGTGACCCGTGTTCCACACCTGAAGTCAACTTCTCGTTGGTCAGATCCAACCATAAGCTAATCACCCTTGATATCCACATCCCATCCCCATTAAGGAAACCATGGTAAAAAAATTCTCCAAAGCCAACTTCATGCTTCTTAAGACAGAAGTGGTGAACTTCATGACACCCATGCAGATGGACAATACAGTTACAACTGCTGAATCCTACACAAATGCACTCTATATGCACTTACACGAGTGCATGGACCTTGCTATCCCAAACAGAACCAAGATGCTATCCTCCAGAAAAAGGAAGCCAATCTGGTGGTCCCCTGCCATAAACAAACTGTACAACAGAAGGAAGAAACTGTTGCAAAAGAGAGTAAAATCCCATGAGTGGAGGAGCTCCCTGGTCAGCCTCAGTAAGACGTTGAGCTCCCTTATAAGATCCACCAAAGCTAGCTACGAAAACAAAATTGCCACCAATTCTAAGGACAACCACAAAGCATTCTATATAGCTATGTCAAGAATCTCAATGGCAACACCCAGATCTGCTCTGAGTTACAGCACAAAGGCACAAAAATTACAGAACCAACTGATATTGCAAACATCCTGGCAGATGGGTTCAGTGCTAACTTTACCCCCACCTCACCCCCTAAAGGGCCCATATCTATACAGGAAGCATGCACAGTCCCTGTAATCACAACTATGCAGGTAAAAGCTGCACTCACTAAAGCCAAAAACTCAGCATCCATGGGACTAGACAGCATCCCAGGCTGCGTTTTACATGAACTTCAGAACGAACTGGCTCCCCACTTCAGCACCACATTCAGCCTTGCATCAGGCTTTGTGCCACTGAATGGCGCCACATTCAATAATAGCCTCGCATCAGGCTTTGTGACCACTGAATGGCGCACAATGACAGTTATCCCACTCCACAAAGGTGGAGCCACCACTGATCCCGGGAACTATCGACCTATTAGCCTGACGAGCCTGGTCTGCAAGGCCATGGAACGTATCCTCATGGAACTCATAAACAAAGACATTGCTAACCTCCAAACTCTGGATCCCACCCAGTTCGGGTTTGTGAAAGGCAGATCATGCCTCCTGAACTTGATCGACTTCTTTGAGGCAGTCCCCAAAGCCGTAGATGAGGGTAAGGTGGTTCATACAGCCTATCTTGACTTTGCCAAGGCTTTCGACACCATCCCCCATTCCAGAATTATAGCTAAACTCACTAAACTAGGTATAAATCCCTACATCACAAGATGGGTTGCCAACTGGCTCACTGACGGAACACACACTGTAAAAGTTGCAGACTCCAAATCTGACCTCAAAGCAGTGACAAGTGGAGTATCACAGGGTTCCATCCTGGGACCTCTCCTGTTAGCCTGTACTTCAGAGAAGTAGATACCAAACACAGAAGACCTCTGGCTAATGAAGTTCGCAGATGACTGCAAACTAGGAGCCATAGTCAAGTCCCCAAATGATGTGGACATCCTGCAGAAGGGCCTCTCTGAGACAGATGCCTGGTGTCAGAGCCATGGCCTCGAGCTCAATGCCAAAAAGTGCAGTGTCATCCCCTTTGTTAAACTCTGTACCCATGAACTACCACAATCTACTTAACACTGAATGCTTGATAAGAGACCTTGGGATCCAGGTGGACAGTAGTCTCCTTTGATAGTCACATCGCCACAGTAGTCAGGAAGTCTCCTACATGGCACACCTCATCATAAAAGGGTTCTTATCCAGGAAAAAAGAGGTAATTGTTCCCCTCTACTTGACACTCAGACCCATTATAGAGTACAATGCCCCTTTTGGAGTGTACTTCACAAGACATCTGCAGCAGCTGGAAAGGCCACAAAAGTACCTCACAAAGAGGATCACTGGCCTCAAATGCCCTACACTGTTCACCTCAAAAAAAACTCCAGCTTTACTCCATAGCATATTGCCTACTCTGAGGTGATCTTTGCCTAACATATAAAGCTATGTCAAACCCAGAGCTGTTGGACATGCGACACCTAAAGAAATCCCAATCCCTCCAAGCTACACGCTCTAGGGACCTAAACCTTGTCACCACAATAAACAGGACATGCTGGAGGGATAGATTCCTGTCCCAGAGACTTCCCATACTCTGGAACAGGCTACCCATCTATGTCGAGCAAAGTTCTTCATTAGCACTGTTCAAGAAAAATCTTGATGAGTGGATGGGAAATGGTGAATAGGAAATACACCCTGGGGATCACTTCTGTGTCTCTGCTAGACAGTGGCACAGGAAAATAACTTTCTTGGGTGGCGTAAGCCAGGGAACCTTGTTAGCCAGGCTTACGTAGTCTCTTGGGCTGATACCTAGTACCTACCTATGGAAAACCCAAGACACATTATACTTACTGTTTTGTTCATATGTTTTGAATATGGGTTGTTGCGAATTACAAAAGTGCCTATGTACTGGGTTATTGTATAATTAGAAATATGAAATTATTAGTAAATGGAATGTGTGGGGTTCAGTCAGTGAAGGCTTGTGCAGCACCCCATATTGATTAAAACACTGCTGTAGTTGGTGCTTATTTGGGAGTATAACAAGTAATTTGTAGAATCATCATGGACTTGTGCATACATGTAATTTCAATCTAATTTTACCCTTGTCCTTTTTATAGCAGTTAGTTTTGGCTGAAAAGAGTTCACAGATCAACCCATGTATTGTAACTTTGCATTGTGCTAAACTGACTTTTGTTTCACTTCTTTCCTAGGACTATACACAGTTTGCAGAAGCAGTGGAAGATGATGCTGTGGAACAGTTTCTGAAGCTAGCTTGAGTGGTCCTCTCAAAACAAGTTGATTCTTCTCTTCAGCACCAAGATTACCCCAAGCTTCTGTCCTGCACAGTATGCCAAAAAAGGGAGCATTTCACTGCATTTCAGAAATCCCAACATGTTTTTATGTTCTTTGGCCTGTTATAGTTTCCCCTTCTGTGTTGTACCTGTCTTGCTGCATCTACTGCTTGTTATGTTATAGGGTCCAAATATATCACAAATTCCAGTGTTTGTATTTTTTTTCTTTTTTTTTATACACTTATTCTTTTATTTTGCATGACTAACTGTGAATGTAATGTTTTTTCACTTAACTGTATTGATTGGAATGAGATTATTGCACACGAATATCAAAATGTACTCTCTACACAGACCATTTTTGTAGGGAGACAGGTTTTATGCAATATTTTGTTAAGTCTTAAGAATTTATATTTGTATTAATCTGTCGTAATTGGTGATGTCTTTCCAGTCCTATGAATAGACAGATGTACTTAACTTTCAAGAAGGTGTGTGTGTGACTTTAATGTACGGTTATAGCGTGTCCATTTCATTTTACCATATAGTTTTTGATTGAGGCAAATGTGTAGAAGCTGATGTTGATCTTTTATTTCTGTTTTTCTTTTGATTTACCTGCTGCTCTGACTTGGTAATGTGCTGTCATTCTGCGTAATGAAGTTGAGGACTGTCAACTGTATAGATATTTTAGCCTTTACATTCCTGTCTACTGACTTTGGGAAATCAAATAGCCTTTTTTCATTTAGAGCGCACACATGTACTGGTGAATGTCCCTAGACAGTTGTATACAGTACGAAATGCATTTGGTGACAGACCTTTGACCGTTACAGTAATTTAAATGGGGGAAAGATTGCTTATTAGATTACTGCAATGTTTTGTGGTGATCAGTTCCACACTGCTTGTGTAAATACGATTTTTATTGGTGTCTTATAGACTGCATACCATTCTACCTCCCCAGCTTGAACTGTTAATTTGTACCTCTTGTATTTTCCACTAAAATGTAATGGTTATGAAAATGTACCTTTTTTTTTTGGGGGGGGGGTGAGCTATGAAATGTACTGGCTTTCTGGAGTTAAATTCTGTTAACATTTTAAGGGAAATGTTTTAATGATTTAAACTCCTGTAAAGCTAAAAAATATTCTTTAAAGTTGTAGCTTTTTCAAAACATTCCACTTTAAGGAATTACATGGCCTTTCATCTGTGGTGGCCAGCCTTTACACTTTTCCTGTAACTAGTAAGTCCCAGCACCCTACCCCACCTGTGAAACCATACCTGGGATGAATGCTCAGGGGGGTTGTTACTATTTTTTTTTTTTTTTTTTATTCTGTGGGTCAGATGAATGTTTTGTGAGTTAAAGCAGTAATGGTCAGCATCAGAAATGCTTGATTCTTATAAGTAGTTTCATACTTTCATTTTCTTTTAAGTGGGGGTGGTCTAAACATTTTCGTAATGTTTTTGAGTTGGAGTCTTGCAGCTTTGCAGGATTGGCCTGGAGAGCTATAATGATCTGGTAATATAAAATGTATTGTTGAGCCTAAATGGCTTGCCTCTTACGTTAGCTGTAGACAGACTATCATTAACTATTGGTAGAAGAAGAACATATTCTCCATGGAGCTTTTAATAGTTTTCAAATGGAAAGCTTTTGTTTCCATTGGACATTAATGGTTTAATATTGCAGTATTTCTTTAACTCCCGAAAGCATTGTTGGGGTAGCTTCTGAACTAGCAGCAGTAATTTTAGGAGTATACATACAAACAGCAGTTAATTTATTGTTTTGCCACTGTAGGTGGCGAAAGCAGTGTGCAAGACCAAACTTGCCTATCCTAAGTCAGAATGTTGTGCCATGTTAGTGTGGGTGTATATTCAGCACTTTTGGAGAAATTGGGCTAATTACCAAACAACATCAAAAGTGTTCCTGCAGTGCTTTGTAAACTAATACAGATGGAAATGTTTGTAAAGTGTAGCATTTCCACAGAGGTTGCTTTTTTGTGTCTTACAGTTGTGACATTCCTATAACAAGAATACAAACTAAGATTGGTGCTTCATTTTAGACCAGTGCAAATGAGCTCAGTGAAGGTGTTCCCTGGATGACTACTGTGCCAGTTGAGTGTGTTAATACCAGTGTAAGAAAATCAAGTAATGAATCCCATACACAGACTGTTTCACATTAAGATTAAGGAAATGCTGCAATAAACTCTGAGCATTTCCTTAATTGTATACATTTTAAACATCTAGAGTACATTAGGTTGCATCTGTGCTTGGCAGTGGTGTCATTGGGTGTGAAGGCGTAGTCTTTGAACATCTTTTTTTTTTTAATAGAGTTGTGGTTTGGACAACCTCAGAATATACAATGTTTAAGATACTGAAAATTCCATGTAATTCAAGTTATTGTTACAATTTTGGTTAATTAATGGCTACTTTCTTCAGATGAACTGCATGAGATTTCTTAGTAAAGAAAATGAAATGCAAGATGCTCATTGTGAGAACTGTAGAATGTAGGCATTGCATTTTATCTTTGTCTTTTAAAACACACCTGTATTTGCAGAGTTACAATACTGTAGGTTAATTCACTTCTGGTTGTTGCAGGATATTGATTTAAATAATGTGGGCAGTATTTCACTGTTTTCCTGATTCCTGAATGTGGTGTGTTCCCTTATTTCTTAAGCTTAGCATCCCTTTTTTCCTGCCAAAAAGTATTGTCTTCCAAGAAGATATTAAAGGAATTTGCCTGTTTATCACGTGTGATGTCAAATTTTGTGCCTTCCTTTGGTGAGAGGTTGAAATATGTGCTGTACTGTAAAGTTGTGTTGTTATCTCTGTATTTAGTTAATCTGACCTTTATTAATACAGTTTTACAGTTCAAGACACAATGTTCCTGCATAGTTTCAAAAAAAGTGTGAGATCAGAAGGCACATTTCACAAATGTGTTATGTAGATGCACACAAAGGTGGGGCTTGAATATTTCCAGCAGGCTTTTTTTTATTTTTACAAGCCCATGCAGGTTGTGTCAAAATGTTTGGCACAAGTTCCCCTTACTTGCCTTATATGGCTGCATCATTTTCATTTCTTGTAGATGCTTTGCTTAGCTCATGTGATAGCCTTCTGACAGTGACTGCTGTAGAAATATTAAAATCCATTTTCTGAAATACTTGAACCTTCATCCATTACTGAGCAGAAGAAAGTAGAGAGATAGTTCTCTTTTGCACTCTGTTACCGATTTGGAAGTAGACATCTGTGCTGCTGTTGATGTCCATTTGCCATAAGTTTAACAGACTGAATTCATCAGAAAACTTCAGCTCTGTGAACTTACAAACAAGCCAGTTTAGCATTCGTTATAGAGTTACTGAAATTTTAGTAACCATTTATTTCAACTGTTGTCTTCTAAAAAAAAAAAAAAAAAAAAAAAATACTCCATTCTGAGTACGGATACCTGTACAGAAGTCAGGTATTCTAAGTTTTGGTTCTTCATAATTTCTGATTTTCTTCATGTTTCACTGTTGCAGTCATCACTTGTGGGTTATCCCTGCTGTGGTAGCCCTCGGCCGGCCTGAATACTAGAGTCCATGCTTTTCTGCGTCGGCTGCTGTAGCTTGCTGTCTGATGTCAGGTCATCAGTGCTATAAAGGAAGGCAGCCGACACCATTACATCAGTCTTTCTTGCCGTGGAGCCCATAGCAGAATCAGTTTGCAAGTGTGCTGGTTGGTCACTACCAGAGTTTGAATTACAGCTGAAAACATTTAGAGCCAAGTACCCCGTTGGGGATCCTTTTTTCTTGCACTAACTGATGTCCAAGAAAGGTAACAATTGTCTTGCCTGTGGAAAGCAGATCCCACACTGAGACTTCCATTCATACTGCGGCACTTGTTAGGCCCAGACCGCGACGTCCTTCGCCTAATGCGAGAACCATTTGTCATAGAGCTCTTATTGTAGACTGGTATTTTAGTCTTCCGTCTTCGCATTCTGAAATAGCATCTGTCAGCCAACAATCTATGGACATTGCGAAAAAACGTAAAGATAGAGAGACCGACCATACAAGGCTAAGCCTTCCGACAACTCTACTGATAAGCAGGTAGTCAGTTCTCTGGAATTTAGCAAGGTGCTTTCGCAGCCCCTGATTCCCAATATATCTACGCAGGCCTCTACTGAGACCCTTTCGGAGTCAAGTATGCCACAGAAATCTACTTTGTCTTCTGATACTTTGTTGTCTCTGCCTCGGTTGGGTCCAGAGCCACAATGCAGGCACCAGCTTCCCAGGAGGCCTTTTGTACTACCGAATCTAGACAAAAAACAATGTATTTTCATCCGACTACCATTTCTCATGGACCACTGGATAGTCTAAGCTTATAGGATGCTCCTAGAAAATTTAGCTCTAGCCACCATCTTACTCCTGCTCCACTTTCCCCAAGGCCAAATGCTTAAAAATGGCAGAGGATCTTATCTCCCTTATCAGGAGCAGTCAGGCCACAACTTCTAATAGGAAAAGACACACTTCTCGTGATATACTGACAGAACAGGATTCTGAGGAATCTGATTGATTATTCAGATTTTGAAGAGTAACAACAACCTCTGACTGCTTTATGATGATTCAGATGCAGAGGAATCCATTATTTCTGCCTCCCCACCAGCAGACCTTTCCTTTGGGGAAACCCTTCACACCCTCCGGGAACATTTTCACTGGGAATCCCAGGACTTCCCTCAGTCTAAGAAAAGACTAAGAGTTTCTAGACCTGCCCCAGCACAGACCCTTGGCCATCACCCCCATCTTAGAGGTGGTGGATGATGTTTTCCATGAATCTAGCTTAGCCCCTGATGCTCTACCTCCTGCTGCTAGTAAACATGACAAGTATTACAGGGTACCTGATTCTCATAAATACCTGTACAGAAATCCTGCTGCAGACCCGGAGGTCATTACACAGGGACCTAAAGGAGCTAAGGCTTGTTCTGCTAAGAATCCTATACCTTCTGGCAAGGATTCCAGAGCTCTGGACAGATGGGGTAAAAATGTACATGTGGATGGTGCAGTGGTGCAGCGGTAGCATTGTTGCCTCACAGCAAGAAGCTCTCCGGTTCGATTCTCACCTGGTGTGCCTTCTGTGCAGAGTCTGCATGTCCTCTCTGCATATGTGTGGGTGTCCTCAGGGTACTCCCGATGTCCTTCAAGAATGCAACTGCAGTCATAACATATGGGTTGTCCTGCCTCAGGCAGCCCTTGGTCGGCCGAATTCCAAAGTCTGGGTCCGGCGTCGGCTGGTGTTGCCTCCTCTCCGACATCACAACGGCTGGAGTATAAAGGCATCGGCCGACACCATCTTCAGTCTTTCTTGCCGTGCGGTGCCCGAAGCAGAAGCCGTTCGCAAGTGCCGGTCGGTCAGCTCCTGTGTTTTCAGTACCGAAGTCATCTAAAAGCTAAGTACCTCGTTGGGGAACATTTTTTCTTGCCTCAGCCGATGTCAGAACAAATTGCGAAAGTTAATAATTGTTTGTCTTGTGGTAAACAAATACCTCATAAGGACTTCCATTCTTACTGTCTTCCTTGCCTGGGCCCAGACCACGACGTCTCGGCCTGTGCTGCCTGTGCTTGCTTTAATATGCGCACTCTCGGGCGCCGGGCAGAATTTGCTGAAGACTTTTTCGGCGAATCCTTTGCGTATATCATGCCGTCGGATCAACCGACAGCTCAATCTTCCAAAAAACGGAAGGACCGGGACCGGCATCCTCGGCCCGCGTCCTCTACCGATACTACTCCCTAGACCCTCCGCTAGTGCTTCAGTCCCTGCGGAAGCGGTAACTCAACTGCTCCAGGCCGACGACACAGCGTTAACTCATTCTTCGGTCCCAGAGACCTCTCCGGTGCCGGTTGTTGATTTTCCTCCGGAAACCGAAGTTCTTGATTTACCCGACACCATTCCGGTGGACAAGGTCACTCCTGCACGTGGGGCTACTAGGCCTCCTGTATCTATGTCCATCAAGGCCTTTGCACATGCTAAGGCCGCCAGCCAGGCCAAGGCCCATCCTAAACCTGCTGTCCAGGCCCCCTCCTCTGATAAACAGATAATGTCTCTTGCTGCAGACCTTATTTCCCTTATCAGGGGGTCTCGGCCTCACCCAGACAGAGGTTCTCAGCCTCCTGCAGAGAAAAGGCCTAGAACTGAGCAGACTGAAAACCTCTCTTCAGATGAGGCCTCTGGGGATTCTGAGCATTCAGATATTCAAGAAGAATCCTTCCAGGCCTATGAGGACTCTGATGCTGAGGAATCAATTCCCTCTGCCTCTCCTCCAGAGGATTTCTCGTTTGGTGAAATCCTGCACTCAATGAGGGAACATTTCCAATGGCAGGGTCAGGAATTCTCTGATTCCAGGAAAAGGCTCCGTACCATCCTAAAGCTTCCCCAGCACAGACCTTTAGCTATTCCTCCTGTGATGGATGTTTTGGATGATGTTTTCTCCGACTCCAGTGCTAACCCTGATTCTCTCCCCCCCCTGCTCCTGTCAAGCCAGACAGATATTAGAGTCCCTGACACTCACAAACATCTCTTTAAGGCCCACTCTGTGGATTTAGAAACTATTTCACAGGGTCCCAAGGGAGTGGCTACCTCCACTGCCAAGAATCCTTTGCCAGCGGATAGGGAAGCTAGGTCTATGGAGAGATGGGGTAAAAAAGTTTATACCTCTACCACCCTAGCCATGAGGTCACTTAACTGCCTTTTTCATATGTTTCAGTACCAGGATTTTTTACTGGATGATTTACAGAAAAAGTTGGCCTCTCCTGAGCCTATTGATAGAAAGGCATTGCAGGATCACATACATAACACTCAGCAGGTTAACAATCATTTTCTTCAGTGTGGTTATGATGCATTGGAGGCTTCATGTAGGGCAGCTGTGACTGGGGCTGTAATACGTAGACATGCTTGGTTAAAAGATCAGCCATTGCCAGACCATGTCAAAGTAAAGTTACTTGATGCACCTCTGGAAAAACAGAAGCTTTTTGGCGCTGATGCACAAGATGTGTTGAAGTCCATTGAGGAAAAAGCTAAGTCAGTACAGACAGTCAAGGATTTCCTCCAGGTTCAGCCACCCAGATTCAGTAGGAACTGGCCTTCAAAGAATTGGTCCTTCCCAGACTCGGACAAGTTTCAGAGGGGAAAGAACAGGCGTGGCCGAGGGCAATACCAAGGCTCCTACAGGGGACGCCAATGGCAACCTACAAATCAAAGAAGTGCTGCAGCCAGTCCAGCTGCACCACAAGGACAATCACAATGACTTGACTTTCATACCGCCTACAAGGGCCCAGAGAGAAGCACCATTGGGCGGGGAAAATTATCCTTATTCTCAAAAAACTGGCATATCTTAACCAAGGACAGCTGGATTCTGGATTTAATAGACAAGGGTTACAGATTCCACTTCCATACTTTACCTACAAGACAAGGCATGCCAAACCTGCCACACCATCAAAGGGCAGAGGCACTCATTCAAGTTTCAAAGCTATTAAGTATAAAAGCAATAGAAAAGGTACCTCCTCAGGAACAAGGCCAGGGATTTTATTCAAGACTGTTCCTTGTTCCAAGAAAGGAAAACAAATGGAGGCCTATACTGGACTTGTCTACTCTAAATACCTTTCTCATTGTACCAAAGTTCAAAATGCTAACATTACAGCAACTCCTTCCCATGCTGGGCAAGGGGTCTTGGCTGGTCACTCTGGACCTCAAGGAGGCATACCTGCATGTCCCAGTCAGACAAAGCTGCAGAAGATACCTCAGATTTCTTGCAGGGACAGAGCATTATCAATTCTCATTGCCGTTTGGCTTATCTACTGCACCCAGAGTGTTCACGAAATGCCTGGCATCAGTAGTGGCACACTGCAGACTCCAGGGAATTCAAATATACCCCTACCTGGACGACTGCCTCATACAAGCAGACAACAAACAAACAGTAATAAAAAACTTGGACTATGTCATGCAATTACTACAGGCCTTGGGATACACTGTCAACATTCAGAAATCAAGACTACTGCCATCCCAACAGATTATTTTCCTAGGAGCCAAACTGGACACACAAACATAAATGGCCTACCTCACAGAGGAAAAACAACAACACTTACCAGAGTACTTCAAAGGCCTAGCACAGCTCTCCCAGCTGACTGCAAGAAAACTCCTGCAGGCCCTGGGATTCATGGCAGCATGCATTCTTCTGATACCTTTGGCAAGACTTCATATGAGAAAGCTGCAATGGTATTTGAAAAGCTTATGGTCTCAACACAGCCAAAGCCTAGAGGACGTAATCCCACTTATTCCATGTCTGCAAAAAGAATTCTTGTGGTGGGCTCAAGCAAGTCAATTAAACAAGGGCATGTCCTTCAACAGACCTCAAGCAGGTCAAATAATTACAACAGACGCCTCAGATCATGGATGGGGGGGCGCACATGGAGGGCAGATGCGTTCAAGGTCAAAGGACACCAAAGGAAAGACATCTGCACATAAACCAAAAAGAGATGTTGGCAGTGATGCATGCAATCGAGAGTTTCGAAAAATCACTGCAACAAGGACATTTACTAATAAGGACAGACAACACCACTGTCATGTGGTATATAAACAAGCAGGGAGGGACTCATTCATACCCCCTCTGCAGACTAACAATGATTCTCTGGGAAAAAGCACCGAGTCTGAAGATACACCTGCAATCCCAGTTTGTGCCAGGCAAGGACAATGTACTGGCGGACAAGCTGAGCAGAAATTTCTTGGATCCACATGAATGGATGCTGCATCCCCACATTTTCTCACAAATAACAAAGACATGGGGAAGACCGGACATAGATCTCTTTGCGTTTCACACAAATCATCACCTGGAAAAGTTCTATACCAGGACCCACCATGCTCTAGCCTGGGCAACGGATGCTCTCTCCTTCAGCTGGAATTCCCTGAAAATGTATGCATTTCCTCCTCTGCCACTGTTGACCAAGCTGATCCTGAAGATCAAAGCAGAACAACCAACAGGCATTTTGATAGCTCCAGACTGGCCAAAGCAACACTGGTACCCATTGCTGTTGAGCATAACTCGGACCAAACCGTGGCCTCTGCCCCTATGGCCTCTGCTCCTAACACAGCACAACTACAGGACTGTTCACCAAAACCTGAAAACATTACATCTGACAGCCTGGAGGTTACCTTAACTCCTTCCGCTTCTACTCTTTCCAAGGCAGTTCAGGACATCTTATTGGAAGCACGCAGACCGTCCACCAGAAAAACCTATTCAGCCAAGTGGAAGAGATTCAGCATCTGGGCTGCCAACAGGGGTCAGGATACAACAGTACTGAGTATACCTCAGATATTGGAATACTTGGCAGACATGTTTCATTCTGGACTCTCAAATTCTTCCATAAAGATTCATGCCTCAGCAATCTCAGCAAGATACAATTGTGATCCACCAGTGTTCTCACATCCTTTGCTAAGACAGTTCCTGAGAGGGATAAAGAATATCAAGCCTCCCAGAAAACAACCAGTGCCTGCATGGGACCTCAATTTTGTATTGGAAAAATTATCTCTTCCTCCCTTTGAGCCAGCAGCAACCTCAGAGATGCAATTTCTATCATGGAAAACGTTTTTTCTGTTGGCAGTCACATCAGCAAGAAGAGTCTCGGAGATACAGGCACTCATGGCAGTACCTCCTTTTCTCATTTTTCATCAGGACAGAGTCTCTCTAAGAACAAATCCTTCTTTCATGCCAAAGGTAATTTCCAGGGTGTCTCTAAATCAAGCTATTCACCTTCCTACTTTCTTCCCCAATCCTCAAAATAGAGGGGAAAGACTGCTGCATACCTTGGACATACACAGGCAACTACACTACTACTTGGACCGAACTAAGGCCACCAGAAAGTCTGACCAGCTGTTTGTAGCCTATGCTGCTGGAATACAAGGAAAAGCAATCTCCAAGCAAACAATTTCAAAATGGATTGGACACTGCATCAGATTCTGCTATTCTTACTATGGAAAAAGTGTGCCAGCCAATATTGGGCCACATTCCACCAGAGCTATAGCCACATCCACAGCTTTCCTAAGAGGAGTGGCTACAAAGGACATTTTAGAGGCTGCTACATGGAGCTCCGTGCATACATTTACCAAACACTACAACCTGCCTTTATACTCCAGATCCCGAGCAGGCTTTGCTACAGCAGTCCTGCAGGGCATTTTAGCTTATACCATCTTTTTCTTAGCTCCATCCACCCCCAGCTTGGCTATGGTATTCAACCCATATGTTATGACTGCAGTTGCATTCTTGAAGGACATAGTACAGTTTTGTACCTACCATAAATGTAGATGTCCGATAGATATGCAACTGCAGTCGGATTTTCCCTCCCTCCTTCCCCTCTTTTCTTTCTTTATGGGTCCATTCCCCCTATTCCTTTTAGCTGGGGATATCCCCTATGGTGTATCTGTTTATTACTGTTGTGCATGTCTGGAATTGTTTATCCATTCACCAAATTTAGCCTTCCTAGGAGGGCACCTGGCATCTGGGGCAAGAAACGCTGAAGAAGATGGTGTCGGCCGATGCCTTTATACTCCAGCTGTTGTGATGTCGGAGAGGAGGCGACACCAGCCGACACCGGACCCAGACTTTGGAATTCGGCCGACCGAGGGCTGCCTGAGGCAGGACAACCCATATGTTATGACTGCAGTTGCATATCTATCGGACATCTACATTTATGGTAGGTACAAAACTGTACTTTTCCTCCCATGTTAAAGACATGTCTGGAGTGTTTCTCCCCGGGCCTCTGCTGAAAATTTATTTGTTCCAAGTCTGATTTTCCCAGTTAACAAATGTAAAATAAAATAAAAATACATATACACCTCTGCAACCTTAGCTATTGGAGCACTCAACTGTCAGTTCCATATGTTAAAATATCAACAACACTCTTTGGAACTATTAAAGTAAAATATTTCAACCTTTCCTGACTGTGCCAATTCGAAAGAGTTAGCAAGTTTACTGCACTCTACTTGTCAAGTGGCCAAGCACTCATTACACTGTGGATATGACGTCCTAGAAGCCTCAAGCAGGGTAGTAGTGTCAGGATGTGTCATTAGGAGACTTGCATGGTTGAAGGAACAACCTCTCCCTGATCATGTCAAGTCTAAATTAATTGGTGCACCCTTAGATAAGGACCACTTGTTTGGAGTAAAAGCAGAAGAGATGCTTAAAAAGATGGAAGACAAAGCAAAATCTATGCAAACAGTAACATATTTCTTTTAGGTACAACCTCCGAGGTTTAGCAGGAATTTTCCCTCTAAGCATTGAATCGTGCATCTAGTAGATGGGGGCAAAGTAAGGCCCCCAGGGACAGGCCTCCCAGGCCCCAATTCCAGGGACAGCAGAGAACCAAACAGTGGACCACTTCCACCCCAAAGTCAGGGAGCTGTAAGCCATCCCACTATGGCAAAAACTCTCAATGACCCCCCCCCCTCGCCCTCCTGTCACTCACTGAAAGCTAGGAGGAAGGCTCTCCCTCTGCAAAGAAAATTTGCTTTCTTGTTACAAAGGACCAATGGGTCTTAAAGATAATTTTTCAGGGATACAAATTCTCTTTCAATGAACTCCCAATTCCAAGAGGGTACCGAGCTTTACCGCCAAATCAGTGGGCAGAGGCGTTGAAGCAAGTCCAAACTCTCATCACAAGAGGCAGTAGAACCTGTCCCCTCAGATCAAGCAAGCTAAGGCTTTTATTCCAGACTATTCCTTGTTCCCAGAAAAGAGGGCACTTGGCAGCCCATCCTGGATCTATCCATTCTGAACACCTCCCTGGTGGTCCCCAAATTCAAAATGCTAAGTTTGCAGCAGCTGCTACCTATGCTGACAAAACGTGCCTGGTTAGTGACCCAAGACCTAAAACATGCCTACCTCCACATCCCCATAGGGGAATCCTGCAGGAAATCCATTTGCTTCAGAGCAGGCTCACAACAGTTTCAGATCCCTGCACTTGCTCCCAGGGTATTCACCAAATACTTAGCCCCTGCCATAGCATTTTGCAGACAAAGGAAATACAGATTTACCCTTATCTAGATGACTGCCTCATTCAGGCAGACTGCAAAGAACAGCGGCTCCAGGACCTCCTGTTTGTCAAAACCCTCCTAACCTCCTTAGAGTTTGCCATCAATGAGAGGAAATCAAAGCAAACACCCTCCAGGAAGATCATTTTCTTGGGAGCACTGCTGGACACCATCCCAAATGACTTTCCTATCCCCAGAAAAGCAGAGGATCCTGCCTCTCTGTTTTAACCAGCTATCTTCCAGAAGTCGCCTCACTGTGAGGAAGTTTCTGCAAGCCTTGGGGTACATGGCATATTCCATCCTTCTAATTCCCTCTGGGCAAGCTTCACATGAGAAAACTTCAGTGGTATCTAAAGAACTTTTGGTGTCAGCACTCTCTGCCTCTAGAGATCTCTCTCCCTCTGATCCTATGTAAAAAGGGCTGCGTTTCTCTGGTGGGCGAGGGCCTGTGCCAAGAACAAGGGTCTTCCTTCATCCTCCACCCAACTGGGCAGATCATTTCCCCCAACTCCTCAGACATAGCTTGGGGTGCTCACTTAGAAGGCAGGTGCACCCAAAGTCTTTGGGATGCCCAGCACCTTCCCTTGCACAGCAACCAGAAGGAAATGATGGCAGTACACCAAGCTTTTGACATACTTCATATCGCATCTCAAGCCAGGGATTCTCCTAATCAAAACAGAGAACACCACAGTAATGTGGTACATCAACAAATCGGGAGGGACCCAATCTTACCCTCTGTGCAGGCTAGCCATGAACCTCTGGCTGACGGTCTCTTCCATAGGAATGCATCTGATAGCCCAATAGCTGCCAGGGATCAACAGCACCCTGGCAGACCACTTAAGCAGAAACGTACTGGACCCCCATGAATGGCAGCTCCACAGAAAAATCTTTTTTACAAATCACTCAGGCGTGGCTTTCCCCAGAGGTGGATCACTTTGCTTTGCATCACTGTATCGGGGAAGGAGGATGCCTTGATCTTCCCCTGGAGCACCCTCTTTGTATACACATTCCCTCCTCTGCCTCTTTTTCCCAAGGTACTGATCAAAATAAGGGAAGAGAGACCAAAGGCCATCCTCATTGCTCCAGATTTGCCCCAGACAACATTGGTGGTACCCCTTACTGCACAGCCTGACCTTACAGCCTCACAGGTAGCTTCCCCTGATCTCAAACCTCTTAACTCAGGTGGGGGGAAATGCTGCACCCAGATTTACAGACTCTAAAACTATCAGCATGGTTAATGGTCTCAAGGCAAACAAGGGGCCCCCTGTTAAGCAAACAGGTACTAGACATTATCATAGAGGCCAGGGGGCCCAGCACCAGAAAATCTTATGCAGGAAAATGGAAAAGATTCTGCTCATGGAGCCAGTCCAGAGGGGGCAATACTTCACAACCTTCCATCCTTATCCTGGATTACCTAGCGGAACTACTTAATGGCCTCTCCTTCTCTATTAAAATCCATGCCTCAGCCATTTCAGCTCATTTTTCATGCAGAACAGCCCATGTTCTCCCATCCTTTGATTAAACAATTCCTCAAAGGGGTTTCTTAATATCAGACTTCCCAGAAGGCCACCCACTCCAGCCTGGGACCTAAATTATGTTTTGGAAAAACTTACTTTACCACCCTTTGAACCTGCTGCTTCAGCAGAACTAAGATACCTGTCCTGGAAGACTGCTTTTCTTCTAGCTGTTACCTCAGCCAGAAGGGTTTCAGAACTTCAGGCAATGATGGCCATTGAGCCCTTAATCATCTTCCATGCAGACAGGGTCTCCCTGAGGACTAATCCCTCCTTTAGGCCCAAGGTAGTATCTAACATAACTCTCCAACCAGGCCATACATCTACCCACCTTCTTTCCTAACCCTCAAGGGGGAAGTAATTCTGCACTCACTAAATGTGCACAGACAGCTCAGATACTATCTGGACTGTACTAAACCCTTCAGGGAAACAGACCAACTACTTGTCAGCTTTGCCTCAGTGGCAGAGGAGAAGCCCATTTCCAAATGGATATCACACTGTATCCATTTCTGCTACAGATTGTATGGGAAACCCCCCTTAAGTCTATTTGAACCCATTCCACTAGGGTAACCTCTACTTCCACAGTATTCCTCAGAGGAGTTGCCACCAGGGACATCCTGGAAGCAGCCACCTGGACTTCTGTCCATACCTTTACCAAGCATTACCACCTATCTTTATTTTCTAAGGCTAGGGCAGGGTTTGCCTCTGCAGTTTTGCAGGGCTTGCTGACCCATTCCTAGGTCTCTTGCTAATCCTAACACCGCTTTCCTCAGCTTTGGGAATCCTCCCACAGGTGATGACTGCAATAGTGAAACATGAACATAGTACAGTTGTGTACACTTACCATAAATGTAGATGTTTGAGTGCATTTACTGTTGCAGTCCTGGTTTCCCACCCTCCTTCCCCTTTTATATCTTTTCTTTAGGCAGACATACGTTAACAATGGCTTTTAGCCACGAGAACCACTTTTTACTATAGGTTCATAGGTGTGTAGTAGGCTAATGGCCCTGGAGCCTTTATAAGCCTAGCCCATAGGATTACCCTGGCGATGTACCACCCAACCTTAGTTCCTAGTGCCTCTTACGTAGAGCCACTGGAGTGATCTCTGGGGTAAATGTTCTACTTGTAACACAGGAAACCAACAGGTAAAACTTTATATAAAACAGCAGAGCTATCGGATACAATCCTTTATCAATACTAACACGTAAATATACCATCACTTTATATAGGTCCAAAAAACAAACCATGTGACTAGCAGCCAAATAATCACATGATAGAATTAAAGTAACATAACTCCAATAAAATTTTAAACAGGTTTTCAAACATGTTTCAAAGCATAATTTAAAACACAATTTAAAAAACAGTTTAAAACGCATGTGTTCCGCATCAGTTTCCTCCTCCTGTTGTAGAGTTTATGGCAGGGGACCACCAGACTGGCTTCCTATGTTTGGAGGAGAGCCTTTTGGTTTTGTTCGGTATGGCGAGATCCATGCATTTGTGTACGTGTTCGTACAGTGCATTGGTGTATGATTCGACTGTCATGCAACTATATTTTTCATTTGCATGGGTGCTGCGTACAGTGCCCAGGTACCCAGAAAAGACAAATCATGGCATCCAATTCTGGACCTGTCTACTCTAAACACCTTTCTGGACATTCCAAAATTCAAGATGCTGACTCTTCACCAGTTACTTCCTATGCTAGGTGGTTGGCAACTCTAGATTTAAAAGAGGCTTACCTGCATATCCCAATCGGGGAATCTTGCAGAAGATACCTATGCATCAAAGCAGGCTACATGCACTATCAGTTCTCTGCACTGCCCTTTGACTTGTCTACTGCACCCAGGGTATTCACAAAATGCCTAGCTCCAGTCATTGCACTTTGCAGGCAAAGAAATATTCAAATATACCCATACCTGGACGATTGTCTAATTCAGGCAGAAAGCCAGGACATACTTTTGAATCATCTGGCCTTTGTTCAAAGGGTGCTGACTTGTCTGGGGTACACCATAAATGAAAAGAAAACACACCTGGTACCCTGTCAACAAATTATATTCCTGGGAGCAAGCTTGAATTCAACTTCCCAGATGGCTTTCCTCACGCCAGAGAAACTGATTCATTTGACAACCTACTTCAAACAAGTGTCCACAAAAACCCAGTTATCTGCAAGGCAAATACTGCAAGCCTTGGGGTTCATGGCCTCCTGCATTCTTCTAATTCCATATGCAAGGCTGCATATGAGGAAACTACAATGGTATCTCAAAAGCCTATGGTGTCAACATTCTCAGGATCTAGAAGCAATGATTCCTATCATACCTTGCCTATGCCTAGAGTTCCTTTGGTGGGCAGAGACCTGCCACCAAAACAGGGTACTACCATTCACGCTACCCCCTGCTGTCCAAACCTTAATAGACGCATCAGACTATACATGGTGGGCTCACCTGGCAGGGAAGCTCATTCAGGGCAAATGGAACCCCAGTCAAATGCACTTGCACATAAATCAAAAAGAAATGTTAGCTGTACAGAATGTTCTGACAGCCTTCAAGGACCACATTCCTCCAGGACAACTAATGGTAAAGACTGACAACACCACTGTCATGTGGTACATAAAAAAAGCAGGTGGGTACACATTCTTACCCCCGCTGCAGGCTAGGGGGGTACACATTCTTACCCCCTCTGCAGGCTAGCCATGGTATTGTGGAACACAGCGTTGAGCTATGAAGTGAATCTACAAGCTCAATTCCTGCCAGGAAAACTAAATACACTGGCAGACGGACTAAGCAGAAATCTCATGGACCCACACGAGTGGAAACTGGAACCAAGGATTTTCAACATGTTGACAAGCAAATGGGGGATCCCAGATATAGACCTGTTTGCTCTCCCCCGAACCATCAGTTGGACAAATTTTGCACAAGGTTTCCCCACAAGCTAGCTTGGAAAGTGGATGTTCTATCCTTCAGCTGGAAAAACCTATCAGTTTATGCCTTTCCTCCTCTGCCTCTGCTCTCCAAGGTACTACTAAAGATCAAACAGGACAAGACAAGGGCGATTTTAATTGCACCAGACTGCCACGTCAACACTGGTGCCCCCTCTTGTGCAGTGTGTCACGCTTGGCCCCATGGCACCTGCCTCAGACTTCCTTCCCTGTTGTCTCAGCAGGAGAACCAGATTCTGCACCCTCAGCTGCAAACCCTGAACCTAGCAGCCTGGCTAATTACCTAATCTCTCCTTTACCACCCCTGAGTAAATCAGTGATGGATATCATTTTAGAAGCAAGGAGGCCTAGTACTAGAAAATCTTATGCTGCAAAATGGAAAAGATTTTGTGCCTGGAAACGATCTCAAGGGATGAGTGCAGCAATGCCCAATTTACCTCAGATTCTATAATACTTGACTGAGATGCTTAATAAGGGCTTGTCCTTTCCCAACATCAAAATTCATGCCTCAGCCATTTCAGCTCATTATAGCACAGAGCCTCCCCTCTTCTGTCACCCACTGCTCGACCAGTTCCTCAGAGGGGCCAGAAATTTAAGACCACCCAGGAGAGCTCCAACTCCAGCCTGGTACCTTAACTTTGTCTTGGAGAAACTCAATCTTCCTCCTTTCAAGTTGGCTGCTACTGCAGATTTAAAATTCCTTTCCTGGAAAACAGCTTTCCTTTTAGCAATCACTTCAGCAAGAAGGGTATCTGAATTACAGGCCCTTATGGCAGTGGAGCCTTTCATCATCTTTCATGCGGACAGTGTGTCCCTCAGAACCAATCTCTCCTTCATGCCCAAGGTGGTATCCAGTGTGGCTCTTAAGTCCATTCATTTGCCTACCTTCTTCCCTAACCCATAGAACAAAGGGGAATGGATACTGCACTCCTTAGATGTGCACAGATAACTTAGATTCTACTTAAACAGGACTAAACCTCAAAGGAAATCTGAACAACTGCTGGTGGCATTTGCTGCAGGGACAGAGGGGGAAAGCTATTTCAAAGCAAACTATTTCAAAATGGATAGGCCACTGCATTCCTTTCTGCTATAAGCACTGTGGTAAACATATCCCACAGGACATCAGACCTTATTCAACCAGGGCTGCATCTACCTCTACAGCCTTTCTCAGTGGCATCCCTACCAGGGACATCCTAGAAGCTGCTACCTGTTCCTAATTCTATTTAATTTCCTCCTCCCAACCTTAGCTTTGGGAATCTACCCAAATGTAATGACTGCAACAGTGAAACATGAACATAGTACAGTTGTATACACTTACCATAAATGTAGATGTTTGAGTGTATTCACTGTTGCAGTCCTGGTTACCTTCCCTCCAACCCCCTTTCTTTTTTGGCTATACCTCTACTCTCCTTACTATGCTCAAAAGCTTTTTGGTGCATTTGCTTTTTTGTTGGAGATATATCCTTGTATTTATAGATTTAATTGCTTCCCATTATGGGGGGCACCTGACATCTGGGGTAAGAAAAACTGATGTAATGGTGTCGTCTGCATGTTTTATACCCCTGATTACCTGACGTCATGGAAGAAGGGACAGCAACTGACGCAGGACCCAAGACTTTGTTAATCAGGCTGGCTGAGGGCTACTGCAAGCAGATAACTCAAATGTAATGACTGCAACAGTGAATACACTTGAACATCTACATTTATGGCAAGTGTACACAACTGTACTTTCCATCTCCATGGGGCAACTGTGATTGTGGTACCTGTCCCAAGGAGTCTAGATGGGGACTTGCAGCCTTCCAAAGACTGTGGACCTACTAGACCGAGGCTCCCAAGCTTGATTCCTTGTTGTTGTGGCTACTCTTAAGAAGTCTGATACTTAGGGTCTTGCTTCCCGTCCCTTGGATAAGGAATCAAAGTTCATGGAAAAAATCATGAAGCACATTTACATGCTCTTAACATTTTCTTTGGTGGTAAGTTCCAGTGAGAATTGGCTGATGAAATGAACCAGTCACTTGAGTTGTTGGTTAATCTAGTAATAGGCAATCCATCTGCAGACCATATCACCCTTCTAGTATAGTTACTGCTACAACCTGTACATCTTCACAGATTACAGCTCATTACACAAACTATACCTTTTTATCTGATATAAACCTACCTGCTGTTTCCACAACTCACAGATTGTTTTTTCTGGGCCTCACTACTCTTTTGTGTCTTCCCCGCTCCGTTCGCCCTGCGGGCTCACTCCGCTCCCCTCCCTGCCCCCAAATCTCACCCGCCCCTGCCACCTGTACATTATACACTCATAGGCACACCCCTCACTTCTACCACCAATCACATCTTGCCTCTTAGGCACACCCCACTCTTCTAAACACCAATCATATCTTGCACTTGTCTCCACCCCTTCATATACTGCCTCCTCCCTCCCCACTTAACTTCCTTACCTACTCTCTGATATTTTCCCTCCATCTAATTATTCCAACTCTATTACTGCATCTCCTATCATGTCTAATAAATACAGACCTTTGCTACTACTAACACTCTTAACTACTCTCACCTCTGCCTATCTTTTAACCTCCTATGAACTACCCCTACCCTTTATACTTACTATCCCATTCAAACAAACCCTGGCAACTCCCTTACCTCCATCTATAAGTTATCTTAACCCCACTTACAAGACCTCCTACCTTAAACCTAAATATCACCGTCTCTCTCACATTAAATACCTTATTCATAACCTTAAAAAACATGTTAACTACCATTGTAAACCTCCTCAATTTTACAAGCCAATACTAATGTCCTCATTAATTGATGGAGCCATCCACCCTAATCCTGGCCCTAACCCATCCCCAAAATTTGCTAATAGCCACATACTCAGAACAAAACCAACACCATTAACCAAACCCCCCAAATCACTATCTATTGCTCAACTAAATATACGTAGCATTTGCAACAAAATACCACTAATTCATGGTCTTCTAGATGTTCAACAGTTTGACATTCTCTGTCTAACTGAAACCTGGCTCAAACCTACAATAAAGGATAATGAAATTACTCCCCCAGGCTACAACATCCTTAGACATGACCGCTTATACAAAAAAGGTGGTGGGGTCGCTGTCCTCTATAAAACCGGACGGACTACAAATAAGTAAAGCAAATCTTAACCTTCCATCTGACATAAATGCCGAAATAATCATTTCAAAACTTCACCTCAACCCTCACAAAACAATTAATATTATCTGTACTTATCTTCCCCCAGGTAAAAATCCTGCCATACTAGAAGACCTGTTAAATTGGCTTTCACTATACCTCCTACAAGAAACAATACTTTTGGGAGACTTTAATATTGACTGGAACTTATGTAAACTTACCAACCCAACCACCCACATTAACCTACATGGCTTCTCTCAAATCATTAACTCACCAACAAGAATAAACAAACTTAATAATAAAGAAACCATACTTGACTGGATATTAACAAATAGTCCACAGCAAAAATATACAACAGGAACTCTCCCAGATGACCTCAGTGACCACTCCCTAACATATATTATCAGGCATAAAACAAATGTTGCTATCCCCAGCCAAGTTAGAACATGCAGTAGCAAAAAATATTTTGACCCCAATCTGTTTCATAATGAACTTATGCATGTTAACTGGTCACCCCTGAAATCTCTCCCTATAGATGAAGCTGTTACGTACTTTAATAATACTTTTGTAGACATCCTAGAACATCATGCCCCAATGCGTTCTATACGTATGAAACCCAAAACAGCCCAATGGCTCTCAAAAGAAACTAAAACACTAATCCTTAGCAGGAACAAAGCCTGGGCTAAATGGTGAACCACAAAAAAACATAACTGATCACCTCACTTTTAGACAACATAGAAATGTGACAAAAAAGC
Source organism: Protopterus annectens (assembly GCF_019279795.1). Classification (NCBI taxonomy): domain Eukaryota; kingdom Metazoa; phylum Chordata; order Ceratodontiformes; family Protopteridae; genus Protopterus; species Protopterus annectens. The sequence goes on from NC_056726.1 coordinate 1,682,453,346, forward strand.
CATTCTACATGATAAAAAGAACTTTTATACACAGCTGCAACACTCATCCCTTAACCAACCACATAAATTTTGGTCCTCTATTAAATAGAAGTTATGTTCTTACCATAACGTTCCATGTTGGTTGTCTTCTCGCCTTCTTTCTTGCTGGATGGGTTCGGTGCCGACCTCTGCTCCGACTCGGCCACTCTAAAAGCTCGAGAGTTGGTTCCACCGGCTCGAGGCTCCCCTTATATCCCACAATGCTAGGCGGTATTACCTCAGATCTCGTTTGTAAGCTAGGCCCAGCCAATAATAAATCCAGAACTACTGGAAAAAGGGAAAACCCACCTCTATAAAAGGAAAGGAAGAAGGTGACCTGAAACCTGATGAAGGAATATATGCATGGAATAGCATATACACATATACAATAGAGGTGGTAGAAAGAGAGGTCACAATCAAACTCCTCTAGGTCTGTCCAGGCTAGGGGGAAGGAGGGTGGGACGCAAGAAAGAAGGCGAGAAGAAGACGACTAACATGGAACGTTATGGTAAGAACATAACTTCTATATGTTAAGTTGTCTATCTTGCCTTCATTCTTGCTGGATGGGACCGCGTCCCCAGCACCTTGTCCCGGGTGGCCTATCGGAACAGACTCTTGAGTACAGTGGAACCAAAATTAGTTCTATGTCTAGAAGCTAAATCCAACTTATAATGAGAAATGAAAGTGTGAGGAGTAGCTCATGTAGCTGCTGCACAAATGGTATCAATAGGTAGCCTGTCTTGGAAGGCTATAGAAGTAGCCAAAGCTCTAGTCGAATGAGCCTTAGGTTTGTTAGGCAACTTTTGGTGTCTAATTTCATAGATAAAGGAAATCAGGGATGTTAGCCATCTGGAGAGTGATACCTTCGAAACTGAAAGGCCCCTTCTGCATAAGAGACAAACAACTGGTCAGTTTTTCTGATCTGTTTGGTCCTATCCAAATAATACCTTAATTGACGATGAACATCTAGCCAATGCAATTTTTGTTCAGATCTGTTAGAAAAGTTAGGAAAAAACACAGGGAGGTCAATGTTTTGATTTAGATTTGCCGCAGAGGCTACTTTAGGTAAGAAGGATGGATTGGTCCGCAAGGATACCCTATCCTTGTGAAACAGATACGGTGGTTGACTGCTGAGTGCATGAAGCTCTGAGACCCTCCTAGCTGAAGTAATGGCTATCAGAAAGAGAGTCTTTCAGGATAGCAATTTCATTGAACAGGATGCTGCAGGTTCAAAAGGGGAAAGAATCAAAGATGTGAGAACTAAATTAAGGTCCCAAGAAGGAGGAGGATTTCTTATAGGAGGCTTAAGAAGAAAAACTCCCTTCAAGAAAGCTTTGCAAAGCTTGTGAGACATGATGGCAGAATCTGAGATGCCCACATGAAAGTTAGATATAGCTGCCAATTGAACTTTAAGAGTAGAAGGAGATGAACCTGCATGGAAAAGTTCAGCTAGAAAATCAAGGACTATTTGGATGGGAGCAGTGAAAGGATCTATGTCCCTTCCTTGAGCCCAATAGGCGAAACGTTTCCACTTACTAAGATAAATCTTCCGAGTGGAAGATTTATGGGAAGCTATCAAAATATCTTGAACAGAGTGAGATATTTGAGGAAGCCTGGCTAAGGTTGGAATTGGAGGAACCAAGCAGTGAGGTTCAGAGAGGGGAGGGAGCGATGTAACTGACCCGACTGATGGATCAAAAGATCTGGAACTAGGTCCAGATGCCAGGGTTGCTCCAACAGAAATTGATGTAGAAAGGGGAACCAAACCTGTCGAGGCCAGTAAGGAGCAATGAGGATCAATGAGGCCTTCTGAGCGATAGCTTTCTGTATCACTTGAGAGATTAGTGAGAAGGGAGGGAATGCATACAGAAGTCCCCGGGGCCAAACTTGGACTAGAGCGTCTCTGCTGGGCTGGCCTGGTAAAGGGAAGAGGGTGAAAAAATCTTTGCACTTGCTGTTTTGGGGAGTAGCAAAAAGGTTGCAGCAAGGCTGAACCCCACTTGAGAAAAATTTTCTCCAAGATAGAATCTTTCAGAGACCACTCGTGAGGCATGAGGATAGCTCTGCTCAACTTGTCCGCGATAAGATTGGCCTTCCCGGGGATGTGCGTTGCTATCAGAAACCGCTGAGAAGAAATCGCCCATTGCCACAGTCTGAGTGCTTCTCGACATAGGGGGTAGGACCTGGTTCCGCCTTGTTTGTTGATATACCACACTACAGACATGTTGTCCGTCTGAATTGCTATCGTTCCCAAGGGAAGAGTGTCTTGAAGGGCTTGCAACGCTAAAAGCACTGCTCTCATCTCTAGAACATTTATATGCAAGTGGCATTCGTCTGGTTGCCATATGCCCTGGACTGTTCTGCCCTGATAATGCCCCCCCCACCCGATCAGGGAGGCGTCCGTTGTCAGAGTAGCAACCGGAGGGGGAGGGACAAAGGGTCTTCCTAGGAAGAGCTGGGGGGAAAAAATCCACCAAAGAAGATGATTCTTGCATGCTTGCGTAATCACAATGGTGTGGGACATCGGAAGTTGTTGGTACGACCATTGTGTGAAGAGCATCCATTGAAGGATTCTCATGTGAAATCTAGCTAATAGAAGTAGAGGGATAGCAGCCGCCATAATCCCCAGTACTTTTAAATAATCTGACTTGTTGCTGTGGAAGAGAAGGGAGACCAGTTTGTGTATGTCTGCTATTCTTTGGTCTGTGAGTCTCGCAGACATGTTGACTGTGTCCAGATTTGTGCCTATGAAGGTAATAGCACGACAAGGCGACAAAACAGACTTTTCGCAATTTATTGAGATACCTAACTTTTGAAAAATGCGAAAGGTGTAGTCTCTGGCAAGTAGAAGAAGATGCTTGGTAGGAGCTGTGAGGAGCCAGTCGTCTAAGTATGGAAACACCTGGAATCCTTGACGTCTCAGGTGAGAAGCTACCACTGCCATGCATTTGGTAAACACCCGGGGGGCAGTGGGGAGTCCAAAGGGCAGGGCTCTGAATTGGAAGTGACTGGTTCCCAGCCTGAAGCGGAGGAATCTCCTGGAGCATCTGTTCATTTTTATATGATAGTACGCATCCTGGAGGTCCATAGAGCACATCCAGTTTTCCTTTCCCAATAGGGGTAGGATGGATTGTAGCGTGACCATCCGAAATCTTGTTTTCTTGACAGACTTGTTCAAGATACTGAGATCCAAAATGGGTCTCCAGTCCCCTGTTTTCTTTGGAACCAAAAAGAACTTGGAGTAGATTCCGGATCCTTGCTGGTCTGCTGGCACTGGCTGAATGGCTCTTTTTGCAAGCAACTTTGATATTTCCAACGCAGCTTGATCCCTTTGAGCGGGTGGAACATCTGAAAGGAATTTTTTCGATTGATTTGGAATGCAAAATAATGGAATGGAATAGCCTTCGGAAATGATGGACTGTACCCACTTGTCTTGAGTTAGGGATCGCCAGGCTTCTGGGTACAGTGATAATCTTCTCCCGACTGCCTCCGAAGGTGGACAGTCGGGCAACACCTCAGGGATGCTGGAAGGGCTTATCGGAAAAGGTTTCTCGATTGCTCTGGTTCTGCAGACCCCCCCCCTGCCTCTAGGGCGACGTCTACCATTATTGTTCCCCCCTCTGCCTCTAGAGGGGAATCAACTCTGTGCGTCAGGCAAAGTCCCTTGAGATTGTTTGCGGAACCACATCTTTCCACTTTTCTGGCCTTTGGGGTAAGGTCTAGAAGGAGTAGAAAAATGGACTCCGGCAGAAAGGGTTTTGCCATCAGTCTCACACCTTGTCAAGGTTTCTTTCACTTGAGGACCAAAAAGGGACGATCCATCAAACGGGGAATTAGTGAAAGACGTTTTAAAGGGGTCCGCAAAATTGCACAGCCGCATCCAGGCATGCCGGCGTAAGGCCACACCTGTCCCTGCGGCTCTGCTCGCTCCATCAGCCGCATATGAAAGAAGGCGCATGGAGGAGTTAGCTATAGAATTTAGGGTAGCCAGCTGAGTGTTCATCTTATCCTGAAAACCCGCAGCTGTAGGATCCTTTAACATCTCACTCGCTTCCTTGATCAAGTCTCTTTGAAGACGAGTGAAATGACAGAGGTAGTTCAGCTTAACGCATAGCAAAGGTCGCTGACGAAAACATCCGCTTCCGCACCTGTCCATAGACCTAGATTCCTTGTTAGGGGGATGGACAGGCACCGAAGGATCAGCTAGCTCCTTCTTAGTGGCGGCAGCTACCACCATAGCATCCACAGAAACTCCCTTAGTCAGAAATTGCTTATCTGCTGGTGCTGTGATAAACTTTGAAGGTCTCCTGGGGGTAGGGTCCACAGAGTCAGGAGCCGTCCAAGCCTTTTTAGCTACCACCTGCATGAGGGGGTCAAAGGGGGGGACACCCAGGAGGTGGAAGCGAGAGCCAAATGCCTCAAGATACACAGATTCATCCTCCGACGGGTTAAGGGTTGGCCAATTTCCCCTCTGTTTCAGGATCTCTAGAATGTCTGCAAAGGAGACATCTTCAGAAGGGGAACGGGGGGAACCCTCGGAATCCTCTAAATCCGTGTCAGAGGTGACAGACTCAGGTGAGTCTATGTGCTTCCTCTTGCACTTTCTCTTCCTAGGGGGCTCCCCTGCCAATTCAGGAGAGGCCTCTGAAGAGGATGAGATCCCCACAGGGGATTCTTGAGGAGCTGGCTCTCTGCGGTCTGAGATGAGAGAGTGAGCAGACATAACCTGAGGCACCGAAGAGGGAGGGACGGACGGAGTCAACTGTGGAGTTGAACCAGGTTCCAACACACTCCGCATGACCTCGAATGCACCCCTGTCAGGCAGAGCCAGAGGTCCCCACTCCGAAAAGCTGAAAACCTCCCTCGGCACCGACAGCGATGGCTCCGAGGCCGATGTCGGAGCCAAACTCACCAGCGCCGAAGCACCGAGAGGGAGAGCGGGGTCAGATAAGGGTCCGATGCCACTCACCCCCTCGGAGCCGACGAGGGAAGTCCGGCGCCGAGATTCTTCCAAGGAAGAAATCGGAGCCGACGACGGTGCCGAAGACAATTGTATCAGCTCCGACACTACCACAGTCTCGGGTCCGAAACGCCCCGGCTCCGAGCTCAAAGGAGTCGGAGGAGGAATATTTTGAGAGATAGGGTTAAGCATCGGCTGATGAGTCGGGCTCTGAAGCATTTGGGCCAGTGCCTCAGACTTAAGAAGTCGACTTACTACCCTCTGAAGGTCGTGGTCAGAAAGCCTCGAAGACCTAGAGGAGTGCGATCTATGGCTCCGTTCAGACAGCAAGGGAGATGTTGGAGCTGAATGAACGGAGCCGAGGGACGGTGACCTTGACCTCTTCCTAGAGGTCTGATCCGATAGTCTGATCGGAGCTGACTCAGTAATTTCCAATACCTCGGCTCCAGCCGGAGCCGAGGGAACCACAGAAGTGGAAGTTCGAGTCTCATCGGCTCCAGCCGGAGCCGATGTAGTAGTAGACTTCGATGTCTTCGGTGCCGACTCAGTAGCTGGAGTCGAAGACCTAGAAGCCTTAGAAGGTTTGCCCGAAGATACAGTCGGGGGACCCTCAGGCTTTAGCAAGCCCCGTAAAATGAGCTTGTTCTTTCTTTCCTGCAGGACTCTAGGGCTGAAGCCATGGCATACAGCACAAGAGTCCTGCAGGTGTAAAGGTCCCAGGCAGTACACGCAAGAAGTGTGACCGTCTGTCAGAGACATTTTCTGACAGCACGAGTCACACTTCTTGAAGCCTGAGACCTTCGAATCCTTGGACATGTCAAAAACAAGTGCAATCACACCCAACACAAACACACCGATTACACTGTTGACTAAATAAAACTAATTTAAACTAACAAGTTTAGAAAGTTTTAAAGTCCCTACAAAAAAACACACACACTCTAGGAGGGATAGGTGGGCCCAAAGGCCTAAGGGAAGAACAGATAAGTTCTTGTGGTAAGGAGAGGGAGAAAACACAGGAAAGGGAATAAAAACCTTTAAAGTAAGGGGATACTGATCAAAAAACTAATTTAAAAGGGGTTTTCTAAGTTTTTTAAACTGTTTAGTACACTAACCTGGAGCCGGTTAAAGCAACACACCTCAATAGCTGTAGCGGCAAATGAGATCTGAGGTAATACCGCCTAGCACTGTGGGATATAAGGGGAGCCTCGAGCCGGTGGAACCAACTCTCGAGCTTTTAGAGTGGCCGAGTCGGAGCCGAGGTCGGCTCCGAACCCATCCAGCAAGAATGAAGGCGAGATAGACAACTTAACATTATGCTGTTATCCCCAGGCAAAGTTGCCACACCAAACCCACTAGACTCTAACCCTGACAACCCACTACAAACAGCTAATGCTTTTAATACCTTCTTTACTTCAGCCATATTAAAACTAGCTAAACAACAAAGCCCTAATATCTCCAAACTACAAACCCTATACTCCCCTCCCCCTCCATTTCACCTAAAACCTATACCGACCTCTTACATATTGTCCTTGCTTCAAAAACTAAAGCCCATAACCCCCTCTGCTGACAATTTACCAGCAGAATACCTCCAAGTAGGAGCTAAGGCTGTAGCCTACCCCATCTCTATACTGATCAACAGGACCGTAAAAGAAGGTACTATATCCCATCACTCTGGAAAATCTCTCATATTATCCCTCTGTTCAAAGGAGGTGACTCTACTGAGTATTCCAACTTCCGCCCTATAGCACTACTATCGCAAAAATAATGGAGAAATGCATCCACAAACAGATACTTAATCACCTACTTAGCCACAACCTCCTTGCTAACTGTCAACATGGGTTTCGACCATTCCATAGCACTACCACAGCCTTATTAGCCTTTATTGACTCTATTAACACAAACCGCAACAATAACACTTCTTCTTCTGCTTTCTTTGTAGACCTGTCTAAAGCCTTTGATATGGTCAATCATGGACTTCTCCTCCATCGTTTAAAATCCCTCTCTCTAGACGATCATGCCCTAAGCTGGTTCGTAACCTATCTGGATAACCGTAAACAGGCAGTACTCTGGAATAACCATCTCTCTGATCTCCTCCCAACTTCGATAGGGGTCCCTCAGGGCTCTATCTTAGGTCCCCTGCTATTCTCCATTTTTATAAATGACCTTCATCTAGCCACTACCCAATCAACTTGCATTCAATATGCAGATGACACGACCATAATCTGCTCAGCCTCAACACAGACTGAGCTGCACACTCTCACAAAAAACCTTCACTACTATAGAGCAATGGTTCTCTAATCATTATCTTCTCCTCAACCCTAAGAAAACGAAACTCCTGCTCTTTGCACCCACTCACATGTCCCCTTCTATTAACTTCACATTTACATCCAATGATGGTACCCTCATCTCTCCAGACCAAGCCACTAAACTCTTGGGTATTACTATTGACAATCAACTAAAATTTGACACTCATATCAACTCTACAATAAAAGCTACTAACAGAAAACTTGGTTCTCTCTACAGAATCAAATCTTTCCTAACTCCCAAAGCTAAAACTACCATAGCTAGATCACATCTAATATCTACCCTACTATACGCTTCACCCATTTACACTAACCTTTCTAAGTATAACCTCAACAAGCTAGCTTCATCATACAACAACATTGCTAGATTTGCTACAGATTCTCCTTATAGGACTCATCATTGTCTTAATCTTAAAAAACTAGGCTGGCTAGAACTACCCTACCTAATACAATATTACCAACTTACTATTGCCCATAAAGCCCTTTATCACCCTGACAACACTCCTATGCTCTCCTCTCTCATTCAACCCTACAAAAACCTGAAGAACCTACGCTCTTCTAACAAGATACTGATTCAAACTTCCCTATCTAATAACTCAGCAGGTGACTCCACATTCTCCAATTCAGTTGGCAAAATATGGAACCAACTACCTCAAGACCTCACTACCACAACCTCACTCCCATTATTTAAAGCTAAACTAAAACTTTTCCTTTCCAATCACTGACCATGCTCTTGTAACAATCCTGACTAACCGTTTTTTTCTTTCAGCCATCTGCTTCTTTCATCCCCTCACTTCTTTTTCTCATTTACAGCTCACCAGAGTTCCCTTTTCATAATGTGTCCCTGTGACTCTTTCTTAAAATAGAAATATATCTATTTTTTGTCAACTTCTTACAATGCTGCAATAGACTATCCTAGTTTATTTGAATTTGACTTTTTGTCTCCTGCTAAGCCTCATACTGAACTCTATTGCTTATATAAATTGTAGCAGGTTTCATGTATGTTCTATAGTATTGTATAATGTATGTTCTATAGTATTGTATAATTCTGTGTTCCTGCATTGTGTGACATTTTAACTTGTTTTTGTAGATTGTAGTGGAGCTTTTCTCCTCGGGCCTCCACTGAAAATGGACATGTATCCAGTTGGACTAGCCCGGTTAACAAATGTAAAATAAAAAATAAATAAAATCAAGCCTAGCAAAAAAAAAAAAAAAAAAAATCAAAATTACCCTCTAGCCTCCAGGGAAGGACAAAATGGACTGAAATAGAATTTGAGGCTACCCATACAGTTACCTAGGTTTCCCTTGAAGGTGGCAAGGGTGCTACTGTGCTTGACATGTAGTGGAAATGTGTTCCAAAGGTGAGGAATATGTCAAGATACAAATCTTGCCATGACAATGCAGTTTATTTATCTGTTGAAGGTTTAGTTCGTTAGAGTATTTAATGTACCATTAGTTCTGTGAAAGAATAGGAAATCAAAATTGAATCTTTGACACAAAAGGCTAGACCTCGATCTCCATGGAGTAGTCTGTAAGAGATTTGAGTATAGAGAAAGGCCTGCCAGTCTCTCCTGATGATAAACTTCTAACTCCACAGATCTTTTCAGTTAAGTTGTGTGATAGGTTTAGATAAATATATGGGGAAACAGTGCACTATGTTCAGTAAATGGGTCTGATAAGATGCAAGCAAAGGGGAATTGTGACTTCTATCTAGTGGAAATGCCTTTGAAAATTAGATGGGCCAGATTAAAAGGCTTTCCAAACTATTATGAAGACATAATGGTCAAATGGTAAGGCATTATCAACAAGAGTACCCAAATCCCTTAAAACAGTGTCTGGAGGGTTGCATCTTTTATTGTTTGTTTCCTAATTATCCATGATACCTGCACTTTACTCTGCCGATGGTAAAACTCAGCAGGTGCTAGTTAGTATAACTTTTTTTTTTTTTTTTTTTTTTTTAATCCATCACACCCTGCTGCTCCTGGCTAACCTCAATGAAGATGACCAAGATGACTTACAAATGCCCCCCTTTGTTGGGCCTGGCTGCTCTGGCCCTATTGCAAAAGTTCACCTGAACATGGAAAAAGGAAGCCAAAACCCATTCTGTTAGTCTTATTCATGTCATTGCAGTGTAGACAGCAGTAGAAAATCGAGCAGAGATCTGAATGGAGCCATTATGGCTGTGGTACCTTTAAAGGAAAACTCCACCTTGGAATTCAATTTTTTTTTTCTTTTCCCTCCATTGCATCTTTGTTTTCTAAGCTATTTTCATGTATTAAAATAACTCTAGGTGCTTCATATAAACTTTTTTTTTTCTCCACAAAATGACCATGGTCCTGTTTTAGTGCTTTTTTTTTTTTTTGTCTCCCTCCTAGTATGCATTTCAAGTCCCTTTTATATTAGTCATGCCAGACAGAAGGTAGTGATGTTTTAGTCCATTAAGATACAACAGCAACTGTGTGAGTTATGGGCATCTTGCATACCTTATGTAGCAGGACATTGCATTCTATTCCTGAATGACCATCATATATATATTTCTGTTAGAGCCTATTACAAGCTATTCAGGGAAATTTTACAGCTGCAGCCAAAGAAAAGAGAAATTCCAGGCTGTTGGAAGGATTGTCATTTCGTAGTTCTATGTTATGAGCATTGATGGACCCTTCCTCACACTTACTGAAGTGTTAATGCTAACACTGCAATAATCTAAGAGCTACACTAGTGTCAGGAGCAGTAGGAAGTTTTTATTTTCATTGTTCTTGCTATTATCTTGAATGCTGTAGAAATATATTTTACAAGCACAGTACAAAAATAAAATTTGTTTTTAAATTTGTTAGATTTTTTTTTACACTGAAGCACAAATGGCTTCATAATTAATTTCCCAGTTCTGTTGCTTTGCTGTTCCTTGGTTTGTGTTACAACATACTGAGCATTTCATCAAAACCATAATCCTTGAGAATGACATCAGTAGTTCTGTGTGCAAGTCTAACATTTTCTATAAAACTACTGTAGTTGTATACATAAAATACCACTTATAAGTGAATAACAGTATGCAGTCACTTATTAGAGTTGCCATCTTGTTTTAGATGCCCAAAGTTGGACAGTCTTACTAAACCATGCTTTTGTCAAATTAAAACTAAATATTCTTTACCTTGGTAATAAGATGAAATATTATTAATGTCCAGTGTTTATACTCCTTTAATGACTTAAATGCAGTTTTAAAGATTTATGTGACATTTAATGAAGTCAGAAAATATTATTTCTTGTAAAGTTGGCGAATGGAGGCAAAAAGTTTTTTTGGGATAAACTCTTGGCTAGGCTTGTAAAGGCCTGAGGGCCATTGGCCTAGAAACCTCTTATGATCAGCACATGACAGAAATGCACAATTCAGGACTACTTTGCAGAAGGACAGAGGTAACAACCCTATCAACTAGGTGATTCGATATATGTTCTTAGTGTTTCACTGTTGCAGTCCTCACATATGGGTTATCCGGCTCCTGGTAGCCCTCAGTCGGCCAGAATACCAGAGTCCTTGGTATATGACATCGGCTGGTGCCAGTTGTAAAACTGATATCAGAATGTCAGGTATAAAGGGAGGCAGCCGACTCCATTTCCTTAGTGTTTCTTGCCGCGGAGCCCAAAGCCGATGCAATTCGCACTAGTGCTGGTTGGCTGATTACCTTCATTTTGCTTTCTGACTATCACGTTGAAGACTCCTTCAGATAAGTACCCCATTGGGGATCCTCTTTTCTTGCTTTAACGAATGTCAGATAAGGTTAATAACTGTCTTGCCTGTGGAAAACAGATTCTGCACCGTGATGTCCATTCCTATTGTATAACTTGTTTGGGCCTTGAGCACGACGTCCCTAACTGTGATCTCTGTGCTTCCTTTAACCCACGTACCATACGCCATAGAGATAAGATTTTGTATAAGCATTTCGGAGTCTGGCCTAAGTTCATCAGTATGGTGTCTTCTGGTCTCCCGACTTCAGATATACCTAGGAAACGCAAAGACAAGGACCGCAACAGGCCTGGGGTTAAATCTACTGACGATGCACCAGTGAAATTGGTCATCAGCACACCAGTAGTCAGTGAGGTGCTTTTGCAGCCCCTGCAGTCCACAGATTTTCAGCCGCATGCCTGTGCCAAGACCTTTACAGAATCCTCCATGCCGCAGGCTGCTATTTCATCTTCAGACCCTCTGCCTGTCGCCACCTCAGATGGGTCTGGAGCAGCTTTGCAGGCACTGGCTTCTGATGCTTCTTTTCGACATGAGACCAGAACCAGATCGACTACCTTAATTCAGACTTCTGCAGTTGCTAGGCCTCCCAAGTCCCTCTGGATTGCTAGTAAACCTTCCAGCCGCAAACCTACTCACAAGCAGGCATCGTCCTCTCCTCCTGTACCTCAGTCCCAGTTGGTAAAGATGGCTGGTGATCTTCTTTCCCTGATTAGGGGCTCTCATCCCCCCCCCCCTTCAAAGTGGGCTAGGGAATTGTCTCCTGATGTTTTGTCTATCTCAGATTCTGAGATTTCCAGTATGTCTGCTGGTGAAGAAGGAAATTCTTAACTTTTTTCTGGCTTTGAGGATTCTGATGCTGAGGACTCTATCCCTTCTGCCTCCCCTCCAGAAGATTTTTCATTTGGGGATACTTTGAATACTCCTAGAGAGAATTTCAAATGGGAATGTCAGGATTTTCCACAGTCTAAGAAAATAATTCGGGAATTTTTAGATTTGCCACATCATAAGCCTCTGGCTATACCCCCAGTTTTGGAAGTTGAGGATGATGTTTTCATGGAAAATTCTTTAACTCCTAATTCTGTCCCTCCTGCCCCCAGAAAACCAGATAGGTATTACAGGGTTCCTGAATCTCATCAACTCCTTTTTAAAAACCCTACTGCTGATCCAGAAACTATTTCTCAAGGCCCCAAGTGTGTTAAGGCTACTATAGCTAAAAACCCTGTGCTTTCTGATAAGGAATCTAGGGCCTTTGCCAGGCGGGGTAAAAAAGTTTATACCTCTGCAACTCTTGCCATTAGATCCGTGAATTGTCTTTTTCACATGCTTAAGTATCGGCAGCATACTTTGGAAGTTATTAAGGCTAAACTTGGAGATATTCCTTCCATGACAGAGAGCAAAGATTTGCAAGACTTACTGAATTCTGCCACTTTAGTTAATAAACATTCACTTCATTGTGGTTTTGACACTTTGGAGGCTTCCTGCAGAGCAGCAGCCACTGGTTCCGTAATTAGAAGGCATGCTTGGCTCGGGGAGCAACCTCTATCTGAACCAGTTAAATCTAAATTGCTGGATGTTCCTTTGCACAAGGACAATCTTTTTGGTAATAAGGCTGAGGAGGTACTTCAGAAGTTGGAGAATAATGCAAAATCTATGCAAGCTGTAAAAGATTTCCTTCAAGTTCAGCCTCCTTGGTTTAGTAGGCATTATCCTTCCAAAAATTGGTCTTTCCCTGATCCTGGCAAGCAAGGTTGCTCTAGGCCTAGGGGTTTCAGATCTTCCAGAGGCCAGGCGTCTGCCCCTCAAAAGGTAAGCAATGGCATTCTTTTTCTGTTAAATCAGGGCATTCTAAGCCAGCTTCCAAAAGCAAACATTCTCAATGACTCCGGCCTTCTTGTGCCTACCTCTACGGACCCTGGGTTTCCTTTGGGGGGAAGGTTAGCCAGGTTCACAGAAGTATGGTCTACCATCACAGATGACAAATGGATTCTCAGTATAGTAAATCAAGGTTACAAGTTTTACTTTCACACCTTCCCTGTTTTACAAAGATACCCAGACATACCCAGAACTCTCAGGGCAGAGGTAGGAACTCAGATTTCTTCTCTACTGACTATGGGGGATATAGAGCCAGTTCCTGCAAATCAGGCAGGCCTAGGTTTTTATTCAAGGCTTTTTCCTGGTACCCAAGAAAGGGGGCACCTGGCATCCTATTCTGGATCTGTCCATTCTAAACACTTTTCTGGTGATTACCAAATTCAAGATGCTCACCCTTCAGCAATTACTACCAATGCTGGGCAAGGATTCATATCTGGTAACTTTGTATCTCAAGGAGTTGTATCTGCAAATCCCAATAAGGGAAAGTTGGCAGTTCCTTCGCTTAAGGGCTGGGGAGCAACACTTTCAGTTTTGTACATTGCCCTTTGGCTTGTCTACTGCTCCCAGAGTTTTTACAAAGTGCCTGGCTCCAGCCATTGCTTTTTGCAGGCAGAGAAACATTCAAATTTATCCTTACCTGGATGACTGTCTCATTCAAGCAAACTCCCCAGAACAACTAGAAAAGGATTTGGATTTCGTGAAGAACATTCTCACCTCTTTGGGTTACACTCTCAACGAAAAGAAGTCAAAGTTGGTTCCTTCAAGGGAGATGGTTTTCCTGGGAGCGAGTCTGAATACAGCCACCCAGATGGTATTCCTCCCTCAACAGAAGCAAGAAGATCTTTCCACTTAATTCATGAACTTGGCAAGCATGACCCAGCTCTCTGCAAGGCAATTCCTGCAAGCACTGGGGTTCATGGCTTCATGCATTTTGATGATCCCATATGCAAGGCTGCATATGAGAAAACTTCAATGGTACCTCAAGAATCTTTGGTGTCAACACACACAGGACTTAGACTTGATTCTTCCCCTGATTCACTGTCTACAAATGGAGTTCCTCTGGTGGGCAACAGCCTGTTCTCAGAACAAGGGTCTGCCTTTCCACCCACCACCTGTCAGCCAGGTTCTCACCACAGATGCCTCAGATGTTGCATGCGGGGCTCATCTGGAGGGCAGGGGCATACAGGGGACTTAGAGCACCCAACAGATTCATCTGCACATAAACTTAAAAGAATTGATGGCAGTGCAGCAGGCCTTGCTGGCTTTCAAGGATCTACTCTACCCTGGGACTCTGCTGATCAGAACGGACAATACCACAGCCATGTGGTACATCAACAAGCAAGGGGGGATTCACTCTTAACCCTTGTGCAGACAAAGCATGAGACTATGGTCCATAGCAGCATCCATGGGCTTACATCTAATAGCCCAGTATCTTCCAGGGAGGCTAAACTCCTTGGCAGATCATTGGAGCAGACATGTTCTGGATCCTCATGAGTGGCAACTGAACAGGGACATTTTCCATCACATCATTCATCATTGGGGCACCCCACAAGTCGATCTTTTCTCCTCTCACACCAATCATCTCCTTCCAACCTTCTGCACCAAGGCATTTCACAACAAAGCTTGGAGGGTGGATGCATTGTCCTTCCCATGGACACCTCAGTTTATGCATTCCCTCCTCTGCCTCTTCTTCCCAGAGTGCTGCTAAAGATAAGGGACGAAAAACCAAAGGCTATTTTGATGGCTCCAGATCGGCCCAGGCAGCATTGGTATCCCCTACTTCACAGCCTTTTCCAGGCTCAGCCTTCGCATCTTCCCCTGGTACCAGATCTGTTGGTTCAGGGAGGGAGAAAGTACCTTCATCCTCATCTTCAAACTCTGTATTTACCTGCCTTACTAATACTTTAAGTCTTTCCCACAGGTGCTTGAAGTTCTTCATGAAGCCAGGATGCCTAGCACAAGAAAATCTTATGCAGATAAATGGAAGAGATATTTTGCTCTTGGATGCTAGCTAAAGGAGAAGACTCTTCTCATCCTTCTCTTTCACTCATTCTTGACTAACTCGCAGGATTGCTTAATGGTGGACTTTCCTTTTCTTCCATCAAAATTCACGCTTCAGCAATTTTGGCTCATTGTTCTTTTGAGCAACCCATTTTTTCTCACCCCTTAATGAAGCAGATATTCTTCATTTTTCACTGTTGCACTCATTACATTTGGGTTATCTGCTTGCAGGTAGCCCTCAGTCAGCCTGATTAACAAAGTCTTGGGTCCTGCATCGGCTGCTGTCCCTTCTTCCATGACTTCAGGTAGTCAGGGGTATAAAACATGCAGCCGATACCATTACATCAGTCTTTCTTGCCGTGCAGTGTCCGAAGCAAAAGCAGTTCACAAGTGCCGGTCAGCCGACTCCTGAAATTTTTGTTGAGTTTCAGAACCAAAGTCATCAACTAAAGCTAAGTACCCCATTGGGGAAACTTTTTATTGCTCCTTACCAATGTCAGTAAAAGTTAATAATTTCATTACTTGTGGAAAGCAAGTACCTCATAAAGATTTTCATTCGTACTGTATTCCTTGCCTAGGCCCTGACCATGATGTACCTTGCTGTCGCTTTTATGCTTTATTTAATCAGCACACTAGGCCCTGACCACGATGTACCTTTCTGTCGGTTTTATGCTTTATTTAATCAGCGCACTATCCATCTTCAGTATATTTTCGCCTCAAAATATTTCGGTTCTCGGTTTAATTATCCAGAAATGTCATCGGTTAGCCATCCAACTACCGGGATTTTGAAAAAATGCAAAGATAAAGACAGAGACAGGCCGCCGAGGTCCAAAACTGCCGACGATGCTTCTCCTAAGCCAGTCGCCGGTACTCAGTGAGGTGCTTTCGCAGCCCCTGATACCCGCTACTTCTGATTCGCAGGCCTCTACTGAGACCCATTTGGAGTCTGGTATGCCGCGAGATGCTTCAACTAGGGAACCGGCGAATGTCTCTATCTTGGATGGGTCCAGAGGCACTGTGCAGGCACCAGCTTCTGAGGGTGTGTATTCAGGCCTACAGACTTGTATATTAAATCAACACCTCCTTCTTTACTTAGGCCTAAATCTAGATCCATATCTAAAAAAACGATGCCCAGGCCACATGCTCAGACCTCTATGCCTAAAAAACAAATAAGAATGGCTGAAGATCTAATAACTCTAATCAGGGGTAGCCAACCCCCCCCCCCCCCCTTCTAAGAGGCCTAGGACTGAAGATGATTATGAATCTTCTGATCAGGATTCTGTTTTTTCTGATGATCTGGATTTGCACTTACCTACTTATGAAGATTCTGATGCAGATGACTCTATTCCCTCTGCTTCCCCTCCTGAGATTTTTCTTTTGGGGAAACCTTACATACTCTAAGGGAGCATTTCCACTGGGAAAGCCAGGATTTTTCTGACTCAAAAAAGAGGCTTAGGGATTTCCTTCTCCTACCTCAGCATAGGCCATTAGCTATTCCTCCTGTACTAGACATTGTTGATGCTTTTTCAGAATCTAGTTTGGCCCCTGATTCCCTGCCTCCTGCTCCCAGATAGATACTACAGGGTCCCTGAGTACCACAAGTTCCTTTAAAAAAAAATCCTATTGCAGATCCAGAGACTATTTCACAGGGGCCCAAGGGCATTAATTAAGGCGTCTACTGATAAAAATCCTACCCCTTCTGAGGGCGCTGGATAGATGGGGTAAGAAGGTTTGCACTTCTGCAACCTTTGCCATTAGGGTTTTAACTGCCAGTTTCATATGTTAAAGTATCGGCAACATGTTATTGAACTGCTTAAACAGAAAATGATGTTGATTCCTGACTGTGTGGAAAATAAAGAATTACAGCATTTAATGCATTCTGCCGAACAAGTTGGAAAATATACTTTGCAATGTGGTTTTGATTCATTAGATGCCTCTTGCAGGGCTGCTGTTACTGGGTCTGTGCTCAGAAGGCATGCTTGGCTTAAGGAGCAATCTTTGCCTGATCATGTTAAAGCTAAATTGTTGGATGCTCCTTTAAATCAGTACCGCCTGTATGGCAACAAGGTTGAGGAAGTTCTTAAAAAGATGGAAGATAAATCTAAATCTATACAAACTGTTAAAGATTTTTTACAAGTTCATCCTCCTAGATTTAGTAGGCACTGGCCCTCAAAGAATTGGTCCTTTCCAGCCCCTTCTAGGTCTTCTCAAGCCAAACCCAGACGCAGCAAAAAATCCAGGTTTCGGTCCCAGGGGACTCTCAGAACTAAGCAGAGGGGGGGCTCCACTTCCAAGTCTGGGAATAATAAGACTTCCCCCTATGGTAAACTGTCTCAATGACCTCCTTTTAAAGTTTTCAAGCACTTATCAACTGACTGCCCCTTTGGGGGGAAAGATTGCTCTTCATGCAAAGAATTGGGAACTCATTACCCAGGACAAATGGGTTTTAAATATAGTGTCCCAGGGATACAGATTTCACTTCCACATGTTGCCAACACCAAGTGGTTAGCTGGACCTACCCCCAAATCAGTGGGCAGAGGCCCAAAAACAAGTACTTTATCTCTTAAGCATGGGGGCTATTCAACTGGTACCAGAAGAGGAAAAGAGACAAGGTTTCTACTCAAGACTTTTCCTGGTACCCAGAAAAGACAATTCATGGCGTCCTTTCCTGGACCTGTCTACTCTAAACACCTTTTTGGAGATTCCAAAATTCAAGATGCTGACTCTTCACCAATTACTTCCTATGCTAGGCAAAGATGCCTGGTTGGCAACACTAGATTTAAAAGAAGCATACCTGCACATCCCAATCAGGGAATCTTGCAGAAGATACCTATGCTTCAAAGCAGGCTATACGCACTATCAGTTCTCTGCACTGCCCTTTGGCTTATCTATTGTGCCCAGGGTATTCACAAAGTGCCTAGCTCTAGTTATTGCAATTTGCAGGCAAAGAAATATTCAAATATACCCATACCTGGATGATTGTCTAATTCAGGCAGAAAGCCCGGACATACTTTTGAATCATCTGGCCTTTGTAAAAAGGGTTCTAACTTGTCTGAGGTACACAATAAATGAAAAGAAATCACACCTGGTACCCTGTCAACAAATTATATTCCTGGGAGCAAGCTTGAATGCAACTTCCCAAATGGCTTACCTCATGCCAGAAAAGCAAATTCATTTGACAAACTACTTCAAACAAGTGGCCACAAAAACCCTGATATCTGCAAGACAAATACTGCAAGCCTTGGGGTTCATGGCCTCCTGCATTCTTCTAATTCCATATGCAAGACTGCATATGAGGAAACTACAGTGGTATCTAAAAAGCCTATGGTGTCAACATTCGTAAGACCTAGAGACAATGATTCCTATCATACCTTGCCTACTCCTAGAGTTCCTTTGGTGGGCAGAGGCCACCTTTCACACCACCCCCTGCCGCCCAAACCCTAACAACAGATGCATCAGACTATGCATGGGCGGCTCACCTGGCAGGGAAGTGCATTCAGGGCAAATGGAACCCAAGTCAAATGCACCTGCATATCAATCAAAAAGAAATGTTAGCTGTACAGAATGCTCTGACAACCTTCAAGGACCACATTCTTCCAGGACAACTAATGGTAAAGATGGACAACACCACTGTTATGTGGTACATAAACAAGCAGGGGGTACACATTCTTACCCCCTCTGCAGACTAGCAATGGCATTGTAGAACACAGCCTTGAAGCTACCAAGTGCATCTACAAGCTCAATTCCTGCCAGGAAAATTAAATACACTGGCAGACAGACTGAGCAGAAACCTCATGGACCCACATGAGTGGAAACTGGAACCAAGGATTTTCAACATGTTGACAAGCAAATGGGGAATCCCAGATATAGACCTGTTTGCCTCTCCCCAAAACTACCAATTGGACAAATTTTGCACAAGGACTCCCCACAAACAAGCCTGGAAAGTGGATGCTCTGTCCTTCAACTGGAAAAATCAGTCTATGCCTTCCCCCCCTCTGCTTCTGCTCTCCAAAGTACTACTAAAATTCAAACAGGACAAACCAAGGATGATCTTGATTGCTCCAGACTGGCCGCACCTACACTGGTACCCCCTCCCGCGCAGTGTGTCATGGTTATCTCTATGGCACCTGCCTCAGGCTCCTTCCCTGCTGTCTCAGCAGGAGAACCAGATTCTGCACCCACAGCTTCTAACACTGAACCTTGCAGCCTGCCTAATTACTTAATCTCTCCTTTACCATCCCTCAGCAAACCTGTGATGGATATCATTTTAGAGGAAAGGAGGCCTAGTACTAGAAAATCTTATGCTGAAAAATGGAAAAGATTCTGTGCCTGGAACTAATCTCAAAGGATGAGCACAGCAGCACCCAATTTACCTCAGATTTTACAATACTTAACTGAGATGCTTCACAAGGGCCTGTCTTTTTCCTCCATTAAAATCCATGCCTCAGCCATTTCAGCTCATTATAACACAGAATCTCCCCTCGTCTCTCATCCACTGCTCAAGCAGTTCCTCAGAGGGGCCAATAATTTGAGACCACCCAGGAGAGCTCCAACCCCAGCCTGGGACCTTACCTTTGTCTTGGAGAAACTCACTCTACCTCCTTTTGAGCCAGCTACTACTATAGACTTAACATTTCTTTCTTGGAAAACAGCTTTTTTTTTTTTTTTTTTTTAGCAATCACTGGCTACGTGCCAGTGTTTTATCCCAGGCCCTTATGGCATTGGAGCCTTTTATCATCTTTCATGCGGCCAGGGTGTCCCTCAGAACCAATCCATCCTTCATGCCCAAGGTGGTATCCAGTGTGGCTCTTAATCAGTCCACTCATTTGCTAACCTTCTTTCCCAGTCCACAGAATAAAGGGGAATGGATACTGCATTCCTTAGATGTGCACAGGCAACTTAGATTCTAGTTGGACAGGACTAAAACTCAAACAACTGCTGGTGGCATTTGCTGCAGGGGCAGAGGGGAAGGCTATTTCAAAGCAAACCATTTCTAAATGGATAAGCCATTGCATTTATTTCTGCTATAAGCACCATGTTAAATCTATCCCCCACGGGATCACACCTCACTCCACCAGGGCTGCATCTACCTCTACAGCCTTTCTCAGAGGCGTCCCTACCAGGTATATCCTAGAAGCTGCTACCTGGAGTTCTGTACATACTTTCACCAAACAATCTAATTTGTCAATTTTCTCTAAATCCAGAGATAGCTTTGCCACTGCAGTCTTGCAGGGCATTATAGCTGACCCTAATACTATCTAAATTCCTCCTCCCAACCATAGCTTTGGGAATCTACCCAAATGTAATGACTGCAACAGTGAAACATGACGAACATAGTACAGTTGTGTACACTTACCATAAATGTAGATGTTCGAGTATATTCACTGTTGCAGTCCTGGTTACTCGCCCTCCAGCCCCCTAACTTCATCTCTACTTTCCTCTACTATGCTTAAAAGCCTTTTTGGCATGTTTGCTTTTTGTTAGAGGTATATCTTTTTGCTTTTATATTTAATTGCTTCCCATTAGGGTGGCACCTGACATCTGGGGCAAGAAAAACTGATGTAATGGCGTCGGCTGCATGTTTTATACCTCTGACGACCTGACTTCATGGAAGAAGGGACAGCAACCGATGCAGGATCCAAGACTTTGTTAATCAGGCCGACTGAGGGTTACCCGCAAGCAGATAACCCAAATGTAATGACTGCAACAGTGAATACACTCGAACATCTACATTTATGGCAAGTGTACACAACTGTACTTTCCTGAGGGGAGCTAGTAATCTTAGACCTCCCAGAAGAGCTCCTACTCCTGTTTGGGATCTTAATTTTGTCCTGAAAAAACTTACTCTGCCTCCCTTTGTACCAGCTGCCCCTGCAGATTTGAAGTTTCTATCCTGGACGACTGCTTTCCTTTTAGCTATTACTTCAGCTAGAAGGGTATCTGAGCAGCAAGCCTTAATGGCAGTAGAACCTTTCATTATTTTTCACTCAGATCGGGTTTCTCTGAGAAGCAGTCCCTCCTTTATGCCTAAGGTGGTTTCCAGTTTAACCCTTAACCAGTCTATTCACTTGCCTACATTTTTCAACAATCCCCAAAATAAAGGGGGAAGGATTCTGCACTCTCTTGATGTGCATAGACAGCTGAGATTTTACTTGGACAGGACTAAATCCTTTTGAAAATCTGAACAATTATTGGTTAGTTTTGCTTCTGGGGCTCAGGGTAAAGCTATTTCAAAACAAACCATCTCCAAATAGATTGCTCATTGTATTCACTTTGTTACCTGCAGCATTGGAAGGTTCCCCCTCAGGGTATTAGGACCCATTCTACTAGAGCAGCCTCTACCTCTGCAGCCTTTCTGAGAGGTGTGCCTTCTAAGGACATTCTAGAAGCAGCTACTTGGTCTTCTGTCCATACTTTCACAAAGCATTAAATCTATCTTTGTTTTCTAAATCCAGGGCTGGTTTTGTCTCTGCAGTTTTGCAGGGCCTCCTTACCAACCCTTAATCTGTGATACTTCCTCCTCCCTTTGTTTTCTTACTGGGCTTTGGGAATCAACCCATATGTGAGGACTGCAACAGTGAAGCATGAAGAACATAGTACAGTTGTGTACACTTACCACAAATGTAGATGTTCAAGTGTATTCACTGTTGCAGTCCTGGATGTCCTTCAAGGATGCATCTGCAGTCATCACATATGGGTTGTCCTGCCTCAGGCAGCCCTTCGGTTGGCTGGATTCCAAAGTCTGGGTCCGGCGTCGGCTGATGTCGCCCCTTCCCCGACGTCAGAGCGCCTGGGGTATAAAAGCATCAGCCGATGCCATCTTCCCCAGTCTTTCTTGCCGCGTGGTGCCCGAAGCAGAAGCAGTTCGCAAGTGCCGGTTGGCCAGCTCCTGTAATTCAGCTAAACCGAAGACTTCAAAAGCTAAGTGCCCCGTTGGGGACTCTTTCTTGCCTCAGCCGATGTCAGATAAAATTAATAATTGCTTAACTTGTGGGAAACAAATACCTCATAAGGATTTCCACTCTTACTGTCTACCTTGCCTAGGCCCAGACCACGACGTCTCGGCCTGTTCCGCCTGTGCTTCCTTCAACCGACGCACTCTTAGACGTCGGGCGGAGTTTGCAGAGGAATTTTTTGGGGCTAGTTTTGCTTACAATATGCCGTCGGAGACTCCGACTTCACATTTAGTAAAGAAACCGAAGGACAAGGACCGACACATACGGTCCACGGTTTCGGCTGAAACCACGGCCAGGCCTACCACGAGTGTCTCGGTCTCGGCTGAAACCGAGTCCTTGGTACTTCCGTCCACCGAAACCGTACAACCGACAACCTCGGCCCCGGAGGCCACTTCTGTATCGGTCATTGAATCTCCATTAGAATCTGGTGTCCAGGAACCTTCCGACACCTTTTCCTTAGACAAAACTACACCAGCACGTGGTGCAGCCAGGCCTCCTGCATCCATGTCTATTAAGGCATTCTCTAGGGCTAAAGCTGCTAAACAATCTAAATCTATGCCTCCCAGGGTTATCCCTCAGGGACCCACTACAGGTTTTCAGATCCTTAGTCTAGCAGAGGACCTTATTTCATTAATTAGGGGCTCACAGCCTCATCCGGACAGGGGTTCTCAACCTCCTACAGAAAAAAGGCCCAGGGTTGAGCCCTCTGATCCCCACTCCTCATATGAGGCCTCTGATGGCTCTGCTCTCTCGGACTACCAGGAGGAGGCTTTTTCGGCCTACGAGGATTCTGATGCAGAGGAATCTATCCCTTCGGCCTCCCCTCCTGAAGAGCTGTCCTTTGGGGAAACTCTGCACACTATGAGGGAACATTTCCAATGGCAGGGCCAGGAATTCTCTGATTCCAGGAAAAGATTAAGGACCTTCTTGCATTTGCCTCAGCATAGACCTTTGGCTATTCCCCGTTTTGAATGTCATTGATGATGTGTACTCTGAGTCTAGCACAACTCCTGACACTCTCCCTCCGGCTTCTGCCAAACCCGATAGGTATTACAGGGTCCCAGAATCACATCTTTTCCTTTACAAGGCCCCTCTGCTGATCCAGAAACTATTTCCCAGGGCCCTAAAGGGGTTGCAGCTGTCACTACAAAAAATCCACTCCCCTCTGAAAGGGAGTCCAGGGCTTTAGAGCGATGGGGTAAAAAAGTGTATACTTCTGCTACCCTTTCTATGAGGGCTTTAAATTGTCAATTCCATATGATACAGTACCAAGAGTATTTGTTAGATGAATTGCATAAAAAACTGTCTTCACCTGAACCCCTAGATCACAAATCACTTCAGGATCTGGTACATAATTCTCAACAGGTTAGCAACCATTTCTTGCAGTGTGGTTATGATGCATTGGAAGCTTCATGTAGGTCAGCTATGACAGGTGCAGTCATACGTAGGCATGCTTGGCTGAAGGAACAATCTCTGCCAGACCATGTTAAAGCAAAGCTTCTGGATGCTCCACTGGAAAAGCAAAAGTTATTTGGCTCCACTGCTCAGGAGGTCTTAAAGAAATTTGAAGAAAAGGCAAAATCTGTACAAACAGTCAAAGATTTTATGCAAGTCCAGCCACCAAGATTCAGCAGAAATTGGCCTTCCAAGAACTGGTCCTTTCCAGACACAGAGAGATTTCAGACAGGCAAGAACAGGCGTGCTAGAGGTAGAGGGCAAACTAGAGGCTCCTACAGAGGACGTCAATGGCAGCCTCCCAACCAGAGAGGTAGTGCAGGGCCTACAACTGCTGCACAAGGACAGACTCAATGACTTTACTTTGACACCGCCAACCAGGGCTCAATTGGAAGCACCTTTGGGCGGAAAGCTTTTCTTATTCTCAGAAAATTGGCACATTATTACAAGGGACAAATGGACACTACAAATAATAGACAAAGGATACAGGTTCCATTTCCACACATTACCGAAAAGAAAAGGCATGCCAGACCTGCCACCAAATCAAAGGGCAGAGGCTTTAAAACAAATCACCAACTTAATGCAAATGAAAGCAATAGAAAAGGTTCCTCTCTCAGAACAAGGCCAAGGATTTTATTCCAGACTCTTCCTTGTTCCAAGAAAAGAAAAGCAATGGATGCCTATTCTCGACTTGTCCGCACTGAATACTTATCTCATTGTACCAAAATTCAAAATGCTGACTCTACAGCAACTCCTTCCCATGCTGGGCAAGGGGTCTTGGCTGGTAACTCTGGACCTCAAGGAGGCATACCTGCATGTCCCTATCAGACAAAACTGCAGAAGACACCTCAGATTTCTTGCAGGTTCAGAACATTATCAATTCTCAGCATTGCCCTTTGGCTTATCTACTGTGCCCAGAGTATTCACGAAATGCCTGGCATCAGTAATTGCACATTGCAGACTTCAGGGGATGCAAATATACCCGTATCTGGACGACTGCCTTATACAAGCAGACAGCCAACAAACTTTGGTAAAACACTTGAATTATGCCATCCATCTTCTTCAGGCCTTGGGATATACAGTCAACATTCACATGTCAAGACTTGTACCATCCCAAAGAATAACTTTTCTGGGTGCGAATCTAGACACTACCACCCAAATGGCTTTTCTCACAGAAGAAAAACAAAGTCAACTACCGGATTACTTCAAAAACCTGTCAAGACAAACTCAGCTGACTGCAAGGAAAATCCTGCAGGCCCTGGGTTATATGGCTTCTTGCATTCTTCT
Source organism: Protopterus annectens (assembly GCF_019279795.1). Lineage (NCBI taxonomy): Eukaryota > Metazoa > Chordata > Ceratodontiformes > Protopteridae > Protopterus > Protopterus annectens. The sequence goes on from NC_056726.1 coordinate 1,682,477,937, forward strand.
AATTCCTCAAGCAAGGCTACATATGAGGAAACTACAATGGTACCTAAGGAGTTTATGGACTCAGCACAGCCACAACTTGGAAACTTTGATACCACTCATCCCATGCCTTCAAAGGGAATTTCTGTGGTGGGCTCAAGCAAGCCAGTCAAACAGGGGTCTGCCCTTCAGCAAACCAATAGCCAGCCAAACCATCACAACGGACGCTTCAGACCACGGATGGAAAGCGCACATGGAGGGAAGGTGCATTCAAGGACTATGGTCACAAAAAGAGCTACGCATGCACATAAACCAAAAGGAAATGCTGACAGTGATGCATGCAATCGAGGCCTTCAAGCTATTTCTACATCAAGGCCACCTGCTAATAAGGACAGACAACACCACAGTTATGTGGTACACAAACAAGCAAGGAGGTACCCATTCCTACCCTCTTTGCAGACTGGCAATGAATCTATGGGAATTTTTCTTGACACTCAATATAGAACTGCAATCCCAGTTTGTGCCAGGAAAGGACAATATACTGGCGGACAGCTTAAGCAGGAACATCATGGATGCACACGAATGGATGCTGCACCCAGACATCTTCCATCAGATAACACAATCTTGGGGGAGACCGGACATAGACCTCTTTGCCTCCCCACACAATCATCAGCTGAAGAAATTCTGCTCAAGGACATACCACCCACAAACATGGAAAGTGGACGCTCTCTCTTTCAGCTGGAGAACTCTAACAGTGTATGCATTCCCACCTCTTCTATTAATGACCAAGGTCTTACTGAAGATCAGGGCAGAGCAGCCAAGAGTTATTCTGATAGCTCCAGACTGGCCAAGACAGCACTGGTACCCATTGCTAAAGAGCATGTCACGGACGAAATCATGGCTTCTTCCACAATGGCCGCTTCTCCTGACACAGCACAATTACAAAACTCTGCATTCCAACCTGAAAACATTGCAAATAACTGCCTGGAAAATACCTTGATTCATCACCAGGATAAGCTATCCAAGAGAGTGAAGGATATCATTATGGAAGCTCGCAGGCCTTCCACAAGAAAGGCATACTCAGCAAAATGGAAAAGATTTCACATCTGGAGCACCTCAAAGGGCCTAGATGCAAAATTTATGAACATGGCACATATCCTGGAATATTTGGCAGAAATACTCCACAATGGCCTGTCTTACTCTTCCATTAAAATTCATGCTTCAGCAATTTCAGCAGAGTACAATACTGATCCACCTGTCTTCTCTCATCCTCTCCTAAGACAGTTTCTAAGAGGAATTAAAAACATTAATCCTCCAAGGAATCCACCAGTGCCTACTTGGGACCTTAACTTCGTGTTGGAAAAACTAACACTGCCTCCCTTTGAACCAGCAGCATCTGCAGAACTACAGTTCCTGTCTTGGAAGACTGCTTTCCTTCTGGCCATAACCTCAGCAAGAAGAGTATCTGAGTTACAGGCCCTCATGGCAGTGCAGCCATTTCTTATCTTTCATCAAGACAGAGTCTCTTTGAGAACCAATCCTTCATTTATGCCAAAGGTGGTATCCAGGGTCTCATTAAACCAAGCTATTCACCTGCCTACCTTCTTTCCAAATCCACAAAACAAAGGGGAAAAGCTTCTGCACACCCTGGACATACACAGACAGTTGCGCTACTACTTGGACAGAACTAAAAGTTACAGAAAAACTGACCAGCTGCTTGTAGCATATGCTGCTAGTGCACAAGGAAAAGCAATTTCAAAACAGACAATTTCTAAATGGATAGGAAATTGCATTCGTTTTTGTTACTCCTTTCATGGAAAAACTGTGCCAGCTAGCATTAGACCTCATTCGACCAGAGCCACAGCCACCTCCACAGCCTTCTTAAGAGGGGTGGCTACCAAGGACATTTTAGAAGCTGCTACATGGAGCTCCGTGCATACATTTTCCAAGCATTACAATTTACCTTTATATTCCAGATCCAGAGCAGGCTTTGCTACGGCAGTCCTGCAGGGCATTTTAGCTACACCATCCTTTACATAGATCCTCCACCCCCAGATTGGCTATGGTATTCTACCCATATGTGATGACTGCAGATGCATCCTTGAAGGACATAGTACAGTTTTGTATCTACCATAAATGTAGATGTCCGATAGGTATGCATCTGCAGTCAGGTTTACCCTCCCTCCTTCCCCTCTGTGGTATTTATTGGGTACTTATCCCTCTCATAGCTTGCTGGGGTTATCTATTATGGTGTATTTGTTTTACATATATATATATATATATATATATATATATATATATATATATATATATATATATATATATATATATATATATATATATATAATTTTGCATATATATATTTCTGTGCATGTTTGGAATTTATTGCATTCCTCCAAATTTAGCCTTCCTTAGAGGGCACCTGGCATCTGGGGCAAGAAAAACTGAGGAAGATGGTGTTGGCTGACGCTTTTATACCTCAGGCGCTCTGACGTCGGAGAAGGGGCGACATCAGCCGACGCTGGACCCAGACTTTGGAATTCGGCCGACCGAAGGGCTGCCTGAGGCAGGACAACCCATATGTGATGACTGCAGATGCATACCTATCGGACATCTACATTTATGGTAGGTACAAAACTGTACTTTTCCCACCCTCCCATTCCCCCTTTTTTCCTAAGGCACAGACTATAGATATTTATTTTTTGTATGCCATGTGTCCAGGGTGCTACCATTCCTAGGTTAGCCTTCTTTTGGGGGCTCCTGACAGTCAAGGCAAGAAAAATTGAGGAAATGGCGTCGGCTGCCTCCCTTTATACCTGACGTACTGACATCAGTTTTACAACCGGCGCCAGCTGATGTCATATACCAAGGACTCTGGTATTCAGGCTGACTGAGGGCTACGGGGAGCCGGGTAACCCATATGTGAGGACTGCAACAGTGAATACACTCGAACATCTACATTTATGGTAATTGTACACAACTGTACTTTTTTTCTCCATCTCCACAATAAAGACAGTGGAAAACTGTTTCATTTCTCTGTCTTCATTATAACCACTGCTGAGCTCCCAATGTGGGCATCTGCAGGCCTAATTGCCCATCTAAAATTATCAACAGTACCTGACATGGTAAACTATAGATTTCTCTGTCTGTGGTATGGCATTAACCTGGAGACAAATTCCTCTGTAAAGTATGTCAGAGGTTAAGCTTAAACAAAAATATAAATAAATAAATAAAACTGGGTGGGCTTTCACTTCCTGTCTTTCCAAAGTGCAGGAACCATCCATACCTGCTGTTTTTATTAAATTTCACCATACATTTTTCAGCTATTTCTTGTGTGTCACCTGTTTGTAAATTTCAGCATTTACATTGTGCTGCTTTGAGCATTTCTACTGAATATGCTATCAGTCTATTTGTATTTGTGTTCTTCACACCCAGACAGAGACTGATTTATTGGATTAGTGTGCTACACCAGTTAGCACATAGATTGTTACTAGGATAATAACCCAGGAGCCTTTCAAGGCCTAGCCAAGTTTTTCCAAAAGAGTAATGATGGCCTGTATACAAATAAGACATTGAGATCAGGCATTTATAAGCTACCTCTTTCCATATGGGACATGGATGCCAGGCCCAGTGTATATTTCCTATTCCCCATCCACTGGTCTAGGTTGCACTTAAACTGGGTAATAAACAAACTCTGCTTCACATGGATGGGAAGCCTGTTTCATAGGAGTGGCAGTTTCTGGGACACGCATCTGTCACTCCAGCATGTACTGTTTAAGTCACAGACTAAATTCAGGTCCCTAGACCTTGCATTTCTGGTACTCTTTGACTTAGAAATATGTAGGAAATTCATACATGTGCGGTTTTGGATGTCATGTAAGCCAGGCATAGATCACCCCTCAACAGTTTGTAGGAGACCGTGTAGAGGGGAAAGGCTTTAAGGTGCTCTGCATAAGGCAGGTTTGTTATGCCTTGTAGTCTTGTAAGAAACCTCTGAGGTCACTCTAGTTTGCTGCATATGCCTGGTCACATGCACATCAAAGGGAGGATTGTACTCTGGTCTCATAAGGGCGGAGTACAGTGGGATAATGACCTTTTTGGACCTAGATGCCATGCCCTTACTTAATAAGGTGCATAACGTGAAAGGATTTTCTCACCACAGTGGCCATGTAATGGTTGAATGTGAAGCTATTGCCTGCATGTGTACCCATATCCCTGATCACTGGGTTGACTCTTGGAGGAGTATTAACATGATAATTAGCAGGAATGGTTGACTTCCCAAAGGGTACAATTATGCATTTCTTACTTCTGAGTTCAAGACCATGACTTTGGCACCATTTGTTAGTCAGAGATGGACCTTTTTGTGAAGATTGACAGTTTCTGTTACAGAGTTGATGATGACCCCCAACTTGTAATCATCTGCAAACTTAGTCATTCACAAACCTTCAGCATTTACTTCCATTTCAGAGAAATGGATGTGAAAAAAGAGCAGGCCCAGTATGGAGCCCTGGGGGACTCCACTAGTGACTGGACTCTTGGTGGAGTTGGCCTCACCTATTTTGTTCTCCTGGTTCCTAACAGTGAGCCAGCTGGCTATCCATGAAATAAAAAAGGCAGTGTTTGGTATATAAAAAGCAAGCAGGGAAACTCGCTCCTAACTCCTGCTTAGAAGGAATGGGAATTGCTTAGTCAACAGGACACTGAGTGCCTTTCTCATTCATATGGGAAGTCAATTCTGTGTAGGACAAGATCAGTTGCTGCTTGCAGACACTTCATGAGTGGTCCTTCAGCCAGTCTGTAGTGTAGATAATATTCCATCGCCAATGCAAGCCTTGCTATCACATCTTAACATCCCCAACCAACACCAAATCAACTTCTTTTCTCATTCCTCCATGAGAATGGATGCTGTCATAGCTTTATAGGTACTTACTAGGCTATTGAGCTGTGCAAATCTATAGAAACATAGCCACATATCCCCATAATGTTTTAGCCTTTTTAGTTTAAGTACAAATAGAGGTGAGTAGAATATTTACATGTTGCCCCTACCCATGGGAGACATGGGTCCATTTGAATTATGTAAGAGAAGTACTTTACTTTATGTGTAAAGTAAGACTCTATTCCAAGAAGCAGTGTTTTCTGTGATGTGTATGTAGCCCACGATGTTCTTTTTATGTTGCAAATGAGATTGATATCTCTTGAGAGTGTGTTTTATACTCCCATTAGACTTGCGAATGTGCAGAAGGTCTGATAGGACAGGGTCTGTTGAGGTTCTGTACTCGAGACAGAGACTGCCCCTTAGTACATGGATAACACCAAGAAGTGAGTCAAGGCTTTGAGATTGTCTTCATGATTTTTATGATTTAGGCCCTTGATTTCCTTAGTACATGGATAACACCAAGAAGTGAGTCAAGGCTTTGAGATTGTCTTCATGATTTTTATGATTTAGGCCCTTGATTTCCTTAGTAAGAAGTTCTTGGCATTCAAGTTGTGTTAAACAAAATGTTTGGATAAGTACATACTGAAGGAGGCATTATTCTCCATGATCGGCTTGATTGTAGGATGCTATACTCAATGATCAGCTTGATGACTTCATAATACAGTGCAGTGATTACATCCTTCTGCAATATGCAGTGAAAATATGCTTTCTTAAAATTGTCGATATTTGGAGATCAAAGGACAGTTTGTTGTCTACATAAGATGTTCTTCATGTTAAACTGTTGCAGTCATAACTGATGGGATTTCCTGCCATGGGAGCCCTTAACTGACCCAACTATGCGAGAATTTTCTCCTCCCTGTGAACCAGTGGATGCCCTGACCAACGTTAAGACAACAGGGTATAAAGGGAGTCATCCTGCACCATAACCTCAGTCATTCTTGCTGTCTGAACTTGAACCAGAGTGCTTGTCAGTGTGTCGGTTGGTCCAAACCAGAGAAAGACGTCTAAAGCTAAGTACAACATTGGGAAGCTTCTCTTATGTTTTGTGACTAATGTCAGTGAAAGTTAGTAACTGTCTCTGCTGTGGCAAGCAGATACCACACTGGGACTTTAACTCATTCTTTTTGTACAACTTGTTTGGGCCCAGATCATGACATACCTAATTTTCAGTACTGTGCTTTCTTTAAAGTAGAACAATCAAGCCTAAGGTTGAGGTTTTAGCCAAACACTTTAGCAAATTGCTAGGGGTCTTCATATACTTTGTCATCCTCTGGTTGGGCTGAGGTTGATCTTCCTTGGTGTAAGAAGGAAAAGCATCCAAGACTTAGGGTACCAGATGACACTTATTTTCTGTCTGCCAGCCCTCCTTGGCTTGTTATCACTGAAGCTGATATGCCTTTTGCAGCCCCCTCTGTGACTGAGGTTGTAGTACAGGCCTCTGTAGAGACTCATTTGGAGTCTGATACACTACTGGGTCTCTCTACTTCTGCCTAGGCTGTAAGACTTGGTCATCAGTTGTGTCTAGAGCCTTTTTGCCAGTTCTAGCTGCTGACAACAGCAATCAAACTTGCAAATGGCATGTCTGGAGTTTCTTGTCATCAGGAGATCACCTCTGTTCCTCACCCTTGGGATTTGGCTGTCCCCCTCTGTCCTAGTCGTAGCACAGACTCCTCCCTCAGGCTCAAGCCTAAGGCATTACACAAGTCTGTATCCAGCTTGCCTCAACTAACTCATGCTGGCTACGGCTCCCAAACTCAGGCCTATCAACAGGGCCTTGTTAGGATGGCTGGGGATTTGATCATCATAGTGATATCCAGATACCTCTCTCTCCCAGATACTATCCCTAAATCTTCTCCTGTTTAAAGAAAAGGGGATATCTTCCCTCAGGAGTTTCCTGATCCCTTTAATTCTGGGGATGATAAATCTTCTTCAAAGATGGATTCATCATTATCTATTGTTTCCTATAGGGATTCTGATTCTGATGAGAACCTTGCTTCAGCCTCCCCCCTGAGGATATCTCCTCTGGGAAGACCCTACATAACCTAAGGAAACATTTTAAATTGGAAGCACAGGACTATCCACAACCCAAGAAGAGGGTAATAGAATTTCTAAAACTGCCTGAACATAAAACCTCTTAACATTTCTCCAGTCTTAGATATGGTGGACGATATCTTGATGGCTTCTTCTTTACAGACAGATTCACTTCCCCCATGCCACTTGAAAATCTGATAGGTTGTTTATGGAAATCCAGAACCCTGTAAAATCTATCAAGAGCCCTGTAGAAGACCCTAAAGTGGTGACTCAAGGCCCTAAGGTTGTTAAAACTAGTACTTTGAAAAATTGCCTGTCAATTCACAAAGCAGAACTTAGACAGGTTCAAAAACAAAGTCTATATCTGTGCTACTGTGGTCATAAGGGTGATGAATTGTCAGTTTCATATGGTGAAGTATCAGGAAACCCGTTTAGATCAGATGAAGGAAAAACTGGTGGGGATTAAAAATGGGGCTCTCTCCAAGGAACAAGTAAACTTGTGCTCTCTAGTAACTAACCAATCCATTCACTGTAGCTGCAATGCTGTGGAAACTTCCAGCAGGGCAACAGCTTCAAAATATGTTATTAGAAGACATGCCTGATTGAGGAAACAATCCTTCCCTGAACCATACCTCTCAACTTGGAAACATCAAAAATCTGGACAAAGGCCCATGAAAAATAGGTACAAATCTGTATGCTGATTAACATAACATTTGCATACATAATTATGTAACCCCGCCCACTCAAATGGAATCAGCTTTCAGACACAAACTGAAGAGCAGACATCCAAAATATGGGCCCAGAGACCCAGACCCTGTAGTAAATGGTAACCATTTTCTTTTAAATGTGTACGTTGTGTAGCAATGATGTTCACTGGGAAGGGAGAAGATGAACGTTAAGATTTTGTTTTCGGTGACTTGCAGCATGTGGGTTTTATGGTAAAAGTAGGCCATTTAATGGTAGGCAATATTCTAATCTTAGCAAAAGAATATTATAGTTTGCTAGGACTTCCAAAAGTAATTCTTCATGGCCTACTGATCAGTAGCATAGCTACAGTTTGTGCCACCTGGGGCTGTCTTTGCTACCCCCCTCACAAAATCATGGTCAAATGGGGCCTCCCCATATACAGCCCTCCCCCCGCAGCCATTCCAATGTCCCATTACTTGGCTTTTTCACCCCATTTACTATAAACACTGTAATGTGCATCAGTGGCGGCTGGTGACTTCAAATCAAAGGGGGGCTGCAGGAGACAGCTGAATGGGTGGGGCCAACATGAAGGGGTGTGGCCAACCAAAAGGGGTGTGGCTGTAATAACTTCCAAGGTTACCAGGCACTCTTCCCCTTCCCATCATGCCCCATGCATGACACGTTATCTAGTTCTCCATACTGCAGCATTCAGCTGAGGGAAGAAGAAAGCAGAAACAGGAGAGAGGAAAACATACTTCAGACCAGACATACCAAAGGTAGGAAGTAGAGAAGAGAGGGTATGTTACAGAAGACAGCTATGTGTTACCAACCACAAATGTTAGCATTTCAAAATAACATTTACTTTGAACATCATTTGTACACAGTTTCACAAAACAGAATTTAAACTATATTGCTCTTTTTCCACTAGTGTAAGCAGAAAAATGTCTCTGGAAAGAGCAAATGTGAACTTTGTGTTGATGTGCCAGATATTGGTCTTTGGCCCATAGTATCTAAAATTCAGCCATGCAAGTATATTGAATGGCAATTCTGTTTCATTCTTTGTAAGCTACTGAGTGTGGTGATGTTTAGGTCACCCATTCTCTATGCTAGTATAAGCAATTATTTCTCCCTCAGTTATCCATCTCCTGCAGGAATAACCAAAGCAATAAGAAGTCTGCAGATGTTGCATTTTATTTCTTGAAATAACTGACTTTCACACTTCATTCTCTGTATTAATGATTAAACAACCTTCTGCAAGAAAAAAGAATGGAAGAAATAGTCATCAAACTGCAAGTAGGAAATGACAATCTCTCACATATATGCATACCATTAGAATTAGCTAACACTAACTTGAAATGCATTATGCACTGGTTTCAAACTATGTTTACCATTAATGTTAGCATTCTAAGGGATGTGAACAACCTTTGAGCCATACCAATTGAGCATTCCAAAATAAAAATACAAACATATACCAACCCTGAGGGAGGGAAAAATACATACATTTCCATAACCATTGTTTAAATTGCAATTAAACCTCTCAATATGTCCAGCTCAGTGGTACAAAGGGATAAAACACTGGCAGGTATCTAGCTGACCTGATGTCCATAAATATATATTATGGGTCTAATGAGTGCTGAGTAGAGGGGAACAATGACCTCTTTTTTTTCCTGGATGAGAACCCTTTTGTGATGAGGTGTGCCACATAGAAGGATTTCCTGACTACTGTGGTGATGTGATTATCAAAGGAGAGACTACTGTCCACCTGGGTCCCAAGGTCTCTTATCACACATTCAGCATTAAGTAGATTGCCGTTTATGTGGTAGTTCATGGGTACAGAGTTTTTACCAAAGGGGATAACAATGCACTCTTTGGCATTGAGCTTGAGGCCATGCCTCTGACACCAAGCATCTGTCTCAGTCAGGCCCTTCTGTACGATGTCCGCATCATTTGGGGACTCTACTATGGCTCCTAGTTATCCATAATAGAATCTTAATTTTCCCTCTCTCATGCACGTTAGCTTCCAGTGCTCTAAACTTTGGAGCTGTTCTGCAAAATTTCAACCACCATCCACATCTCCTTTACAATCTTTGCAGCCCTCCACTATACACTCAGTATCAGTTCTGATGCCTCTCACAATGGCCTCCAGGACTAGAAATTGTGGAGAATGCCTCCCCAGCACCCTTTAAAATACTATAGTATCTGTAAACACATTCCTATAAATACAAGAACACATTCCTATAAGTACAAGGACAAAATGATTGACTTCAACAATTGGCTAAGCTTCTGGTGCCATTATAAGGGGATCCAGTATCTGTCTGCTTGGGATGACATGGTCGACAGACCACAATGCTTTGCCACAGATAGCCTGCACCTGTCACCACTGGGATTCTGGATACTGGTCTCGCTGCCCCTATAGTGCGTTTTTTAGGCAAGGTTCAAATAAATTCACCACCATAACAGGAACAGGCAAGCAAAAATTGAGGGTAATGCTACTCAATGCTAGAGTTCTAAATCTCAAAATGCACACACTCGAGGGACTTCTTAAAATGGAGAACATCGATATATGTGCAGTGACTGAGATCTGGTTCAAGGCTCCAGAGAGCACCCCTGCACTACCAGGCTATAACTCATACCACACTTTTCGGTCAGGTAACCTGGACCAAAACACCAAAGGTGGAGGTGTGTCCATATTCATTAAGGATATCCACACCTCCAGGCTAGTTGCGCAGCATAATTAATCCGAGGTTATCCAAGTGCAACTAACTCTGGGCAAAACTGCAATCCAAATTGTAGCTTGCTACAGATCCCCCACCATGCCCCAGGATTCCCACTCCTCTATTCTTGATGTACTGGAAAATATTAGGGTTCAACCAAACACCCTAATAATGGGCGACTTCAACTACCCCACCATTAACTGGGAAAACTACTCGTACCAACTCCTTAGCTCAACGCTTCTGGAATTCATAAACTCCAATGCCTTGGATCAAGTTATCCACACCCCCACCAGGGGCAACAATATCCTAGACCTAGTCATTACCAACACGAGTGACCGGTGTTCCACACCTGAAGTCAACTCCTCATTGGTCCGATCCGACCATAAGCTTATCACCCTTGATATCCACATCCCACCCCCACCCCCATTAAGGAAACCACAGTAAACAATTTCTCCAAAGCCAACTTCATGCTTCTTAAGACAGAAGTGGTGAACTTCATGACAACCATGCAGATGGACAATACAGTTACAACTGCTGAATCCTACACAAATGCACTCTATAAGCACTTACATCAGTGCATGGATCATGCTATCCCAAACAGAACCAAGACGCTATCCCCCCAAAAAAGGAAGCCAATCTGGTGGTCCTCTGCCATAAACAAACTGTACAACGGAAGGAAGAAACTGTTGCAAAAGAGAATAAAATCCCATGAGTGGAGGAGCTCCCTGGTCAGCCTCAGTAAGAAGCTGAGATCCCTTATAAGATCCTCCAAAGCAAGTTACAAAAACAAAATTGCCTCTAATTCCAAGGACAACCACAAAGCATTCTACAGCTATGGCAAGAATCTCAATGGCAACACCCAGATATGCTCTGAGTTACAGCACAAAGGCACAAAAATTACAGAACCAACTGATATTGCCAACATCCTGGCAGATAGGTTCAGTGATAACTTTACCCCCCCTCTCACCCCCTAAAGGGCCCATATCTATACAGGAAGAATGCAGAGTCCCTGTAATCACAACTACGTAGGTAAAAGCTGCACTCTCTAAAGCCAAAAACACAGCATCCATCGGACAGGACAACATCCCAGGCTGCATTTTACATGAACTTCAGAATGAACTGGTTCCCCACTTAAGCACCATGTTCAATAATAGCCTTGCATCAGGCTCTGTGCCCACTGAATGGTGCACAGCAACAGTTATCCCACTCCGCAAAGGGAAAGCCACCACTGATCCCAGGAACTATCGATCTATTAGCCTGGTCTGCAAGGCCATGGAACGTATCATCATGGAACTCATAAACAAAGACATTGGTAACCTCCAAACTCTGGATCCCACCCAGTTCGGGTTTGTGAAAGGCAGATCATGCCTCATGAATCTGATTGACGTCTTTGAGGCAGTCACCAAAGCCGTAGATGAGGGTAAGGTGGTTCACACATACTATCTTGACCTTGCCAAGGCTTTCGACACCATCCCCCATTCTGGAATTATAGCAAAACTCACTAAACTAGGTATAAATCCCTACATCACAAGATGGGTTGCCAACTGGCTCACTGACAGAACCCACACTGTAAAAGTTGCAGACTCCAAATCTGACCTCAAAGCAGTGACAAATGGTGTACCACAGGGTTCCATCCTGGGACCTCTCCTGTTTGGTATTTACTTCTCTGAAGTACAGGCTAACACAGAAGGCCTCTGGCTAATAAAGTTCGCAGATGACTGCAAACTAGGAGTCATAGTCAAGTCCCCAAATGATGTGGACATCCTACAGAAGTGCCTCGCTGAGACAGATGCCTGGTGTCAGAGCCATGGCCTCAAGCTCAATGCCAAAAAGTGCAGTGTCATGTCATCCCCTTTGGTAAAAACTCTGTACCCATGAACTACCACATAGGCAGAAATCTACTTAACACCGAATGCATGATAAGAGACCTTGGGACCCAGGTAGACAGTAGTTTCTCCTTTGATAGTCACATCGCCACAGTAGTCAGGAAGTCCTTCTACGTGGCACACCTCATCATAAAATGGTTTTCATCCAGGAAAAAAGAGATCGTTGTTCCCCTCTAGTCGACACTAATTAGACCCATTATAGAGTACAATGCTCCTTTTGGAATGTACCTCACAAGACATCTGCAACAGCTGGAAAGGCCACAGAAGTACCTCACAAAGAGGATTACTGGCCTCAAACAAATGCCCTACACTGACTGCCTCAAAAAACTCCAGCTTTACTCCGTAGCATATCGCCTACTCCGAGGTGATCTCTGCCTAACATATAAAGCTATGTCAATCCCAGAGCTGTTGGACATGCTACACCTAAAGAAATCCCAATCCCTTTGAGCAACATGCTCTAGGTACCTAAACCTTATCACCACAATAAACAGAACATGCTGGAGGGATAGATTTCTGTCCCAGAGACTTCCCATACTCTGGAACAGGCTACCCATCTATGTCAAGCAAAGTTCTTCATTATCACACTTCAAGAAAAATCTTGATGAGTGGATGGGAAATAGTAAATACACCCCAGGGATCACTTCTGTGTCTCTGCTCGACAGTGGCACAGGAAAATAACTTTCTTGGGTGGCGTAAGCCAGGGAACCTTGTTGACTAGGCTTACATAGGCCTTTGGGCCGATAGCCTTGTACCTACCTATGAACCCATGAACATCCTTACATAAAACTAATTACAGTGTCAGTATCAAATACTACCACTCCTTCCCTGCAGCACGACTGTACACTGCCCCATCCATTTTCCACCAGACTGAATTATGCAGAAGCCTCTGCCTCAGCCCCACCCCCCCATGGAAAAATCTACCTTTTAAAACAAACATGCTCACGTTCACCATCAGAACTAACCCTCATGTGACCAAAATACATTGATGTTATGTAGTTCTATCTCTCCATAACTCTTGCTGGATGGGTTTGGCTCTGACTCGGCCAATACTAAAGTTCGAGAGCTTTTACTGGCTCTAGACTAGCCCCTATCCCATGGTGCCTCACAGCAATTCCCCAGATCTTGTTTGCCACAAAAGCTTCGAGGTTGTGTCTTACTGGCTTGTTGGCTAAGTAAAACCTTATCGATAAATTTTGTCTTTTTTGCTGACTTTTCTTTTATATACTAAGTATATTTTTTTGTCTCTTGTGTGACTGTTTTCTGAGAGTTTCCTACCCCTATTCCCCCCATAGGACTGTATGGCCCATTTAAGTTAGAGGGCGATAGTGCCTGTTTAAGTTTGAGGGCCTTTCCTCCCTGTGTGTGCGTGTTTATATATAAAAAAAAAAAAAAAATTATATTCTTCCTTCTTCCTCACTTCTTTATCTGTAGTATTGAGTATTTAGTTTATGTTGCTTGTTGTTTATCTAGCTATTCTATTCCTGGTAGTCGAAATGTCTAAAGACAAGGATAGGGAGCATAAAGATCATCGCCCTTTGGGGTTTAAGAAGTGTGATAGGTGTGCACAGAAAATCTCTCTCATAGTCACACCATTTGCGTAGTGAAGCCCATTTGCAGGAGCCATGCACTTTTTGCCATGCATTTAGCATCAAGGTTTTAAACGAACGGAAGAGAAAACTCATTGATAGGGGTCTCATGACCAATTCCTTCCAGGAATAGCTGGAACTTAGTCAGGTAGCTCCAAAATCCTGTAAGAGAAAATCTTTGGCCCCAGCTTTGGAGCTGACCAAAAAGACCAAAGTGTCAGAGCCAAGAAGTTCCGGTTCCGATTTAGCTTCACCATTTCAGTGCCATTGGTCTCCACAGCACTGAGGCAACCTTCGGTACCGAAAGTTTTACCAGAAATTGAGGTTATGTCTCCCACCTTGAGATCTCCTATTTTGGAGAGAAGGAGATCTCCTTCTGTCTCCACCAAATCCTCCAGGGCTCTATCTGATGAGGATATTGAGCGGGTGATGAAGAGGTTGCTTTCGGATCCAGCTCTGGCAAGAAAATTGGCCCCTCCAGACCCAAAGGTTTCAGAGCCGACCCCTTACCGACCACTGTTCCTCCTCCGACTGCTTCGCTCTCGGAGCCTACTACTTCAGGTTCTTCTGTCTTGGACCCATCAGCTCCGGGGATTCAACCTGCTCCTCGGAGCCAATTACTCTATCCTCGATGGCTCTGTTTGGAGCTGAGGGATCTGGGAGCTGACGCTCTTGATTCTACTCCGAGGGTGACAGTCACCCTGGGTTCTCATTGGAACCGACCCTCCCTCTCAGAGACTCAGCTCGGCTCCCACTTCTGCTTCGGAGCCATTCCCCTTTGCTTGGAGTCGACCATCCATCCCCTCAGAGCGGAGGTCTTCGGAGTGGGGGGGGCTTTTGAAGCTATAGAGAAGGCTTTCTCCTCTGCTAAAGCCATACCATTGGAACCTGTGTCCCACCAGCACCAGGCAGTAACTTCTTCCCCCCTGCCACCCCCACAGCGTAGGGAGCCAGAGGCCCAAGTAGCCCTCATTGGAGGTGCCCCCTCTTCCGGGACCTCTCCAGATTATCCCACTGGAGAGCTCCCTTGGAAGAGGCTGTGTAAGAGGAAGCATGTTGACTCACCTGAGTCTGTCACATCAGACACTGATTTGGAGGAATCAGAAGGGTCCCCTAGATCCCCCTCTGAGGATGTCTCCTTTTCTGACATCCTAGAAATCCTTAGACAGAGGGGTGATTGGAAGACCTCTAACCCTACTGAGGATGAATCAGTGTATCTTGAGGCCTTTGGTTCCCGACCTTCCACCTACTGGGTGACACCACCTTATGACCAACTCTTGGGGGTCATATCGCAGAAAGCCTGGACCTCTCCAGACTCACTGGAGCCCATCCCGAGGAGACCAAATAAGTTCATGACAGCACCAGTGGACAAGACTTTTCTTAGTAAGGGAGTTCCCGTTGATGCTATGGTGGTAGCAGTGGCCACCAAGAAGGAGCTATCCGAGACATCCTCTAATATCCATCCTGCTAACAAGGAGTCCAGGATGATGGATAGGTATGGGAAGCATACTTTTTCTTTAGCGGCATTTACACTAAGATTGCTGAATTACCTTACTCATTTTACTCATCTTTAAAGGGATCTCCTGAAGGAGTTAGGAGACACCCTCCTGGATTCAGTAGCTCCGGGTTCCATGGATAAGGTTTCTGCACAGCTCTCCACCCTTACTTCCATAGCTAACTCCTCCATGAGCCTGATATCATACACAGCAGATGGAGCTAGTAGGGCAGCCACAGCAGGAATATCCCTCAGGAGACATTCTTTGATGCATCTTTGTAATTTTACGGAGTTCTTCAAGTCTTCCTTCACTAACGCCCCCTTTGATGGTTCGTCTCTTTTTGGACCCCAAGTGAAAGAGACTTTGACTAGGTGTGAGCAGGAAGGGAAAACTTTATCTGCCGTCGGAGTCCATTTCTCCCTCCTGTCTAGACCCAATCCCAAGGGTAATACAGGAGGGAAAATGTGGTTCTGTACATCCCAAAAATGTTTCTCTCAGGCAAAAGGTTAACCCTCCCCTAGAGGCAGGGGGGGAGGATATAATAGAAGATGCCGCCCTCATGGCAGAGGAGGTCTGCAGCATCAGGGAGACAGAGAAACTTTCTCTGATCGTCCCATTGCCTCTGAGGGGTTGCCCGACTGTCTGTCTCTGGAGGCAGTGGGGGGTTGTCTATCGCTGTATCCAAGTGCCTGGCTAACCATCTCCTAAGATCGTTGGGTACACACCATAATATCCAGAGGTTATCTGATCCCCTTTGTTACCGAACCCCCAACAAACTGGTGTCTACCAGACATACCACCCATCCAACTAGACCGTGCAACATCAGAGGTCATCTTGTTGCTGCAAAAAGGAGTCATCCAAGAAGTCCCCACAGAGCAAGTAGGATCTGGAACTTGCTCTTGATTCTTTTTAGTTCCAAAAAAAGACAGGGGACTGGAGATCAATCCTAGATCTCAGCAGGTTCAACAAGCATGTAAATAAATCGAAGTTCCGAATGGTCACTCTGCAGTCGATATTTCCCTTTATCGGGAAAGACAATTGGATGTGCTCAATCGATCTCCAGGGTGCTTACTACCACATCAAAATGGACAGGTGCTCCAGGAGACACTTAGGCTTCCGGCTGGGAGCCAGTCATTTTCAGTTCAGAACACTGCCCTTTGGTCTCTCTACAGCCCCCAGAGTGTTCACCAAATGCATGGCAGTGGTAATGGCTCACCTGAAACATCAAGGATTCCGGGTGTTTCTGTACCTAGATGACTGGCTCCTCACTGCTACCACCAAGCATCAACTCATCAGAACCAGGGACAAGACTCTATCCTTGTGCGCCAGTCTAGGCATCACTGTCAACCTAAAAAAGTCATTCTTATCTCCCTCGCAGCACATTGTATACTTAGGCTCAGAAATAGACACAACTACCATGTCAGCAAGACTAACACCAGAAAGAGTACAGTCTCAAGGCAGTCAAGTCAGATCCTTGCTAAACAAACAAAAAGTTTAGGCCAGAGTAGTCCTTCAAATCTTAGGAACTATGGCTTCCACCATCCTATTAGTTCATCTTGCTCATCTACACATGAGGATACTTCAGTGGCTGTTATTTGCCCAATGGCCCATGCAAGACCTTCCATTGCCTCACCAGATTTTTATAACAAACACTTGCAAAAAGGATCTGACATGCTGGTTGCACACAGACCAACTTCTCCTAGGTAATCCACTTGTTCCTCCCCAAGAGAAAGCAGTTTTGACCACGGATGTTTCCCAGATAGGGTGGGGGGGGGGATTATCTGGGAATGACAGTCCAAGGTACTTGGCAGAACCACGAGAACTATTTGCACATCAATGTTCTGGAGATGAGAGTGGGGCTGTATGCACTACAAGCACTTCACGGCTCCCTTCCCACCGGGACAATTGCAATTCAGTCAGAGAACATGTTTGTCATGTGGTACATAAACAAGCAAGGGGGAACCAAATCTTACCCACTTTGCAGAGAGGTCTTAAGAGTTTGGAAATGGGCGATGGATACTCAGCACTTCCTGACAGCAACACATATCCTGGGAAAATAAAACGTAATAGCAGACAAACTCAGCCGAGCAATTCTGATGCCTCACGAGTGGTCCCTGAATCCAAAAGTTGCGAAAGAGATCTTTCACAGATGGGGCCAGCCTTGCTGTGACCTATTCGCCACTCACCTGAACACCAAATGTAGCAGCTACTTTGCCCTCTTTCCCCATCTGGGGATGTCACCCAGGGATGCTCTAGTCCACGATTGGCCCCTGGGACTTTTTTATGCTTTTCCTCCTTTTCCACTCATCTCCATAGTAATACAGAAAGCAAGACAGTTGAGTTCCCTAATCCTCATTGCTCCTTACTGGTCTCGACAAGTTTGGTTTCCCTTCCTGTGGCCCTACCTTTTGGAGGAACCATGGATTCCGGACCCATCTCCAGATCTCCTGATTCATCAGTCGGGACAGTTCCACCCTACCATCCACACTCTCAAATTGACAGCTTGGCTGCTCCAGTTCCACGAATAGCAGGTGTATTCCCCTATCCCCTTTGGTCAAACACATTCTAATTTCATCCCATAAACCTTCCACTCAGAAACTATACTCCAGCAAATGGAAAAGGTTTTCATTTTGGGCTACGAACCGGGGCTTAGATCCATATTTGGCTCCTATAGAATCTATCTTATCCTTCCTAGTGTCAATTTTTCATGAAGGAGTGGCAGCCACTACAGTTAGAGTTCAGTTAGCTGCCATTTCCAATTTCCATTTTGGCTTCATGGGAAATCCAATCATGCAGCAGTCCTTGAGTAAAACCTTCTTAAAAGGAGTTCCTCTTCTCAGGCCTCCAATCAAACAGCCATTAGAACCCTGGGACTGAAACTTAGTCCTCTCATCTTTGATGTCTGCACCTTTTGAGCCATCCTCTTCATCAGACCTAAAATTATCACGGAAAACACTATTCTTAGTAGGCATAACCTCTGCAAACTCTACCTATTTGACCTCCTTACATTATTTTTCACAAGGATAGAGTCTCTCATAGGACAAACCCTTCTTTTATTCCCAAAGTATGCTCAGAGCACAATTTGAATACTATTATTGAACTACCTGTGTTTTTTCCAAACCACTCTAATAAATCTGAGTATAGACTACACCAGCTAGACATCCACAGAATTCTCAGATTTTATTTACACAGGACTAAAAAATTCAGAAAATCAGAACAACTATTTGTTTCCTTTTCCGACAAGAAGAAGGGCTTGCCTGTTTCCAAGGTTACTCTTTCAAAATGGCTTTCGGATTGCATTTTGTTTGCTTATCAAACAGCTGGCAAACAATTACCCATCAAAGCTAAAGGTCATTCTACTAGAGCTGTGTCTACTTCATGTGCCTTTAGATCTAGGCTCCCAATTGATACCATTTGTGCAGCAGCTACTTGGGCAAGACCACATACCTTTGTCACCCATTACAAATTGGATTTGGCCTCCTGGGACAGGTCTTCCTTTGGGTCCACTGTGCTGAAGAGTTTCTTCGCTTGAGCCACCCGGGATATAGGTACTAGGGACGCTGTCCCATCCAGCAAGAATTACGGCGAGCTAGGACTACATAACATAAAGAAGTTATGTACTTACCATAACGTTCAATGTTTGTAGTCCATCTCGCCTACATTCTTGCGTCCCTCCCTCCAACCCCCTTCCTGTTTTTCTGGGGGATCTGCTGGACTATACTGGTGCTGTCTGACCTGTTTTTCCTTTTGTTGTCCACCTAGCATGGATTATATTTTCAAAATCCCCTGTCTGTATATATGCAGCTCTGATAATTGTCTTACCTGATAGGTACTTATTGCTTTCTTGCAAACTAGATCTGGGGAATTGCTGTGAGACACCATGGGATAGGGGCTAGCCTTGAGCCAGTAAAACCTCTCGAGCTTTAGTATCGTCTCTGAACCCATCCAGCAAGAATGTAGGCGAGATGGACTACAAGCATGGAACATTATGGTAAGTACATAACTTCTTTTTATCCCAGATGGTCACAGCTGCAGATGGAGACCTAATTGGCACCATTTCATCTGAAACAAACCTCAGACTTCAAAACTGCACACTGAAGTACCCCCCCCCCCCCATGTTATTCAATTTATCTTTACTCTAGACCAACTAGATTTTCCGGTTTTGAAAAATAAACACTTTTACGGCAGATACTAGACAAATGAATATGCTCTAGCTTTTTGGTAGCACACAAGCCTTTAATTCTGGGGGGGCAGGCTTAGGAAACTTCACTTTTTGCACACTCCTGACGACATAGGTTTGTTTTTACTACAAACAAATAACCTTGGTCATCACTAATCACAAGACAGGGAAGACAAGTCACACAAGTCTTGTCTTCAGTGGGGTACAATACACAGAAACATTAGAAATGTTCATGTCAAAGGAAGACAGGGCCATAGATCATGGGAAATGTTCACTTCTGTACAGTATATCCCATCACCAACAGCATAACAAAGCTAGAAAACAAGGTAAAGCAGCATGTACTTACCAGTTTTACAAAACAAATCATGCAAGCATGCACACTACCAAACAGCTGCCTCAAGTGCAGTCTTTAAATGCAAAGGGATTGAAAGGGGCAGCGTAAGGTGAATTACTATTCTATGGATGATGGACATAGCCTCATACGATCAAGCAAAGAAAGCTATAATGTGGCTCAAAGCAATATACCTCTGTGACAGACAAGCCTCTACCTTCTCAAACCCTTTATAATTTTGTAAAGTTAACCACATAGCTGGCAAACAGTTCTTTATATACCATCACAATTTGTCAAGCATTCTCAAACATTCCAAACACTTTTTCTTTAACTCTACCAGAATAACTCCACTTAGGGCTTTACATCCTAACATTTTACCTCAGAAACAAGAAGGCTTTTGTAATCTAGGCCTAATTATACACCTCCCAAGATCTGACCATTCCGTGGTTTATTAAAATATTTGAAATGTTATCCCTTCACATGTACCACCTATTCTTCCTCTTACCCATTTCAGCTTTCTTCATTTGTTGGAAAAATGCAACAGTCACACACATACCCAATGCACCAAACCTTGTTAATACTTCAGCCTTCCATCCAATGTTCATATTACTGCAGCTAGTTAAATTACTAGAGAAGGTATAAAACACAAACATGTCTATATATAAAACAAAAGTATGCAAACTTCCTTATAGAAGCTCACCAATGCCATGCTTACAAACACGACCAAAGGATACCTCACTGGTACCCTTTTTTCAGACTTCACAAAAACACTCCGCTCAGTAAATCATACCATCCTCAACTTCCCTGCATGAACCAGCTTCTACTTCACCACCACCACCACAAACTGGTTCACACACTAATGCTCCAACAAAACCTTCAGTGTGTATAATATAAAGGAGCTATCCACCCCACAAAACGTTACCCAAGGGTCCTAGTTACCCCCATTTTGTTTAACAGCTTTCTTAACTCCAAACCTTATGCTCTTGAGATCTCAAACCCTATTCTTTATGCACATTATTCAGGCCTTAACCACAAAACAATTATATGCAACTACAAATAAAGTAACAGCTTCCATCCACTGCTGTTAGCAGAACAACTCATCTTGAATGCTACAAAGATTAAAATGATTTTTTTTAGTACACTACAAAGACTCAAACCTTCCTCCTTTATCAACCATGGCACAACAGTCACCTTCCTTCAAGTACCTTAGTAATATGCTGGACCTACAAAATCACTGTTCCCCCTCAAGAAAACAGCATTAAATAAAGTAAATTATACTCTGTTTGGCTGTTGAAAACATACCACTTTTCAATCCTGGAACAGCTTTTGGTAAAAATATACTGCAACTCCAAATGGAATATGGCCTTTCACTATTCATATACACCTTTAAGTACATGACCCGTCATTTCATCCCAATTTGACCTCAGATCTTAACACCACTGGGTCATACCCCCAAAATATCAACTGGCTACCTATAACAGACTACAGACCTCTCTCTCTCTGTAAATCATAAAACGCTTCAATGGCAAGCTCTCCCCCATCAAGCCACAGATTAGCTATACAGGTCTGTTGCTAGCCTAATCACCACTAATCACACCTTCTCTATTCTAGCACTTAAATTCTGTTCTTGCATCCTATCACAACTGTTCTACTTACTGCCAGTTTAGAAACAGATTAACTGCCACATAAAAGGTCTGCCTGCAACCCCTTCAAAATACCTGCTGTCACTTGAGTCATGCTTAGGAGAACCTAAGACAGTGTTCCTTCTATCCTTAGTATTGTACATAACCAAGTATCTTTGCGCCTCTTAACAGCTCCTTCTTAAACCTTACAACCTCCCTCTAATTTCCTTTGCAAATTAAAGCCTTCAAAAAACTCTCCTGCAAAGCCTTCCTCCTTATGTAGGAAGGAAATTCAAGTAAAAGTTTCATAACATTATACACCACCCCCCATACACACACCCTACCTTTTGTTGAATCACAATAATGAAGCCCATTTGATCAAGAGAGACTGAACAGAACATAGGAGAAAAAAAAAAAAAGACAACTTTTTACCTGCAGGGAGGCAGTACCCCACACCCCTACATAGTCATAACACACACACACACACACACACACACACACACACACACACACACACACACACACACACACACACACACACACACACACACACACACACACACACACACACACACACCTGTGAGCCTGCAGAACAGGGAAAGGGAAAATTCCCACTAATTTATCCACACACACTGTGATCACGACTTGTCAATGACTTCTGCTGGTATTACATACGTTGGATATTCCAAGCATTCTACCAAAGGGAGGGTTCCTACAATACACCTCACACACACACTTATTTGTGTGTAAAATATATGTAGAGAGATGTGCACACACACTTCTCCAACCTATTGTGTATGTTTCTTTTTTATACAGACATTGTATTTCTCAGAGTATGGCTGACAAAGGATCACTTGACCAATTCACTTAAACAAATACAAACTAATAAAAGAAAGTGCAGGAGAGCACATTGCTGAGCACACCCTGGTATAACTTCATGACATTCCGACTTCCCAGTGAACCCTAAAATGGAATGAAAACTGGTGTCCTATACTGGGAAGCCATAGGCAATGCTGTCAAAAATAATTCCCTGGTGCCAACACCATGGATGAGGTGGGTGTGAACTAGAATAAAAAACAAGTTAATCCATCTTTACTACAACTAATGGCAAAGCTGGTCACACGAAGATGGGGTCCCCACCAGAAAAATAACTGGAGGTAGGCATGAACACTGACATAAGCTACAATGGCAAAGCTGGTCACATGAGGACGGGGTCCCTATCTCAATAATAAGTGGAGGCAGTCACAAACACACAGATGCAACCTACATATATAGGTGTGCTGTGTGTGTTTGTTAGCTTCACGGATCTGACAGCATCTCTCAAAGAGATATTCCATCTTGTTTGTTACTTTCTTCTGAGTCTGTTTTATATATAGAAATAACATGATGACTGTTCAAATGCAGACTCCTAAAGTAACCAAGCATCAAGTTACTACGTATCCTTCCATTTTCTGGTAACCCACATTAACCTTTACTATGCTGCATATTATGTGGTAAAAATCTTATCAGCTGTGTGATTTGAACTGTGGTCTTATATTAATGCACTCACACACAAACGTCAGCATAATTCACTCACTCATTACCTTGCCAGCTTTTGTTGTGATGATGTTCTTCGTGTTTCACTGTTGCAGTCATCACACTTAGGTTATCTGCCTGCAGGTAGCCCTCAGTCAGCCCGAATACCAGAGTCTTGGGATTTCTGCATTGGATGCTGTCGCCTCTTCCATGACATCAGGACATCAAGGGTATAAAACATGTAGCTGACATCATTACATCAGCTTTTCTTGCCATGTGGGAACCCTAAGCAGAAGCATTTTGTAAGTGCAGGTTGGCCGCTACCTGAAATTTTCATTTTTCGAGTTTCAAACCTGAAGTCTTCTAAAGCTAAGTAGCCTATTGGGGATCCTTTTTTCTTGCTCTAACCGATGTCAGAAAAAGTTAACAATTGTCTTGCATGTGGAAAGCAAATACCTCACAGAGATTTTTATTCTTACTGCGGCCCAGACCACGACGTACCTCGCTGTCAGTTTTGTGCCTTGTTTAATGCCCAAACTATTTGTCATTGGGATATCTTTGTCACTAAATTCTTTCGCTCTCGTTCTTCATATTCCAAAATGGCTTCGATAAGCCATCCGACTACCAATCTTCTGAAAAAGGCCACATAGGTCCAAAACTGCCGACGACATTTCCATTAAGCTAGTCACCAGTCTGCCGTTACTCAGTGAGGCACCTTCGCAGCCCCTGATACCCATTTCTACAGATTTGCAGGCCTCTGCTAATACCCATTTGGAGTCCAGTATGCCGTGAGATGCTTCTTCAACTATGGAACCTGTGGATGTCTCTACCTTGGATGGGTCCGGAGCCGCTGTGCGGGCACCGTCTTCTGAGGGTATATTCTGACCTTCCGATGTTCGTATTAAACTGACAACTTCGTTTTTGACTAAAACTACCGAGTTTCTCAGGCCCAGACTTTGCACTACACCTAGAAAACTGATAACCAAAGCACATGCTCAAGCTCCCATGCCACAGAAACAAATGCTTAGAATGGCTAAAGACCTTATAACTTTAATTTGGGGAAGCCAGCCTTCCCCCTCTAAAAGACAAATAATTGATTTTCCTTGTAATTCTACAGACCATGAGTCAGATGACTGATCTTTCTGATTACCAGGACATACCCTTATCTACCTATGAGGATTCAGCTGCAGAGGATTCCATTCCCTCTGCCTCCCCTCCATAGGACTTTTCTTTTGGTGAAACCTTGCATACCTTAAGAGAGCATTTCTGCTGGGAATGCCAGGACTACCCTCAGTCCAAAAAGGGACTCAGAGAATTTTTAGACTTGCCTCAGCACAGAACTCTAGCTATACCCCCTGTCCTCGATATTGTAGATGATGTCTTCATGGAATCCAGTCTTACTCCTGATACTTTACCACCAGCTCCTAGAAAGCCTGACAGGTACTACAGAGTTTTTACATACAGTTATTTAATAAAATGTTTATTTACCTATTTAATCACCTATATAAAAAATCGTTGGATAGGGATGGTTTTAGCAAACACAATATTTTCCATAAAATCATATATATAGATAGATATATATATATATATATATATATATATATATATATATATATATATACATATATATATACATATATATATATATATATATATATATATATATATATATTTTTTTTTTTTTTTTTCATATTAACATCAGTTGTGATTTTAGGGTTTTTAATAACAATATGCACCTATTTATATTTGTTCTTTTGGTATTATAACAGTATATTATTTTTGTTTTTTCTGTATCTCTAATAGGTAGTACTGTTTAACAACTTTTATTACACACAATGTTTTTTGCAGTGTTGCATAGATTTTCTACTGAAGCCTAGCCCAGCTCTTTTAATTCTAACTATATGCAATCAATTATATAATTGCTCAATTCTCAACCAATGGGTTGACAATACTGTGACATATAATGCAAGATTTGTCAATGGTAACTGGATTCTGAGGAAGTCTGAGCAAGAGATGAAAGCGCTAAATCAGTTACTTTTCTTTTTATGTGTTTAAAGTACTTTATTTTATGTATCTTACGTTTTGGTCACAATAAATTTTCAAAATATCCGTTTGAGATAGATTTTTGGATTACCTAAGCAGTGTGGTACGTGGGTAAAGGGACAGCCTTTATTGTATCGGAGCAACGTTGTTAAGTATTGGTACTACAGAGTACCCGACTCTCGCACATTTCTCTTTAAGAATCCTACTGCGGATCCAGAGACCATTTCCCAGGGACCTAAATGCATTAAGGCTACTACATCCAAAAACCCTACCCCTTTGGACAGGGATTCTAGAGCTTTAGACAGCTCGGGTAAGAAGGTATATACCTCTGCAACTCTTGCCATCAGGGCTTTGAATTGCCAGTTTCACATACTGAAGTACCAGCAGCATATTATGAACTAATTAAACAAAAATGTTGTTGTGTCCAGATTGTACAGAATAAAGATTTACAACAGTTACTGCATTCTGCAAACAAAGTTAGTAAACATACTTTGCAGTGTGGTTTTGATGCCTTAGAAGCATCTTGCACGGCTGCTGTCACTGGGTCTGTATTGAGAAGGCATGCTTGGCTGAAGGAACAAATCTTGCCAGACCATGTCAAAGCAAAATTACTAGATGCTCCATTAAACAAGGAATGTTTGTTTGGCACAAAAGCAGAATAAGTTCTTAAAAAGATGGAGAAAAAAGCTAAATCTATGCAAACTATTAAAGATTTCTTACAGCTGCAGCCACCTAGATTCAGTAGGCATTAGCCTTCCAAAAATTGGTCCTTTCCAGTCCCTCCCAGGCCTTCTCAGTCCAAACCCCGGGTCAACAGACCACCAAGGCTACAGTCTCAGGGTATGCAGAGATCTAAACAATGGAGTGCTCCCACCTCAAAAACAGGGAATGGTAAGCCACTCTCTTATGGGAAAAGTTCACAATGACTTGTCTATCATCCTTCCCAGACATGCCCAAGTACTTGGTACTTGCACCCCGAGGAGAAAAACTCACTCTGCATGCAAAAAACTGGATGTCCATTACCAAGGACTGATGGGTCCTAAACATTGTATTTCAGGGATGCAGATCCTACTTCCACTCACTGCCAACCCCAAGCAGGTTGCCAGACCTTCCTCCAAACCAGTGGGCAGAGGCTCAATAGCAAGTACTTTCTCTTCTCAGTATCAGAGCTATTCAACCTATTCCAACAGAGCAAAGGGGACAGAGTTTCTATTCCAGACTGTTCCTGGTGCCCAGTAAAGAGAGCTGTTGGTGCCCTATCCTGGATCTGTCAATTCTCAACACCTTCTTGATGGTCCCAAAATTCAAAATGCTTATACTGCAATAGCTTCTTTCTATGCTAGCCAAGGACTCCTGGCTAGTCACCCTAGACTTAAAAGAAGCTTATCTGCACAACCCCATAAGGGAATCTTGCAGGAAATATATACATTTCAGGGCAGGCTCTATGCACTATCAGTTCTCTGCACTTCCCTTTGGCTTATCTACTGCACCCAGGGTATTCACAAAGTGCCTGGCTCTAACCTTTGCATATGGCAGGTAGAGAAATATTCACATGTACCCATACTTGGACAATTGCCTGATTCAGGCGGACAGTCAAGAATTGATACTTCAGCACCTGGCATTTGTAAAGAGACTCTTAACTTCTCTGGGGTACACCATAAATGAAAAGAAATCACAACTGGTGCCCAGCCAAAAGATTGTATTCCTGGGAGCAAGCTTGAACACAACTTCCCAGATAGCATTCCTCACTCCAGAAAAACAGGTTTATTTGACAAACTACTTCAAACTAATGGCCACCAAAACCCAGCTATCTGCAAGAAAAATACTGCAAGCCCTAGGGTTCATGGTCTCATGCATTCTACTAATTCCATATGCAAGACTGCATATAAGGAAACTTCAATGGTACTTAAAAAGTTTCTGGTGTCAACATTCTCAGGACCTGGAAACACTGATTCCTATAATTTCTTCCTGGAAACACTGATTCCTATCATTTCTTGCCTAAGGACAGAGTTCCTTTGGTGGGCAGAGGCATGCAACCACAACAAGGGACTTCCTTTCACTCAACCCCTCGCCACCCAAATCCTGACAATGGACGCATCAGACCATGCATGGGGGGGCTCACATGACAGGCAAATGGATCCCAGGACAAATTCCCCTGCATATCAATCAAATAGAAATGTTAGCTGTACAGAATGCTCTGACAGCCTTCAAATACCTTATCCTTCCAGGACAACTCCTGATAAAGACAGACAACACCACAGTTATGTCGTCCATAAACAAGCAGGGGGGAACTCATTCCTACCCACTTTGCAGGTTAGCCATAGCCCTGTGGAAGACAGCCTTGAGGAACCAAGTGCACCTGCAAGCTCAATTCCTGCCAGGCAAATAAAATTCACTGGCAGATGACTTAAGCAGAAATCTACTGGACCCACACGAGTGGAAACTAGAACCCAGCTCATTCAAACTTCTAATTCACAGGTGGGAGACACCAGCGGTGGACCTCTTTGCCTCCCCCCAAAACCATCAATTGTGCAAATTTTGCACCAGAAATCCTCACAGCAAAGCATGGAAAATGGATGCCCCATCCTTTACATGGGAAAACCTCTCAATTTATGCTTTTCCCCCTCTGCCCCTCCTCTCAAAAGTAGTACTTAAGATCAAACAGGACAGACGAAGGACAATCCTTATTGCCCCAGACTGACCACAGTAGCACTGGTACCCACTCCTATGCAATCTGACAGCAGTGCCACCCTGGCACCTACATCAGACTCCCTGCCTGCTGTCCCAGCAGGAGGGACAGATTTTGTATCTGCAGCTGCAAACCCTGAACCTTGTAACCTGGCTTATCCCCTGAATACACCACCAGCAACCCTCAGCAAACAGGTGCTGGACGTCATCCTGGAGGCCAGAAGGCCTAGTACTAGGAAATCCTATTCAGAAAAGTGGAAAAGATATTATTCTTGGAGCCAGTCTCAAGAAAAGGACACAGCCGTGCCCACCTTACCTCAAATCCTAGACTACCTAGCAGAGCTGCTCCACAGAAGCCTATCCTTCTCATCAATTCATGCCTCTGCCATCTCAGCTCATTACAATACTGAGCCACCTCTCTTCTCTCACCCTCTCATCAAACAGTTCCTGAGAGAAGCTAACAATTTAAGGCCCCCATGGAGAGCACCTACCCCTGCCTGGGACGTTAACTTTGTACTAGAGAAGCTGCTGCAGCAGAGTTAAAATTCCTCTCTTGGAAAACAGCTTTACTTCTAGCCGTCACTGCAGCATGAAGAGTGTATGAGTTACAGGCACTAATGGCTGTGGAACCCTTCATTACTTTCCATGCTGACAGGGTTTCCCTCAGGACTAACCGATCATTTATGCCCAAGGTGGTATCCAGTGTGGCTTTAAACCAATCCATCCATTTACCAACATTTTTCCCTAATCCTCAGAATAAAGGGGAAAGGATCCTGCACTCCTTGGATGTGCACAGACAGCTCAGGTTCTACCTTGACACGACTAAACCTTTCAGAAAATCTGAACAGCTGCTGGTCAGCTTTGCTATAGGGGTAGAGGGCAAGGCCATTTCAAAGCAAACCATTTCCAAATGGATAGCAGTTAGATGTACCCCTGCATAGACAACTGTGTCATTCAGGCAACAGATCTAGAAAAACTCAAAGCAGATCTGCTTTATACCCAAAAGATCCTGACTTCAATGGGGTTCACCATCTCCACAAACAGGATTGTATTTCTGGGGCTTTGCTGGACCCCTCTCTTCAAAAAAAAAAAAAAAAACTTCCTTGCTTAAGACAAAGTTGCCTTTCTAACTCTGTACTTCAAAAAAAACTACTTGGGAACTACCTTACAGCAGAGAGTTCCTCAGACTCTTGGGTTACATGGCCTCTTGTATCCTCATGATCCGGATGGTCAGACTACATATGAAGAAGCTGCAGTGATTTCTCAAAAATGTGTGGTGCCAACATTCTCAAACCCTCCAATTCAGGATGAAGTTTCTCCCTTGTCTCAAGAAAGAGTTTGCCTGGTAGGCCCAAGCATGTTCCCTCAACCTGGGCCTTTCCTTCAGGTTCATCCCTCAGGAACAAACTCTGACTACAGATGCCTCAGAAATAGCCTGTGAAGCCCACTACAACATCTTTCATACTCCGGGTAGATGGGACTATCAGTTCAAAAAAGAACACATCAAGCTAAAAGAACTGATGGCAGTCCAAAAATGTCTGATTGCCTTCAAAGATCAATGGAAAAGTACAGTTGTGTAAAATCTCACCATAACAGTAGACATTCTTTTCTTCACTGTTGCAGTATTCCTTACATGAGATCTCCTGCCAAGAATAACCCAACATCCAGCCAGTTTGTCAAAGTCTTTAGAGTTCACTGGCATCGTACGTCACACTTATGCTGCCTGAGCAAGGTGTAGCGCATAAAGGTGATGTACAGATGCACATACCTCAGAACTGAAAATCCCCAGGAGGAACAGAATTTCCCTAGGGACAAGAAGAAACATGTGCATCCAGAAAGAGGCAAAAGAAAGAAGTTGTGGTCAAAAAGATGATAAGAATAGGATGGAGCAGAGGGGGTAGATGGGAGGCAGTGAATATGGCAATTGTGAAGAGAAAGACATCTACTGTTATAAGATTTTTCACAATTGTACTATGTCCTTTCATATCACTGTTGCAGTATTCCTTACATAAAGGGAGAGTACAAAAGATCCGGAGGAAAACCCTGAAGAGCCCTCTACAAACCCACACAGGATAGCTCTGACAAAGCCAGTTCTTGCTCTGGAAATAACATTCAACTTGTAATGCGTATTGAAGTTATGGAAAGAAGTCGAGATAGCAGACTCAAGGTTGGATTTGGTATCCAGTCTTTTGAAAAAGGCACCTAAAGCAGCAACAGTTCTGGGAGAATGAGTTTTTTACAGAAAAGGAAAGATGTTTACCATGAAAAGAATAACAAAAAGAAATGACTTCAGAAATCCAGGAAGGGATGGTTTGTTTAGAAACTGCCAAATCCAGGACCTGGAATTAAAGCAAAACAAAAAGTTGCCCAGATTTGTGAATAGCCTTATTATTATCCAAATAGTATCTGAGCTGTCTATGCAAATCCAAGGTGTGAAGAACCTTCTCACTGACAGACTGCACAGGAGGAAAAAAAAAGGAAGGCACATTATTAGACTTATTAAGAGCCTACTCATTGACCACCTTGGACATAAAGGAAGGATTAGTACAAACAGACACCCTGTCCCTGTGAAAAACTATAAAAGGGAGGAACAACCAAGAAACCCTGAAGCTCAGATGCTCTCTTAGATGAAGTAAAGGCAAAACGAAGGACAGTGTTTCAAGTACAATGTTTCGTGGAAGCTGATAAGAGCCTGAGTCAATTTTTCCAAGAACAAAATTGAGGTCCCAGGAAGGGAGAATAAGCTTCCTAGGGGACCGGATATGAAGGACACCTTTAAGAAATTTGGACCTCAAACCTAGAGGCCAGAGAAGGAGTTATGTACAGATAAGCAGAAATTAGTGATAGGTGAGCTTTAACTGAAGAATATGCCAACTCAGCATGGAGCAGATCACACAAATAAGAGAATGATAGGAATTTGTACCGGAAAGGGATCCTGGTCATGAGAAAGGTATCAGACAGAACTAGGAGAGTTCTCATCTCCTCAGTGTTTATGTGCTCTGACCACTGATGAAGAGGCCAGAGACCCTAGACTTTAAGAGAACTGAAGGAAGCTGCCCATCCCCTGCCTGAAACATCCCAAAAGTGCTTTTGAGATAGGACTGGAGGTTAGAAAGGAAGCCCTGGGTTGAGAGAAACCTAAGGAATCTACCAATGAAGTTCAAGCTTGAAACAGAAAAGGAAGGGAACTAGGAAATCCAGGGGAAGGCAGTGTTGAAGCCACTCTGACTTGAGGTACCACTGGAGCTTTCTCATATGGAACTTGGCCAGAGGCATCATAGGAATGGTGGAAACCATAAACCTAAGGACCCTGAGAAAATCCCTAGCTGTGACTGAAGAAGAGACTGGAAAAAATCAATCCAATCAAGAGCTTTATGGAGAGGCAGTGATGCCAGCATGGGAATGGTCTGGCTCCTGCAACTGAGAAAAACATGATTCTGAGAAGGAACCAGGACTGACTTCTGAAAGTTTATGGTGAACTCCAGGCTTTGCAGTAGGGAAATGGTAAACTGGAGTTCCTGAAGCAGAACCTTGGGGGACAAAGCCTGAATGAGCAGGTTGTCCAAATAAGGAAAGATCTGAATCCCTTTCATGCTGCAAAAGGCAATGACAGGGGTGAGGAATTTAATGAATACACTTGGGGCAGTAGTGAGGGTAAAGCAGAGAACTGAAAATGCAAGGAAGAAACAGAGAAATGCAAACATTTCTTGAAAAGGGGATAGATGGGGATGTGAAGATAGGCATCATTAAGATTCAGAGATACCAGAAATGCTTGGTGAAGATGAAGAGGGAAGAAAGACTGAAAGGACAACATCCAAAAACAGGGGGCCTTTAGAAAGGTGTTGAGCTGAGAAAGATCTAGAATTAGACTCCAGGTGTCTTCCTTCCTTGGGACAAGAAACATTCTGTAATAAAAACCCTAACCTTCCTGGGCAAGGGAGAAAAACATATATGGTGTCCTGGACCAAAACAGTATGAACCACCTCTGGAAAGAAAGGAAGCTGTTCCTGAGGAAGTTGAGGAATACCTAGAAAGAGAGGAAGAAATTTCCACTCCATGAAATACCACTGATGGATGATGGACAGAACCAGATATTTTGTGTGACCGATAACCTGTTTGGGAGGGACAGAGAAAGATGAAGGGAAACAGGTAGCAAAATGTCAGCTGAAGCCTGGTTTGTCCTGAAAAGGAGATTTCAGAGAAATAGGGGTGTGAGAAGACTTGGCTGGCAGTACTTGCCTAGAGCCCTTTTCTTACCTTCAGGTGGAGGGGAAGACTGCAAACAAAAGCAGATTTGGAAGTATAATTCCTCTGAAACTTGGGGATAAGAGAAACAAAAATAGTTTCAATTTCTGTAAAGCCTTGCCTTTATCTTGGAGGGATTTAAAAAGTTCAACAGCAGACCCAAAAAGATCTTTTATCGTCAAGAGGAGCATCCAATAATTTGGCCTTAATGTCATCAGGCAAAGACTGAAGATGAAGCCAAGTATAATGCCTCAGAACAGAACCAAATGCAGCAGCCCTAGAAGAAGCATTAGCTGCCTCATATCTACACTTAATGGAGTGTTGAGCCATTTGAGAGGTAGAACCCAGCAAGGAAAGGATCCAAAACCATCCCTTCAGAATCAGGAAGGTCAGAAACTACCTGAGAAAGAAGGCCTAAAATATACCTAATCATATGAGTCTGGTAATTGATAGCCCTAAAAGCCAGGGTGGCAGCAGTATAAACCTTTTTGCCTAGTTGTTCTGTGGCCTTATCCTTGTCTGAAGGAAACCCCTTAGTAGAAGGCAACAGCTTAGAGGGTTGTCAGAAAAGACAGACACCACAGAAGGATCAGCAGAAGGAAATTTATACAGAAATTTACAATCAGGCACCTTGTAAAATATGTCAGGTTTCCTGGAAGCTAAAGCATGAGAATTAGGGGCTACAGAAGCTGCTGCAAAGGTTTTCAGGAGTGGCAGCCAGAACTGGAGGAGCAGCAGAGGGTTTGGGAGTCTCCATCTGAAAGAGTTCATAATATCTCTTCTGAATATCAGTAACCTGACAACAATACCAGTTGAAAAATTCCATCATATGTGAAATAATGTCCCCAGGGGAGAGTTCTTCTAAATGAGAATCTGACTGATAGAATCCTCTTCCTCAAACCAATAGTCTAGAGGAGAAGGGATCTGAGAAGAGTATGCCAAGGACTCTTTTCCAGAGTCCAGATCCTCATCAGAAGACTCTTGCTCCCTAGGTCTCAGGGAGTACAGAACTAGGGAGGAGCAGTCACAGAGACAACTTGAGGAGGCTTTAAGGCCATTAAAGCATTGAGCACCCCCTGAGAAAAATATTGTCTTTCACATGGATGTTTAACAGCAGAGGAAATATGCTTGTTTTCCTGTTTCTTCTTTTTAGGACATCTGCACAAAAAAACCTTAGGAGGGTCGGACCCCTGTTAACACTCTACCAATGTAGTAGGAATCTCCTCCTGAACTAGAATCTGCAGAGTCCCTTTCAGTTCAGAAATAATAGGATGTGTGAGAAGTCAGATCCATGCAGGCCTCTGAGGGGGGGGGGGGGGTTGTGGCAGAACAATCCAAAACAACAACCAGACAATCCTCCAGGCTTTCACCTTTGGGGGTGTCTGGACAGAAGGTGAATCAGACCTGAGTTTTTTGGCATTTTTCTTGGCCAGCAGTTGACCTTCGGGGCAGGAAGACTGCACCATACCACCTTGCACCAACAACTTGAAATGTTGGTTTTCTGGGTAAATAGACAAGGAGGAGTGACAACTATGTAGGTTTCAGGGATGAACAATTGGCTAATGGGAACTGTTTGTGACTGTCTTTATGGCGAATCTGCCTACCACACTGATATTTTCCCTTTCTGGATGACATGAAACCAACAACACCAAATTAAAAGAGAAGATAAGAAAGAACCCCCAACAGGGCATTTATCTGAAAATGATTCAGTAACCAGCACAGAAAAAGACCATTCAGACTGATGTTCAGTGGTGGTGTTCAGACTGGTGCCAAAGAACTTCTGAAGTGTGTACATCCACACCTTATCTTTATGCCCTATGCCTTGCATGGGGAGCATACGTGTCACATACGATGCCTGTGAACTCTAAAGGCTTTGGTATACTGGCCAGACATTGGGATATCCTTGGCAGGAGATCCCTTATGTAAGGAATACTGGAACAGTGATATGGAAGAACATCCAGGAGTACTCTAAGTAAAGACAGACAATACAGACAATACCACAGTTAGTTGTGTGGTACATAAGCAAGGGGGGGGACTCACTCTTACCTTTTTTGTTGCCTAGCCATGGACCTTTGGGAAATGGCAAACTTTCCAAGGTCTGCAACTCATGACTCAGTACCTACCAAGAGAAACCAATCAACTGGTGGATCACCTAAGCAAGAGCCTGTCAGACTCTCATAAGTGACACCTGCATCGGGAAGGTTTTCCTTAGCATAGCCAAAGAATGGGGTCTACCAGAGAAAGGCCTTTTTACCACCAAAGAAAACACTCACTTGAGAAAATAATTTGCTCAAGGACCAAAACAAGGCCAGCCTGGAAGACAGGTGCCTTTCTACCCCTTGGACAGGCCTATTTATTTATGCCTTCCTTCAGTACTTTTGCTCTCCAGGGTACTGCTGAAGATAAGAGAAGAAGGGCCAAGGTTCATTCTAATAGCCCCAAATTGGACAAGATAGCACTGGTATCCTCTGCTCAGTCTACGGAAGAAGAACCCATGCTTGCTGCCCCAATGAGTGGATCTATTAACACAGAACAAGGGCACCATCATACACCCCAGCCTGAGCACTTTCAAACTGACAGCTTGGATGATACCTTCATCCCTTGGAGGGGGCCAAGCCTCAAAAAACAGGCCCTGGACATTCTAAAAGAAGCCAGGAGATCTAGCACAAGAAAATGTTACTGCACCAATTGGGAGAGATTCACTATATGGTGCAGACAAAAGGGACAGAGCCCTCTTCAAACCCAGCTGCCTCTGATACTTTCATACTTATCACGATTTTTGATGAAGGACTTTCTTATTCCCCTATTAATTGCTGGAGTATGAATTTTTCTGCTTATCTGCCTATTCAACCTGCCCTTTTCCTTCCATTCTTTCATGAAACTGTTCTTGAGTGGGGTTATCCACATGAGCACCCTGAGAAAACCTCCTGTTCCCCCATGGGATGTCAGTTTCATTCTGGAGAAGCTCACCACCTTTTGAGCCAGCTGTCTCTGCAGACATCAAATTCATGACCTGGAAGACTGCTTTTCTGCTAGCTATTGCTTCAGCTAGAAGGGTTTTAGAGCTTTAGGCTCTTGAGTATGGAACCTTTCATCACTTTTCACATTGGCAATAGTCTTAGGACCAACCCTTCATTTAAGCCTAAAGTGGCTACAGGGATCTCTTTAAACCAGATCATCCACTTGCCTACCTTCTTTCCAACTCTCAAAACAAGGGGGAAAGAATCCTCCATACTTTGGATGTGCATAGACAACTGCACTACTACTTGGACAGAAAAAAAATGCCAGGAAGTCTGGCCAGCTTTTTGTGGCTTTTGCCTGTAACTCTGATGGGAGACCAGTTTCTAAACAAACTATCTCCAAATGGATCTCCCGCTGTATCTTGTTTTGCTACAGCCATCATGGAAAGAAGTCCCGAGGTCACATTCCACTAGGGCTACTGCTACATCCATTGCCTTTCTTAAAGGGGTGGCCACTAAGAACATTTTGGAAGCTGCTACGTGGTCCTATGTGAATAACTTCACAAACATTATCGCCTTCCAAACTTCTCAAAGTCTAGAGCTGGCTTTGCCAGTGCCATTTTGCATGGCATCTCCTGCTCTCCATAAACTTTCCATTCAGTTTTGAGAATCATCCCATCAGCTGTGTACACTTACCATAAATGTAGATGTTCAAGTGTTTTCACTGCTGCAGTGTTCTTTTCCTCCCTCTTTTCTGTGTTACCATATGGGATTGGGTGGTTGTTATTCTCTCTACTTACAGGTTGTTCCCCCCTCCTCTGTACATACTCTGGAATTTATGAGCTTAGCCCTTGACCTTCTGGACCTGTTATGGGGCATTATCTGTTGGGGCAAGAAAGTACTGAGGTTATGGCACTGGCTGACTCCCTTTATACCCAGACATCTTGACACTAGTCAAGGTGTCTGCTAGCATCAGAAGGAGGAGAAAATTCTCTGGTAATTAGACTGGCCAAGGACTTCCCATTAGTTATGACTGCAACAGTGAATACATTTGAACTTCTACATTTATTGTAAGTATGCATATCTGTATTTTCTATGGTCCCTAACCACTGGATCAACTTCCAGGGGTTTGTTGTCGATGTGATAGCTACAAGGGACTTCTTGCATGCTAAAAGATACTGTTACACATTTATTGGCGTTTAACTTTAGTCCATGGTTTTAATTTGACATTGGTTTGAGAAAGGTCCTCTTGGAGGATCAAGGTAACCTCTGAGAAGTTTATGACTCTAATAAGCTTACAATCATCTCACACTTGGTCAGTCATAAACCCGTAATAGTTGCTTTGACCTCTGAGAAGTAAATGCTAAAGAGGAGTGGCCCAAGAATGGAACCATGGGGTACACCACTAGTGACAGGTCTTTTGGAGAAGGAAGAGTGGCCCGCTCTAATTTCCTGGGTTCTATTTGTGTGCCAGTTTGCTATCGAATGAGTTGCATAGGGTTTCAATTTTAGCTGGGATAGTTTATCTGATACCAGTGGTGTGGGATGGTGTAACACATTTGAGAGCTCTAGATATATGGTGTGTACTGATTTGCCCTCATGTCTTGCTTCAGTAACCTTCTCAAAATCAACCAGGTTAACTATGCAGGATCTGCCCTTAACCAAACCGAACTGGCTTTGGTCAAAGGTTTGTAGGTACCCTGTGTCCTTATTTATTCCATAATGATGCTTTTCATAGCATAGGGAGGACAAAAAAATGGTACAATTGGAGAACCGTTGGTGTTTGCCCTTTTTATCTACCCTTTGCTTGCTTGGTTTTCCACCATGTGCTAGTTGTGGCTTGATGCACACACGGACATGGAAACTTGTAAATTCAGTCAGCGGTGTACACCCCCACAAAAGCAAGGTAAACACTGTTGCATGCTAATTACTGCATAAAGGCAGCTGAAGTGCATGCTAATCAACCAAGGGAGCACATTGGAGCTATTCAACAAGCTATAAAGAAACCATGTAGACTCTGTGCTGGTGTTCCCATGCCAATTTCAAAACATTTGGAATATAGCCATGGAAAGGAGGCTACATGGACAGAATAAAAAGTAAAATGTGTGAATTTGTACAGAACACATGTGACAGTAAGCTGGATGCAACAAAAGGAAAAGTAACAACAGCAGCATAAATCCTTTTTTGTGCAATAACTCAAATGCAGCTTTTCTCCCCACCCCCAAGTTAAACTTGTAAGTAATACAGACATATAAAAGTGTGTGCTAATAAAAATAATTATAACAAAACATTAAACAGACTATTCATAGTTATATGTCAGCATATACAAATGTGGGTGATAAAATGCAGGCATATCATCTAAAAATCAGTACTCTGTGTTCAACACAAAAAGAAATCCAGTTCCCTTTCAGTTTCCCTAGCTATATGGTTGCCTTCTGGTGCAGATTCAAGTCTGTCAGCACTATGAAGATTCAAATGAGGTCTAAACTCATTAGAATTGCTGAATCCCAAAAAGTTGGATCTGTGTAGGGATGTAAATATAGTGCAGGCACTCCCTCAGTGTTTGTGTTTAATGGATGGCAACTGTGAATGTTTACACCAGGTGGATGTGTCAGATTAGACTTAAAACACATACATCTGTCAAGGTTAGAAAAGCAATTAAGCAGAGCAGAATTTGCAGGTTCTGTTTCATTAACATGCAACCTTATCTTCATTTGTGTGCAAATTGTGTTTTCTCTGAGTATTTTATTATTTTTTGGCCATTGTTTGTGCAGTGCGGCATTTAGTGCAATCATGGGCAGCGGAGGAATGAATGGAAGATTTGGTTGTGCTTATGTTGTTTGCATGGTGTTGCATGATGGGCAAAAGGGAGACATTAAGAATGACTAGTACATAAGGGAATGTCATATAACTATTCCAGTGGCAGCATTGCTAAAGTCTGACAGTTAGTACTGACACTGTGAAATACACCTGGTACTTAAGTGACTCTGTGGTCGCAGGTGCTAATGCAGTGATGCATTCCTTTTTATGGCTAGATGGAAATGGGTTGGAATACATCTGTATCTAATACCTTTAACTACTTTTGCTTTACTGTTGGTGCACAATGCACATCATCGCATGATAATGCATTAAAGAAAGGAAATGGGGAAGATAGGGCAATGGTGAAATGGGGATGCTAAAGTCTACCAGTTAGTGCTGAGTCTCTGGAAATACACCTGCTACTTAACTGACTCTGTGGTGGCATGTGTTGATGCAGTAATACATTCCTTTTTAGGGCCAGATGGTACTGGGTTCAAATACAACTGAATCTAACACTTTTAAGTAATTTAGCATTACCATTGCTGCATGTTGATGCACGATGCACACCACCATGCAATAATGCAGTAAAGTAAAGAACTTGGGAAGATAAGACAGTAGTGAAATGTGAATCAAGCAGAAGAACAAAGGGAAAACAATACAGGAATGTGCAGGAGGGAGGTAGGAAAGAACCACAGATATCCATTTTTTTCAACAGTAAAAACTGATAATATATGCAGAATATTAGCTGAATTTGGAATGTCACTTCCAGAGAGAGGGGTAACCACAACACAATCATGTTGTATAGCCAGCTGGACTGAATAAAGTGTGACTCGTGTGTGAAAAGGAGAGCTATGTATGGGACTTTTTTTTGTGGGGCAGGTGCCATTTTTGGAGAGAGAAATGTTAGGGAAAGGACATAGGTACATCTGGGTCTGGTAAGTTGAGTTGGTGGGGAAGCAACTGCAGACAAGACAAACAAAACAAGACACAGGGATGGTGATGGACACAAGAGGTCGGTGGACACCATGGATGGGGTGAGGGTGGGGACATCCAGGACCCATGGATGTTAAGCTGGTTGACAGTGAGAACTGAGTCCTCACCCACAGGATAGTCATCACTGTGTGAGTGCTCGATGTCTCCTCCTCCTACTGGTCTTACATAAAATGAGGGAAAGCAGGCCCTCAATCTGGTGTAGGCATCCACCAACAGGGCAGTGCACAATCCTGTGCACCATCACTAGCAGTTCAGCATGGGTGATAAACTCACCACCCCTGCCACTGCTCCCAGAGGGAACCACTAGCCTGCCCTCTGTGGCAGAACTACCTGAGGGGGCAGGTAGTGCTGGGGCAGCAGAGATGGTGCTGCCAGGTCAGGTCCCAAATGTGCTGAGCAATGGTGCTGGGGCTGGTGGAATGGGGGCAAGTAGATCTTATGGGGCAGACCTACCTCGCTGTGCTGTGGAGCATTTCCTGATGTGGTACACATGGATGACATGGACTCATTTTGGTGACCCATAATAAAATAAAACAAACAAGAAAAGATAAGAGTTGGGATGAGAGAGAAAAAGAGGATATAAAGCAATGTCAGGAGTATAAGGTTTGCAGCTCTGAGAACACTGCTTGCCACTGCAAACTAGTTGTCCTGTGTGCAACTAGGTATTGGTGACATTTCAGTTGTGCTTTTACAGGATAAATGTCACCTAAACTGTCTGTGTCTATACAGGGCACTGCCAAACAGTTGACTGGAAACTAATAAGGAGATCCTGAAAATTTATGGATGAAGTATTTAGACAGATTTTCTGAAGTTAGAAACAAATTAAGCAATACTTACTGAAAACAAAGACTTAGCTTGTCAAGAATGATGAAAAGAGGGGTGTCACCTGAATGACTCCTACCTGACTATTACTAGTGTTGGTCTCACCACAGCTTCACTCTGCTCAGATGTAATGCTCCTTTGCTTCTTCTCTCACAAGAAGCAGACAAATTAGCACCAATCCCAAGATGAGAAGCAGGTCATATCCTGTTTGGAAATCCACAATCTTGACCCAGATGATGCAAGACTCTGTAGGCTTGTTGTAGCCTTTTTCTGGTAGATGCCTTGAATAGCAACCAAACCAATCAGGAATCGCAAGCACAGATACTCACTGCCCAACCAGAAACAACAATGAATCAATGCAATCTGCTCCTTTTGTCACCTGGAGAAGAATATAAGCACAAATTCCAAGCTGTCACCTATGAAGCAATTAGGCTTTTTGGTGATCAGCAGTCTCCAGAAAATAAATGTCTCTCACCAGGAGAACAGGAGAAAACAGAAGCACTAATCCCAAGATGACTATTGAGAGGCAGAATGTGAGCTCTCCAATAATTGGTGGTCATGTGATATATGTTGCATATTTTAAACAAAGACCGAAAAAGATGATTAACATCCTAAGCACTGCAGTGTGCACTAAGTAATTCAATATGAAGGAGAGGGTAAATAAGCCAAGAGGAGAACCACTAACATTAAAAGAGCAAGATAGACTGAAAGGGGGTGGGCACTTTTTATTCTGGTTCTATAGAATACAATGGGATGGTCAATAAATTTAAATAGTTGAAGGGGAGTGATTTCACAAAATGATAATTTTTCTGCTTACTCAGAACAGACAATGAAAGTGGAGAGGGAAAGAAATATGTGGTCAAATTAACATAAGGGGCAGGCAACTAGAAAGACAGTTGAGTTTAACAACACAACAGCACTGGGGTGTGAGGGTGAGTAAAATTTATGTGTGACTCAAAACAGATGCAGCTGTACTCTCTTTCTTACTTTTAATGTGCAATTAAAAGCAGAATGCAAGTAAAATTCAGTATAAAGAAACCAACTTACAACATACAAAATAGGAGACAATGAAGTAATACAAAATACAAGACAGCAAAATCAAGCTAACCTTTCTCTCACAGCAAGTTGTAGCAGAGTCTGGGTGAGCTTTTCCCAATAAAGTATGGAGTAATTAGCTTGGATGGACAATTTCCCACAGGCAGTATAGGGCATTTCTTCATGTTTTAATCCATGGCTTTGGCACTAGTTTGTCATTATAGCTACTTTTACTGACAGTGGCTGTAAGGGTTAGAAGAGCAGTGTTACTGCTATGGGAGGTATGGAAACCATGTTGTGTGAGGGACAGGAGTTTTTCTAGCAAGAAATAGTTTAGCAACTGTTTCTGTGTATACTTTTCACATATTTTTGAGTGTATGGGTTCAGCCAAATGGTTAAAGTCCTCATCTCATAGACCTTGAGTTACTGGTTAAGCTTAAAATGGCCCTTCAGGCCAATTAGCCCACTATTCTCCTATGAGCATAAGATTACTATAGGTCTAAAGTTAGCGATGTCTGTTGAATTTCCTCTTTTGTGTAGAAAGATAATGTGTGATGTTTTTTTCCAGAGAGAGAGGTAACATGGGATTCCTAGACTCATCTATTTATAAGGATTAAGACAGGATGGACAATGCTATTGGCTGCTATTTTAGATACTTACTTGGAAGGTCATCAGCTGAAGCTGAGCATGGTTTGAGTTTAAGAGTTGTTTTATATAGCATGAAGGGACAGGTTTGAACGTGAAAGTGGATGCAGTGATATGTGGCTGTTGGGGAGAGGAAGGATTAGATGTGAGAATCCTTGGTTAGGGACACAATAATGCCTATGAAGTAAGAGTTGAATTCTGTTGTATTTTGAGAGGTGAGTTATTGAAAGAGGGATTCGGGTTGAATTTTTGGTCAGGGTGTCAGATTTCTTTAATGGCTGACCCAATTTTTTAGGTTTGTGTTAACTATTGTTCCGAATGTTGTTGTAGTACAATTTTTTTTCTTTACTTGCTTTTTAGTAACATTTTCAAGATATTGTGATGTTTTATATTTTTGCCATTTTTTCATTTTTTTCTTTATCGTGCATTAACATTCTATTTTTTTTCTATAGCCAAACTGCATAATTTGCTTTTAATCTCTTCCTTGTAGGGGGTGCAAGGCTATTTAGGAAAGTTGCACTGAATTCACTTACAGCATCATGTAAGAGTAGAATTTTTAGGTTATTCCAATTAATAGATGATAGGGTAATGAATATGTCTGGGCTAAACTTGGACAGGTTGCATGTTTTGTAAACATACTATTTAGATGGATGTGTGAGATGTCTGGTTTAATTTCTTCAAATCTTTTGGGTTTCTAATACCATTAACGGAATGGACCCCATTCCTAAGTCAGGGTATAGATACAATCTTTGATGTTAGCCAAAACTGCTCTTCGCAGCATCCACAATGGGCCCATAATTGACTTCTTCAATTCATAATGAATTACATGTATTAGCATATCTAAATATGACTGTAGATTCTTTTTAGACCTACTGCTCCTGTTACTACTACTATTGCACCTGTCTGGGTATTTTCCTCCACATTGCTCTCATTTCTGCTTTGTAACTCTTGATATGTTGTGATTTTGTGTTTTGCTGTATGTGAGACACTGTAACCACAATGTGTAGCAATTTCAATGATGAATGCTATTTGTCTTTTTTTTTCATGAACTACTATATTTGTTTTTCTCACATCTATTTTTTGGACTGTTGGTAATGGGTGATCCCATATGATGTACACTTCATCATGCTCTATAATGCTTTGTGGTTCATGTTTCCAGTGCTTCTCAGCCATTTCTATATTGTAGTGAGTGCATAATCCCAACACAACAATCTTTCCACATTATTGTGCCTTTCAGTGTACAGGCCATCTGCCATGAGTGTATTGCACCCAGCAACAAGATGAGCGACTACTTCAAATTATTTTTTACAGAACCTACATTTGTCTGCTTCTCTCACATGTTCAATGGACTTTGTAAACCAACATGCATGTAGTCCACTATCCAGGGCTGCAAATATTAACCTTTAATTTTTCAGTTTCAGCTCACCTGTCCATAACCATTCCTGTGTGAAATCTTGATCAACAGAAGTTCATAGGTTCACAGATGTGTACTAGGCTAATGGCCCTGGAGCCTTTACAAGCCTGCCCATAGGATTACCCTGGCATCGTGCCATCAGACTTTAGTTCCTAGTGCCTCTGTCGAGCAGAGCCACTGGAGTGATTCCTGGGGTGAATTTTCTATTTCCCATCCACTCATCAAGATTTCTCTTGAAGAGGGCCAGTGAGGTGCTCTGCTTGACATGTATGAGAAGTCTATTCTATAGCATGGGCAGTCTCTGGGTTATGAACCTGTCCCTTCATCATGTTCTGTTGATTGTGGTAATGAGGTTGAGGTCTCTGGAGCATGTGGTGTGGAGGGATTGGGATTTCTTTCGATATAGCATTTCTAAAAGAGCTGGGTCAGACATGGCTTTGTAAGTCAAGCAGAGATTGCCTCTAAGTAGGCGATGAGACAGAGAATAGTTGGAGTTTTTTGAATCGGTCCATACAGGACAGGTGTTTAAGGCCTAGGATCCTCTTTCTGAAGTACTTTTGTGGCCACTCCAGTTGTTGCAGGTGTCTAGTGAGGTACATGCCAAATGGGGCACTGTACTCAATGACTGGCCTAATGAGGGAAGGGTAGAGGGAGACAATGACCTCTTTCTTCCTGGATGCAAAACCCTTAGTAATGAGATGTGCCACATAGAAGGACTTTCTGACCACAGTGGAAATGTGGTGGTCAAAACAGAGGTTGCTGTCAACCTGTGTTCCTAGATCTCTTATAACGCCTTCTGTGTTCAGTGGACTACCATAGTTGTGGCAATTAAAGGGAACCAGGTTTTTCCCAAGGGAGATGACAACACATTTTTTGGCATTGATCTTAAGGCCTTGGTTCTGGCACCAGTTGGTCTCATTGAGGCCTTTCCGTAGGATGTCAAGATCACTTGGGGAGTTAATAATAGCTCCCAACTTGCAATCATCTGCAAACTTTGTCAGCTAGAGTCCCTTTGTGTTGGCCTGGACTTCAGAGAAGTAGATACCAAAAAGGAAAGGACCCAGGACCGAACCATGTGGGGGCTCCACTCAGGACTGGTCTACAGTCTGACTTGGAGTCAGGTACTTTCACACTCTGGGTTCTATCTGTGAGCCAGTTTGCAACCCACCTAGTGATTTAGGGGGTTGATGCTTAGCTTAGTGAGTTTTTCTATGATTCCTGATTGGGGAATGGTATCAAAGGCCTTGGCCAGATCAAGGTAGAATGTATGAACCACCTTGCCTTCATCCACAGCTCTGGGGACTGACACAAAGAAGTTGACCAAGTTGAGCTGGCATGATCTACCCTTCAAAAAACCAAACTGTGTAGGATCCAGAATTTGGAGATTCCCTATATTCTTGTTTATTAGGTCCATGATGATGCATTCCATAGATTAGCATATCAGACTCATCAGGCTAATGGGGTGATAGTTCCTGGGGTCTGTAGTCACTCCTCCCTTGTGGAGAGGGATGACTGTAGCAGTGTGCCATTCGGTGGGGACAAAGCCTGAGGTGAGGATGTGACTGAAAAGGGCACACAGGTGAGGTGCCAGTTCTCTCTGTAGTTCATGTAGAACACAGCCAGGGATGTTGTCAGGTCCCACAGAAGC
Organism: Protopterus annectens; assembly: GCF_019279795.1. Lineage (NCBI taxonomy): Eukaryota > Metazoa > Chordata > Ceratodontiformes > Protopteridae > Protopterus > Protopterus annectens. The sequence goes on from NC_056726.1 coordinate 1,682,522,189, forward strand.
TGTATTCTTGGTCTTGGACAGTGCTGTTTTAACCTGTGCAGCATACTGGGTGCCTGGCAATCTACTCATATTGTGATTGGTACTTTGGGGGGGGGGTAAAGTTGGCACTGAATTTGTCGGCCAGTATATTGGCAATATCTGTTGGCTTGGTGTTGGAGGTACCATTGTGCAGTAGCTCAGAGCAAATCTGGGTATTGCAGTGGAGATTCTTTACATAATTATAAAAGGCCTTGTGGTTGTCTTTACTATCTGTTGCAATACTGTTTTCAAAGCTAGCATTAGAGGATTTGATGAGAGATCTCAACCTTTTGTTGAGTCTGATAAGGGGTTTTTTCCAGTCTTGGGACTTCACCTTATTCCGCATCAGTTTCCTCCTTCTGTTGTAGAGTTTGTTTATGGCAGGGGACAACCAGATTGGCTTCCTTTTTTTTTTTTTGAGGATAGTGTCTTGGTTCTATTGGGTATGGCAAGATCCATGCATTTGTGTACATGTTCGTATAGTGCACTGGTGTATGATTCGGTGGTCATGCAACTATTCTCCATTTGCATGGGTGCCATGAAGTTAGCCACCTCTGTTTTTAGGAGCCCAAAGTTAGCTTTCGAGAAGTTTTTCATGGTGGTTACCTTTGTGGAGTTGGGGGAATGTGGATTTCCAAGGTGATTAGTTTGTGGTCGGATCTAACTAGGGAGGAGACATTTGGTGTAGGGTAAGGGTCGCCCATGTTAGTAATGACCAGGTCAAGGATGTTGCTACCTCTAGTGGGGGTAAGAATGAGCTGGTCCAGTGCATTGGAATTAATAAATTCCAGAAAGCATTGGCAAATGTAGTGGTCCATGAATAGTTTAATTTATTTATTTTATTTTATTTTGCCTCTAGACACACCTCTTACTTCTTCCACCCAATCATACTCACAGCCTCACAAATTGTGTACCACCCTACACTTAGCCACACCTACTTACCTACTATAACCAGCCCCACCCCTCTCTCACTAACACACCTAAAATATCACAACCCCTACTACTTGCCATACACTCCCACAGTACTTCCACCTACAACACACCAGTAAACCACATTCAAACTTACAACTATTTTATCATGACTACAACTATCCTCCAGTCACAACTGAAATTACCTATCTCCTTCTTACTATTATTCCTTCTCATTACTACCTACTTCCTAACCTCCTATGAACACTCCATAACTGTTTCTCTCTCACTTCCCTCAAAACATACCAGTACACCTGCAACATCCCCACCTCTATCCTTCTTACATACCTCCTCACAATCCATCTACCTACTTGCCAAATACCATAGGCTATTACACTGCAAACTACTACAAACTAAAACAAAGAAAATATTCGACACCTTCCTAAAACATAAACTTGAAAACTATTTTACACTACTCCATCTACTACTAGATGGTGACATACACCCCAACCCAGGCCCTCAAGCTACTACTACCAAAACACACAAAAATCATATCAAACTCTTCTCTCTTTCATCCACTACACCCTCTAACTTATTATCCTTGGCCCATCTCAATATACGTAGCATCTGTAACAAAATTAGTCAACTCCATGCCCTATTAGAAGTACACAAATTTGATATTCTATACTTATCAGAAACTTGGCTAAAACCTTCAATTAAAGACATTGAAATTACCCCACCTGGATATAACATTGTTAGACTTGATCGCACCTCCAGGAAGGGAGGTGGAGTAGCTATTCTATATAAAACAAACCTGAAGCTTACTCTTCTTGACCTTACCCTTACCCAAAACAATAATGTTGAAATAATCTGCTCCAAAATTCAAATTAACACTACTAAAGCAATAAACATCATCTGTGCATACCTCCCCCCTGGAAATAACATCCCCACTTTAGAACAACTTCTTGAACAACTCTCTAATAACCTCCCTCAAGAAACACTATTCCTTGGGGACTTTAACATTGATTGGAAATCTTGTAACAATGCTAACCCTACTTCCCATATAAACCTTTATGGTTTCAAACAACTAATTGATAGTCCCACTAGAATAAATAATAAGAGCAAAACAGAAACCACCTTAGACTGGATTCTTACAAACTCCCCCCTACAAACCTACCAAACTGGCATCCTTCCTGATGACCTTAGCGATCACTCCCTCACCTATGTCATTAGAGCTAAAACTAATCTAAACTTACCTACCTCTCATAGAACACTATATTCAAAAAAACAATTTAATCCTGAACAGTTTCAAACAGAACTTTCACAATACAACTGGACCCCTCTAAAACACCTCTCACTTAACAATGCCATTGAACATTTCAACTCAGCATTCCTTGCAATCTTAAATCAACATGCCCCAAGTCGTACCATTAGAACAAAGACCAAAACAGCACCCTGGCTAACCTCTAATACTAAACAAAAAATTATACTCAGAAATAAATCTTGGAAAAAAATGGCGTTCCTCTAGAAACCCAACAGATCATCAAACCTTTAGAGAGCTCAGAAACAATACAAAAAAAGCCATCCTTTCAGATAAAAAGGATTATTACTTTGAACTTCAGCAATCCACCAAAAAAGAACCAAAAAAGTTCTGGTCTACTATCAATAATCTACTTACCCCAGGCAAAGTAGTTACACCCAACCCACAGCATTTAGACCCTGATAATCCCTCTTTAATAGCCAATAACTTCAATACCTTCTTTACTACTTCCATACAAAGTCTAGCTAACCACTTATCTCCTGATGCTTCCCAACTGCTCTTAAGTAACATCAACAACTCCCTTCTTCCCCTTCAACTTCAACCCATACCCACCTCCTACATACAATCTCTTTTACAAAAACTTAAACCCACTACCCCCTCAGCAGATAAGCTTCCTGCTGAATTCTTTCAAGTAGCAGCTAAAGCTATTGCCTACCCTGTTTCTATCCTAATAAACAGATCCATAAAAGAAAGTACTTTTCCAGCAATCTGGAAGATATCACACATCATACCCTTACACAAAGGAGGCAAATCCACTGACCTTTCAACTGTAACCGTAACAACAACAAACTAACCTCTTCTCTTTTCCTAGACCTGTCAAAAGCCTTCGACATGGTCAACCATACACTTCTTCTACACATATTAAAATCCCTTGCCTTGGATTTCTCTTCCTTAACCTGGTTCTCATCCTATCTTGAAAACCGACAACAAGCAGTACTATGGAAAAATTCTCTATCTGCTCTACTACCTATCTCTTTTAATGGAGGGGTAGTTGAAGTCACCCAGTATGAGAGTGTTAGGTTGGACCCTAATATTCTCCAGGGTACTTAGGAATGTGGAGTGTGAGTCTTGGGACATGGTTGGGGACCTATAGCAGGCTATGACCTGAATCGCTGTCTTACCCAATGTTAGCTGCACCTGAAGTATCTCAGATGCATTATGTTGGACTACCAGTCTGGAGGTGTGTGCATCCTTCATGAATATGGAAACACCACCACCTTTGGAGCTTCGGTGCAAGTTCTGGGGTCGAAAGGTGTGGAATGAGTTATAGCCTGGTAGTGCATGGGTGCTTTCTGCTGCCTTGAACCAGGTCTCTGTTACAGCACAAATGTCAATGTTCTCCATTTTAAGGAGTGCTTCGAGAGAGTGCATTTTGAGATTTAGACTTCTAGCATTGAGCAGCATGACCCTCACATTGCATTTGTTTGTAGCTGTTACGGTGGTAATTTGGGGTTTGGAACACTGCCTAAAAAAGGCACAATATGGGTGGCAAGAGCCTTGGCCAGTATCCGGAAGCCCAGGGGTGACAGATGCAGACAGTCTCTGGCAAAGCATCGAGGTCTGTCAGTCATATCATCCCAGGCAGACAGATACTGGATCCCTTTAGACTGACACCAGAAACTTAGCCAGTTCTTGAAATCAATCATTTTCTGCTTGTACTGTGGTATCATTCTGGGTGATGGTAGGATGCTGCTCAGGGCTAGGGTCATAACCACCTGGGCTACATAATCTGAGAGCTCCTCCATGTCTCTTTTCATGTAGACCAGGGAGGTACGTCTTAGGTCATTCACACCCCCATGTACAATGGCACTGTCATATTTGTACCTGTTGTTGAAGGATGTGAGTGTGTGCATTATGTGGCAGATCCTGGTGCCTGACAGGCAACTGACTGTTACTTTTTCTTTATTCAATCTAGTGAGTGGGACATCAGTGTGCTTCACTATTGAGTCACATATAAGTAGTGTGTTGGGCATGCTGTTTTGCTTTAGGGGGTTTGGTTGAGTGGCACACTTTTTAGGACAGTCATGTGTCTCGTGATTAGTGTTGTATTCTGGTGGTCAAGTGCATTTCTGCCTTGGAGGTCTCTGCTGTTTGGGTAGATTTTTATTGAGAGCCTCAGCGAAGGTGGGTGTGTGGTTTGTGTTTTTTTGTGAAGACAGTGCTGGTGTGTGTTCTTAAGGGCTATGTGTTCCATGTGATGTGGTGCAAGTGTTGACTTTCTCCTCTTGACCAGTTATTCCGGTCTTGGCTGGAGAGTGTGTGGCTTCCAGTTTGAATATATAAGTGCATCTCTCTCAAGTCTGAGTGTTGGGAGGTAAGAGGAGAGGGTTGTCAGTGTACATGAGGCAGTTACTACAAAGCCTCAGGATGCCCAAATTCACCAGGTTAATAGGAGAAAGCACAGGGAACTGACCTTTAGACCTGCCTGCAGGGGTAGGCATTAATAATAAGTACTGGAGCTGTTTCCTTGTAGAACATTTAGTGCTGGTAGCACTTTTGTGTGCTACAATAATTGCTACAAGAAGTCTAGAAGAGTGCTAAACTAATAGCTCGTAAAAGTGTAGGACAAGAGAGAAGTAGCAGATCTAAGGGAAAATTGAAAAGCAGACTTTGGCACCACTCAGAAGCTTACAAACAGTCCTGGAAACAGAAAATCTGTATCTGGACTAGACCAGTTACAGGAAAGGTGGGAAAAGTGCAAACATGGGCTTTTAAACCAGAAAGTTGAAAGATATGGAAAAACTTCCTAAACGACCAATAAACGTACAATTTCTGGGCCAGAAACCACTACTCTTGTGGTAGATAGGTACCTAGTGCTTACCACTCCCACTGATAAGCTAGAAGGCTTCCCTCCAACACAGAAAGGCTTGGGGGGCTCACAAGCTTACAAACAAACCTGGATACAGCAAATCTGTACCTGGACTACACTAGTTGCAGGAAAGGTGGGAAACAAGTGCAAACATGGGTTTTTAAACCAGAAAGTTGAAAGAGATGAAAAAGCTGCCCAAACTGCCAATAAACTACAATTTCTGGGCCAGAAACCATTCCTCTTGTTGTAGATAGGCTACCTAGTGCTTACCACTCCCACTGATAAGCTAGAAGGCTTCCCTCCAACACAGAAAGGCTTGGGGGGCTCAGAAGCTTACCAACAGTCCTGGATACAGTAAATCTGTATCTGGACTAGACTAGTTACAGGAAAGGTGGGAAACAAGCGCAAATGCGGGCTTTTAAACCAGAAAGTTGAAAGAGATGGAAAAACTGCCCAAACGGCCAATAAATTACAATTTCTGGGCCAGAAACCACTCCTCTTGTGGTAGATAGGCTACCTAGTGCTTACCACTCCCACTAATAAGCTAGAAGGCTTCCCTCCAACACAGAAAGGCTTGGGGGGCTCAGAAGCTTACCAAGATTCCTAAATACAGCAAATCTGTATCTGGACTAGACTAGTTACAGGTAAGGTGGGAAACAAGCACAAATGCATGAGATTACTATTCCTGGAGATCTCGATATTTGTCACTATAGATGTTCTTCGTGTTTCACTGTTGCAGTCATCACACTTGGGTTATCTGCCTGCAGGTAGCCCTCAGTCGACCCGAATGCCAGAGACTTAGTATTTCTGCATCAGATGCTGTCAGTCCAGGACTGACGTCAGGTCATCAGGGGTATAAAAACAGGCAGCTGACTCCATTACACCAGTCTTTCTTGCCGAGGGGCCCAAAGCAGAAGCAGTTTGCAAGTGCCGGTCGGCTGCTACCTGAATTTTCATTTACGAATTGAATAATCCTGAAGTCTTCTAAAGCTAAGTACCCCATTGGGGATCCTTTTTTCTTGCTCTATCCAATGTCATAAAAAGTTAACAATTGTTTTGCCTGTGGAAAGCAAATACCTCACAGAGATTTTTATTCTTACTGTGTCACCTATTTAGGCCCAGACCACGATGTACAACACTGTCGGTTTTGTGCCTTAACACCTGAACCATTTGTCGTCAGGCTCTCTTTGTCACAAAATTCTTTCGCTCTCGATCGTCGTATTCTGAAATGTCTTTGGTAAGCTATCCAACTACTGATATTCCAAAAAATTGTAAGTATAAAGACAGAGACAGACTGCATAGGTCCAAAGCTGCAGATGACGCTTCCGTTAAGCTAGTCACCACCCCGCCAGTACTCAGTGAGGCACTTTTGCAGCCCCTGATGTTTGCTTCAGTGGATTTGCAGGCCTCTACCAAGACCCATTCGGAGATTGGTATTCCGTGAGACTCTTCCTTGAGTATGGAACCTGCAGATGTCTCTTCCTTGGATGGGTCCGGAGCCGCTGTGCAGGCACCAGCTTCTGAGGCAGTTCTTCGCTCAACCGATGTTTGACTCAAACTGATGACTTTTTAACCAAAACTACCGAGTTTCTTAGGCCCAGAGTATGCACCACGCCTAGAAAACCAATGACCATAGTGCATGCACCTGCTCCCATGCCACAAAAACAAATGCTTAGAATGGCCAAAGACCTTATTATGCTGATTAGGGGAAGTCAGCCTTGGCCTGCTAAGAGAAAAAGAGACCAGTCCCCTACAGCTTCTACAGACCAGGAGTCCGAGGACTCTGAGATTTCTGATTATGAACACATGCCCTTAACTGCTTATGAGGATTCAGATGCAGAAGAATCCATTCCCTCTGCCTCCCCTCCAGAGGATTTTTTTTTTTTTTGGTGAAACCTTGCATACCTTAAGAGAGCATTTCCAGTGGGAATGCCAAGACTATCCTCAATCCAAAAAGAGACTCAGAGAATTCCTAGAGTTGCCTTAGCACAGGCATTTAGCAATACCCTCTGTCCTGGATGTTGTTGATGATGTTTTTATAGAATCCAGTCTTATTCCGGACACTTTACCTCCTGCACCTAGGAAACCATATAGGTACTACAGAGTACCTGACACAAATTTCTTTTCAATAATCCTACTGCTGACCCAGAGATCATTTCCCAGGGACCTAAAGGTATCAAGGCAACTACAGCCAAGAATCCCACCCCTTCGGACAGGGATTCCAGAGCTTTGGACAGATGGGGTACGAAGGTACATACCTCTTCAACTCTTGCTATTAGGGCATTGAATTGTCAGTTTCACATGCTGAAGTACCAGCAACATATTATGGAACTTATTAAACAAAAAGTGGCAACCTTTATAGACTGTGCAAAAAATAAAGAAATGCAGGAATTTATACACTCTGCAAGCCAAGTCAACAAGCATACTTTGGTGTGTGGCTTTGATGCCCTAGAAGCATCTTGCCGAACAGCAGTCACTTGCTCTGTACTGAGAAGACATGCTTGGCTCAAGGAGCAGACCTTGCCAGACCATGTCAAATCAAAGTTACTAGATGCTCCTTTGAACAAGGACAGTTTGTTTGGCACCAAAGCAGAAGAGGTTCTTAAAAAGATGGAAGAAAAAGCTAAGTCTATACAGACTGTTGAAGAATTCTTACAAGTGCAACCCCCTAGATTCAGTAGGCATTGCCCTTACAAATAATGGTCCTTTCCAGCCCCCTCCAGGCCTTCTCAAACTAGACCTAGGGGAAACAGACCACCCAGACTACAGTCTCAGAGTATGCAGAGATCTAAGCAATGGAGTGCCCCCACCCCTAAAACAGGGAGTGGTAAGCCACCTCCTTATGGAAAAAACTCACAATGACTTCCTTACTCCACTCTCCAGTCCTGCCCAATTGCTTGTGCCCCTAGGATGAAAACTTGCCCTTCATGCAAAAAACTGGATGTCCATCACACAGGACCATTGGGTCCTCAACATTGTAGCCCAGGGGTACAAATTTTATTTCCATTCACTGCCAACCCCAAACGGGTTTCCAGACCTTCCTCCAAACCAGTAGGAAGAGGCTCAAATCCAAGTAGGTTCCCTGCTCAATATCAGAGCTATTCAGCCAGTTCCAGTACAACAGAGGGGTTAAGGATTCTACTCCAGACTCTTCCTGGTACCCAGGAAAGAGGGCTCTTGATGCCCAATCCTGGATCTTTCAATTCTCAACACCTTCCTGGTGGTACCAAAATTCAAAATGCTTACCCTGCAACAGCTTCTTCCTGTGCTAGCCATGGATGCCTGGTTAGTCACCCCAGACTTAAAAGAAGCCTATCTGCACATCCCCATAAGGGAGTCATGCAGGAAGTATCCATGTTTCAGGGCAGGATCTATGCATTATCAGTTCTCTGCACTTCCCTTTGGCTTATCTACTGTGCCCAGAGCTTTCACAAAATGCCTGGCTCCAGCCATTGCATACTGCAGGCAGAGAAATATCCAAATTTACCCATACTTGGACGACTGCCTGATTTAGATGGACAGTCAGGAATTGCTGTTACAGAACCTGACATTTGTGAAACACCTTCCCACTTCCTTGGGGTACACCATCAATGAAAAGAAATCAAAACTGGTACTCAGTCAAAAAATTGTATTCCTGGGAGCAAGCTTAGACACAACATCCCAGATGGTATTCCTCACTTCAGAAAAACAAGTCTGTCTGACAGCCTACTTCAAACAAATGGCCACCAGAACCCAGCTATCTGCAAGAAAAATACTGCAGGCCCTAAGGTTCAAGGCCTCATGTATACTGCTAATTCAATAAACAAGACTGCATATGAGGGAACTCCAATGGTACTTAAAAAGTCTTTGGTGCCAACATTCTCGGGACCTGGAAACAGTCATTCCTATCTTACTCTGTCTAAGGGCAGAGTTCCTTTGGTGGGTAGAAGCATGCAACCACAACAAAGGACTGCCCTTTTATCAACCCCATGCCGTCCAACGCCTAACCACAAATGCATCAGACTATGCCTGGGGAGCACACATGGATGGCAAATGCATTCAGGGCCACTGGAGCCCAAGTCAAGTTCATCTCCACATCAACCAAAAAGAGATGCTAGCTGTGCAGAATGCCCTGACAGTTTCCAGATCCCTTCTCTTTCCAGGACAACTGCTAATAAAAACAGACAATACCACAGTTATGTGGTACATAAACAAGCAGGGGGAACCCACTCCTATCCACTCAGCAGGTTAGCCATGGCCCTGTGGCACACGGCCTTGGACATGCAAGTCCATCTTCAAGCTCAATTCCTGCCAGGTAAACAAACTCACTAGCAGATGACTTAAGCAGAAATTTCCTAGACCCACACATGTGGCAATTGGAGCACAGCACCTTCAACCTTCTGATTCCGAAATGGGGGACCCCGGAGGTGGATCTTTTTGCCTCCCCCTATAACCACCAGCTCAGCTAATTCTGCATCAGGAATCCTTACAGCAGGGCCTGGAAAGTGGATGCCCTATCTTTTCAGTGGGTAAATCTCTCAAACTATGCCTTTCTGCCTTTGCCCCTTCTCTCAAGAGTATAACTCAAGATAAGACAAGACAGACCAAGGACAATTCTGATTGTCCCGGACTGGCCATGACAGCACTTCTTTCCCACTCCTGCGCAGCCTGTCACCAGTGCCACCCTGGCACCTACACCAGAACCCAACCCTGCTTTCTCAGCAGGAGGGACACATTTTGCATCCTCAACTGCAAACCCTAAATCTTGCAGTATGGCTTATTCCTTGACTTCTTCCACAGCATCCCTAAGCAAGCAGGTGCTGGACGTCATTCTTGAAGCTAGAAGACCCAGTACAAGAAAATCCTATACTGATAAGTGGAAAAGGTTCTGCTCCTGATTTCAATCTAAACAATCTAAAGGAGAGAAAACAACTCTGCCCTCCCTTCCTCTAATCCTGGATTACTTAGCAGATCTACTCCACAAAGGCCTGTCCTTCTCCTCCATTAAGGTACATGCCTTGGCCATTTTGGCTCATTACAACACTTAGCCACCTCTCTTCTCGCACCCTCTTATCAAACAGTTCCAGAGAGGGGCAAACAACTTAAAGCTACCAAGGAGAACACACACACCTGCTTTGGACCTTAACTTTGTACTGGAAAAGCTCACACTTCCCCCCTTTGAACCTGCTGCTTCAGCTGAGTTAAAATTCCTCTCTTGGAAAACAGCACTGTTTCTAGCCATCACTTCAGCTAGAAGAGTGTCTGAGCTACAAGCACTTATGGCTGTGGAACCCTTCATTATTTTCCATGCTGACAGGGTTTCCCTCAGGACTAACCCTTCCTTTATGCCTAAAGTGGTGTCCAGTGTGGCTCTCAATCAATCCATCCATTTGCCAACTTTCTTCCCTAATCCTCAAAATAAAGGGAAAAGGATCCTGCACTCCTTGGATGTGCACAGACAGCTCAGATTCTACCTTGATAGGACTAAACCCTTCAGAAAATCTGACCAGTTACTTGTCAGCTTTGCAACAGAGGCAGAGGGCAAGGCCATTTTCAAAATAAACAATTTCCAAATGGATAGCCCACTGCATCCATTTCTGCTACAAGCACCATGGGAAACCAACCCCTCAGGAGGTCAGAACACATTCCACTAGGGCAACATCTACCTCTACAGCATTTCTTAGGGGAGTCCCTACTAGGGACATCCTGGAAGCTGCTACCTGGAGTTCTGTACACACCTTCACCAAGCATTACCACCTGCCTATCTTTTCCAGATCCAGGGCAGGTTTTGCAACAGCAGTCCTGCAAGACACACTAGCCAGCCCAAACTCATCTTGACTGCCTCCGCCCTTCTTCAGCTTTGGGAATCCACCCAAGTGTGATGACTGCAACAGTGAAACACGAAGAACATAGTACAGATGTGTACACTTACCATAAATGTAGGTGTTTGAGTGTATTCACTGTTGCAGTGCTAGTTTCCCTCCCTCCAGCCCCCTGGTTTTCTCTCTCTCTCCTCTCTATGACTATTACTCACCCCTTTCACGGGTATTGCTATTGGTATTTACTTTTTACTGGTGGTGTTCCCCCACCATAACTTAGCTCCCTATTTTGGGGGCTCCTGACATTTAGGGCAAAAAAAAACTGATGTAATGGCATTAGCTGCCTGTTTTTATACCCCTGAAGACCTGACGTCAGTCCTGGAGCGACAGCAAATACTAAGTCTCTGGTATTCAGGCCAACTGAGGGCTACCTACAGGCAGATAACCCAAGTGTGATGACTGCAACAGTGAATACACTTGAACATCTACATTTATGATAAGTGTACACAACTGTACTTTATGGCTTTTACACGTTACTTTTCTTCTCATCTGATCCTTCTCCTTACATTCTTTTTTTTTTGCACATTCAGTTGTCTGATTTTTTTGTCTACTTTTGTTTTTTTTTTCCATTCCTGTTTGCCAGTTAAATGTTTCTGCTAAATTTACCAGCGAGATCATCTTAGACTGACTCTCCTCATGTTTTAAATCTTTCACTATATTTGGATCTGATGAAGTCAGCAGATATATATATATATATATATGCAATCCAAAGACTGTAGATCTGTACATGTAATCAATTTCAAGAAAGCCCATACCTTCTTCACAGCAAGGGATATATAATCTTGGTATACACAAATTATTATATATCATTTGATAGCATGATGCATTTTATTGTTATTCTGTCCAACTGACCTAGTATGTTTTAGGACCAGTCAATCATACCATAACTGTAAGTTAAAACATGGAGAACAAATTGGTTTATAGCTTGGACTTTATTCGTAGATGTTAGGGATGTTTTCAGTATTAGTTTTCATCTTCTGAAGTATTCCCTACTATGTTTTATTTTCATTTGTTAATGCTTTATTGATGATCCTTCAGCAATTCCCAAATATTTATACACTCCTTTCTGCTCAAGTTCCTTTATATCACATTCCTGTCCCAGACTGATATTTTCTTGGTGCTGCAACTTTCTTGCTTTAAACATTGCCTTTACACATTTTTCAGTACCAATTACCATTCTTGTATCATTTGTGAATGTTTTAACCAATTGCTGTTGTGCTTTCAACTCATCTGATGAACTATATAATTTTAAGTTATTCAAAAAAGTAGATTAGACATCTTTAAGCATGTTTGTTTTGTGTGAGCCAAATCATAACCAAGACCTAAGTTGCTTAATTAAACATCTTAATGGATTAAGTGTCCGACAAAACAGCAATGGTCACAAAGAATGACTCTGGAATATCCCTTTGAATTTTTATCCCTGGGATAATTTGCCCTTCATGGTCACTGCAATGCAATTGGTCAATATAGGATGCATCTTATTAATCTGTAAGCACTGCTTTATCTGTGAATGTGGGATGCTGTCAAATGCATTTTTGTAATCTATCCACATCATACTTATATTCTTGTGCTTTTTACAATTCACCGTTGTCACTGTATTTGGCAACAAATGATCATTTTTTCCTTAGGGCTTTGTTTTGTTAACCTTTTGTTCTATTTCCATGATTGAGTTTTCTTCTAAATTACTATAAACTCTGTTGGCATCACTTCCAGTATATTATTTGTACATGGTCGGAAGCAAGCTATTGGTCTATACTTTTTAGGATGGCTAAGGTTCATAAATGGGGTAGGCACATCACATCATGTTAGTTGTTCTTAAGAAGCATCATTTTTCCTGTTGTAAACCAGGTTAGTATCTATTCAAGATGCGCATCTAAGTTGCACTCACTGAAGGATAAATCTTCATGTAAAGATGTTAGTACTTGGGTTTTCCAATTAAGAACTTTTCTTAATTCCATTTCATTTTCTCTGGCTGTTACTTCAGCTCATCTCATATTCTCTGCATTTGAACTTCTTACTAGTTCTATAATTTTCTAATAGTGACATTTCTTGTCTTAATTGCTTTGTAATTTTCTCCATTTGGTAGTTCCATGATGGCATTTTATTTATTTCCCTTCATTTCCCTTATTGCTCTGCATTTTTCTGGTAAGACTTGATCTGTTATTAATTTAGTTGTACAGTAACATATCCTATTTACTTCTGCTATATCACATGAATTTCTGGTCATACACTTAATTACACACTTCTAACATGTTGGGTCTTATTTACTTTCTGTAATCTGTTTCTTTCATGGATCTTAATAAGTCTAGCCATCTCAATGAAATCTAGTAATTCTTCCCTTAGATCATTTTCTTCTCAGCTGAGGGTACATTCTTTGCTGTCTGTTTCCTGTTATTTGTCTTTGTAGCTACAGTGATTAACTAGAAATATATGGACTGAAAATCTTCCACACAGAAGTTTCTTACACTGTTTTGTTTCCTGTTATTTGCATACAAAGTGGCAGTCATTTGCATGTTGACATTCATTTCCTTGCCATTATGTGGTCATTTGCATAGGATGCTTATCATACTATTTCTCAGATGTGGTCATTAGCATACTATGTACATCAGCCTATTTCTCTAGTACAAATGATCTATCTGTGCTTGTGGGAATGTGGCAGCTTTATTGTGGAAGCACATTATTTATTTACTTAATTACTTACTTATTTATGGTACTTTTCCATTATCGGGGCAACACTGTTAATGCGAGCATTCAGCTGTAATCCAGTTCCTTAACATGTCTGTTAACCAGAAATGTAAGGTGTGGAGTGGAGGACATTACTAAAATTAAAAATTTCCAAGAACAGCTTTAATAGCAGCCATGCTACTATATGCTTCTGAGAGAGCGACTTTACATGATGTTGTTTCCTTCGCTAATGGAGCGCTGCAAAATTACTGCTAGAACATAGAAAGAAAAAACAAGTACTGCAAGAATAACACCGACAGAAATAAAAGTCCACTTGTGTTCAGGAAACTGCCGCAATAATTTAGTTGGGTCACTGTAAACTTCAAATCAACAAGTCTTGTTTCCCCTCTTTGATTTGAGTTTTGCTACTTAAACTTCTGTCACACTAGATGTTGAGCAGTAAACATGCCTTTCTCCAGCTTTTAATCAGTTGATCTTGCATGAACTCTTTACAGTTCTCAAGAGAACCAGGGACAGTTTTGCTAGCTCATTGGCTGTAAAATGATATCTGACAGTGAAAAAAAGCAAGACGAGACTGCTGGTTGTTCATCAAAGTTATGTTTCATATTTATAGAGCTAAAGAGCATCGTTTAGCTTTCTTGTCAAACAAATCAAAAGCTGAAAGAAAAGTATTTTATTCCACAAGATTTGCATAGTTAGAGGACACGCATGAGGTTTGCTAAGCTGTAATTACGGATCAGTTTTCTACCACTTTTGCAATACAGATCACTTAGTTCTAAAAATAAACTTTACCTTCTGTGTAATTTATTCAGGAACTCTGCTTATACACCATACCTAGAAACATTATTACAAAGAAATTTAGCAACTTTGTTATAGCATTGTTCAAGTTTCAATTTTTGTGAAGCCTGAAGGTTAGTAAGGATGGAATTACCATAAAGAAGAGTGGGGAGGAGTTAAGTAGTGACAAGTAGTTTTAGTTGCATCGGTGAGCAAGGTTTTGGCTCTGTAAAGCATCCCCAGTTTTTGATGAGTTTATCTTATGCAATTTTGTATATGCAGGTCTAATGTAAGATTATCATCCACTATCCACCCCTAATAGTTTGCTATGAGAAGTGACTTCAGTGGTTGTATATCAAGAGAGAGGACTTTAAATTTAGTTTTTTCATGAGAGAGGGATTTAGGGAAAAAGTAGTACATTGGTCTTTTTGGGTTAAGCATGAGTTGGGAGTTATGAATCCATGTTTCCACAGCTGTTAATGCTTCCTGAGTAATTTTTGGAGGTGTACCATGTTGTCAGAAGTGTAAATGACAGTGGAATCATCTGTGTATTATATCAGGGTGGCCTGTTGTGTGGAAGTATAGAGGGTGCTGGTGAAAATGTTAAAGAAGAGGGGACCAAGGATAGAGCCTTGTGGTACACTTGTGGTGACTGAGAGGTAAGGAGAGAGTGTGGAGTACCATTTTACTGACTAATACCTACTGGACAGGTAGCTTTTGAAACTCTGAAGGGAGGGCTGATAAGGATCTAGTGAGGAAACCTTAAGTAGAAGTTTGCTGTGACAAACTGTATTGAAGGCTTCAGACAAGTCTAGACATAAGGAAGAGACTAGTTTGCCATTATCTCTAGATTTATTGACAGTATCTGTATAGTTATAAGGGCAGTGCTAGTACTATGGGAAGGATGTTGTGTAGAAGATAGGAGTTATTCCTGCAGGAGATAGTGTAGCAATAGTTTTTGAATACATTTTTCAAGTACTTTGGTGAGGGATTATAAGATCACTACAGGTCTAAAGTTATTCTTGTCTGTTGAATTTCATCCTTTGTGCAGAGGGATAATGTGTGACTTTTTTCCAGACAGAGGGAATGTGGGATTCCTGGACTGACTTGTTTGTAAGGAATGAAACAGGATAAGCAATGCTATTGGCTGCTATTTTTAGGTACTCGTTTGGAAGCTGAAAAGCGCAGTTTAAGTTTGTATAAGAGTAGTTTTATATAGGATGTAGGCACAGGTTCATAAATGGGGTAGGCACATCACATCATGTTAGTTGTAATAATTCATGCAATGTGCTTCCATATGGGCACATCACATAATATTACCTGTAATAATTAATGTAGTGTGCTTCCATAAGAGTTGCTGGTAATAGTTTGTAAGCACCAAAGTGAATTTTTTAACAAGAGGGACTAAAATATTCACTATGATAAACTTGGTTTGTTGCAGGACACATCTTCATTTTTCCATGTTTATAAGAGTGGGTTCATGAAGTGCATCTCTGAGAAGGGTTGGTTTCTGTTGATTTTTTATCTATAGCTATAAATCTGTATCTATCTATCTTTCTCTCTATATAAAATGATGTACAGTGTGTTTATATGTATGATGCATAAGCCAAGCTGCTGGGGCACCATTCTTTTTTGACAAGGAATGTTGAGAGACCATTCTTTTTTAAAATACAGGAAACATCTTTACTGAATTATCACTTATGACATAGGCAATCATACATTTATATAAATGAAAACAAACCCATTTGACATATTTTCAGTTTCATATATTTTACATCACATATAATCTTCTATACAGTCATTGTCAATAGAACATTGCATAGCTCATTCAATTTCTGCCTTCTCTTAACCTCATTCCTTCTCCAAAATATGTTCTGCATGTATTTCTGCAATTCCCATTTTTTTCTATGCAATTTGCTCCTGCCCTTTATATATATATCCCACATACTGTTCTTTTATCTCTTTTACTATATTCACTGCTTCTGGTATGATTGGTTTAGACTTTAATTTCCATTTTCCAGTAACTAATTTTTTGGCAGCCACCAGAATTAAACTTAGCAAGGCCTTATTATGTCTAGGCAATTCCAATTCTGTATCACTGCGATTCTTTAGTTACACCAATTTGCTCACCCAGACTGAGTAGTCTGCATTGATTTTTAAAGTCTGCCAACTCATTACACTCTCAGAGAATACATTCTCAGTTACCTCTTTCTTCCCCATCACATCTCCAACATTTGCAGTCTACATGAGGAAAAATTCTTTGGAGTCTGCTTGAGGTATAAAAATATCTATGCAAACACAAGAGCAAAAAAAAAAAAAAAACTAAATCTTCTAGACTGTTGCATATTTCTTTGTTCATTGCTTATCCAGTCTCTCTCTTCCCAATCCTTTCTAACCTCCTCTGACTGATTACTGTAGTTGTCATGCAGTATTTTATACGTTATACTAATTATCTCTTTTTTAACAGCAGCTCTATTCTACTTCGATTCTACTAAAAACTTTATGAGTACTGGTCTTTCACTTAGGATCCCCTATTCCTTTCTCTTTGCCTATACTCTGATATCAATCCTTGATAAGGAAGGCAATCTGTAGTCTGTGGTCCCAATGTATTTTTGGACTCTTCCCATTCTATTACCTTTCCCTGTCTAATTATGTGCTTTGTTTCTTTGCCATCTTTTTCCAGCAAGTTCCAACCATCTTTTTCCTATTCTCTGTATCCCTAATTGCAGTCAACCTTTCATCAGAATCTCCTTTCTCAAATCCTGTGTTGAGTTAGAACACTTTCTGCTAGCTTATGAGTGTATTATTCTATATACTTGCTGTTATTTTCCTTAAGGATCTGCATCCAAATTCCCAGTCTCTATTTATTGAGCTTCTCCCGTTTCATCATCATCCCTTCCCACATTTAATTACAGCTTTCTGCTTGTGCTATGTATAGGAGCCTCAACTGTGAAGCTCTGAAATACCCTTTAAAATCAGGTAATCCCAAACCAACTTGTTCTTTTGGAAGGATCAGCTTATCCCACATGACTCTTGCCCTCTTCCCCTCTCAGATAAAATCCTTCAACTCTTTATTGATTACTGTCCATAACTTCTCTTCTGGTTGATTAAAATATGTCTGACCTGTGTATAAAACTAAAGGGACTAAAACATGTTCACTGCTTGTATCTTGCTATCCATATACATACAACAGAACTTCCAGTTTCTCAGTTTTTGTATTATCTTTTGTTTAGTGTCTTCCTACATATCTTTAGCTTCTATAACAAAATTCTTTGTAACCCATACTTTTAAGTACTTCATTTTATAATTTCCTCATAAATATGGGTATTGCAGAACCAGTTTGTGTGTGGATACATAGCTTACATCTATTGCCTTTGGTTTATCTTCATGAATTTTGTCTCCAGAAAAGACTTGAAACTGGCTCAGAATGTTCCACAATGCTGGATTTTCTTCAGTGGTTTTATCGGGTACAAAATAATATTCTCTGCGAATAAAGCCAAATTTTCTTGATTACATTATTAATTATATCCTTGAATTTATGGGCCCCTTATTTTCTTCACCAATGGTTCTAACACAAAACAAATAACACAGAGGAAAGAGGACACTACTGCCTGGTTACTCTTTTCAAACAGAACTCATCAGAGAGAAACCCCCCACTTTAATTTTCACCTCTGATCCATCATAAATCTTCCTAATTGACCTTATTATTATTATGTCAGGGAATGCAAATGCTTCCATTGCTATAATCTTAAAATCCCAGCTTACTCTGTCGAATCCTTTCTCTGCATTAAGACCCACCAACAACAGTGGCATTATCTTATATTCTGCTTCCCTTTGGATCATCATTGTTCTGTTAATGTTGTTAAATGTTTGCCTCCCCTCCACAAAACCATACTGATCTATATCTATTAGTTTTGGCACCGCCTTTGCCATTCTTTTAGTCATTATGGGCAAACACTTTATAGTCATGGTTTAGAATCAAAATGGGCCTTTATGAAGCTGGATCTGATCGGTCTTTACCATATTTAGGTATTACAGCCACCACAGCCTTCTTCAAGGATGCTGGTGCTTAGTCTCCTTTTAAAATACTATTAAAATTTTCCAAATCTTTTTTTCACTTTCTTCTGCTTGAGCTTCCATACTTCCACAGGAATACCATCTATTCCTGGAGACTTTCCTTTACATTGGTTATAAATCACCATTTTTTTCTTATCTAGTCCTATCCTAACCATTGTTAATGCAGCCTCATCTACCTATAACCGTGGCATATTTAATTCTTCCATAAACATTTCCATTTATACTTTCTCTTGATTTCCACACTGCCCTGCTTTATGTAGATTTTAATAAATTTTCTGAAATATTTGTAATACCTCTACAGGACTCCTGGTTATGTTCCTTGTTATAGGCTCCTTAAGCTTGGCAACAACCCTTTCTACAGTCTGTTGCCTAAGCAATTGAGCTAAAAGCTTTAGTGCTCTGGAGTTAAAAACATTGCTTAACAGCAATATTTCTAAACTCATGCATATTAACCAAGTAGTCCCTTATTTTAACTTTAGCACTTTGCGGTTATGCCTCTTCTCATTCTGTAAGATGTGGAGATGCCATTCTTATGAAAATAATGTATTTTTTATGTATATGAAGATTCAAATGCTGATTCATCCAAGCAACAATAAAAGCCTTGTGATACATAACACAAAAATCCTTTACTGCAGTTGAAACATGGCTATCAGATGCACAACTCATACTTGACCCAAACAAAACTAATCTGATGCTATTTCGTCCCACAAAAGCCATAGATCCGAACCCTTCATTCAAAATAATTTCAAGCAACAAAACATCTATTACACCAGTCCCCGAAACCAAACTTCTAGGTGTTATAATAGATCAAAACATGAAGATCAACCTACATATTGCCCAAACAATAAAAAAAAATTCACAAAAATTGGAACTCTATACACATGCAAAAAATACCTCTCCAGTAATACTAAAACCATTACTTACAGAACCCACCTAGTCTCCAGACTTCTATATGCATCCCCCATATTCATTAATCTCAACAGATCTGAAACACCTGTTACAACAAAATAGCAAAGTTCGCAATATATTCATCCTTTAGGTCTCATCACTGCCAGGCTAGAACTAATTAACCTGCTCGCCCTTCACCAACTTACTGTAGCCCATCAAATATTTTACCAACCTGAAAAAAATCAGC
Source organism: Protopterus annectens (assembly GCF_019279795.1). Taxonomy (NCBI): domain Eukaryota; kingdom Metazoa; phylum Chordata; order Ceratodontiformes; family Protopteridae; genus Protopterus; species Protopterus annectens. The sequence goes on from NC_056726.1 coordinate 1,682,541,778, forward strand.
TCTACAAGGCCTATTAAATCAATATTCAAGTAAACGCTTACTATGATCCAGCAGTAAATCACTAATGGAAGTTACCAGAAGTAAAAATACCTCAAGTGATTCCTTGTACCACATCTACACTGCAAAAACCTAACATAAGAACTACAGCAAACAATGCCCATTTCAAAATCCTTCTTAAATTTCATTTAGCTAGCTCAGGATATGCACATGTTCCAACCCAGGCTAAACGACTTATATGTATCACTTGTGTCTAATTACTGGTGTCTTTTTCACTGTGGTATGTACACTATCTTATATTATGCTACCCCTAAAATCAAATCCTGTACTAAGTGAAACACTTCTTGTGTTCACTTACCTTGTTTGAAAACTAAGCTATGATATTTAAGATTAACATATACAAGTCTTACTCAGCTTTTTTACTTCTAGTTTTTTAATTTCTTCTTATCTCAAAGTGTTATTACTGTCACTAGTTTATTTGAATGTATCGCTGCCTACTGTATAATGTGCTATATATTACTATATTTAACTACCACTAAATGTAGCCACTGTGAATTGTGTATGACAACAATTTTATAATGTACTAAAATAAGCTTGCTATTGTAATTCATCTCCCATAATGATAATATTTGTACTGTTGATAATGAAGCTTTTCTCCCTGGGCCTCCTCTGAAAATGGGCAGCCTTACCCAAATGGACTTTCCCATTAAACAAAAATGTAAAATAAAATAAATAAATAAATAAATATATATATATATATATATATATATATATATATATATATATATATATATATATATTGTGTGTGTGTGTGTGTGTGTGTGTGTGTGTGTGTGTGTGTGTGAGACATAAATCAGTATTAAATCCTGTGGCATTGCTTAACTGTTAAAATTTAAGGTAACTGAAAATGTAAGGATACATGTCAGTGTGTAATAGTTCTGAATTTGACAAAGTTCTCCTGAGTTTGCCAAAATAATTCTAAATTTTGCAAAGTTTTTCTGTGTTTGTTGAAGTTTTCCTGTGTTTGCACACATTTCTTATATTTGGGAACATTTCTCATGGTTTGTGAACTTATTTCCAAGAATTCCTGATTCCTGACCTTTCTTGCAGATTCCACCTAGGATGCTGAGCCCCACTCCATTCAACCCTCACTCCATTCAGCCTTCACTCTGATCTCCTACCCTAACATCAATCCCCACCCACCCACCTCCACCTACTTTATGTCCCTTAGTATATAAATCCAACCTACTGTTTTCTAACACTAATCCTTTACACCTTATTCTCCTAAATATATTTTTCATGCCATAGTCTACCTACTCATAATATAACCTTCACTACATTAAATACCTTACCAACCTCTTTACCGTCTCCTCACTATTGCATGATATCTAAATATCACTGTCTCTGTATTATTCATCCTGTTCTTTTCACATATCATTACCTTTCACAAGTATCCTGTATCATATAATGCCTGTCTTACAAATCCACACCACCAAATCTTATACAAAACGCAACTACTTTATCATCTCCTCTGAACTATATCAGTACACAACAATAAATTCATATACATATAAATATGTAAATATATAAAAAACTACTCAACACACACTCTCACCCTAACAGTGCCCTTCAAACCTAAATACTACTACACTTTAGAAAACTCTGCAAAATACTAGTACTCTTTCTAAAACTCTACTATAACACTCAAACATAGTAGTGATATCCACCATAACTCAGGATCCATCTCCACCCCACAATATAGTCCAAATTCTGCCACACCTAAACCATCTTTCTGCTCATGCCCACAAATAAAAGGATCCAACCTACTACTCCTAAATATTAATTTCCAGAACATCCAAAACAAAGTTCAGGATTTCCATTCATGCATTGCCAACTACTCTGCAGACATAGTAGTGTGGCAACAGAAACCTAGTTAAAACTAGAAACAAGAGACAATGAAATACTGACACTAGCATTTAATATCTACAGACTAGACAGAAAATAAAAAACATGGAGGTGGAATAGCAGTTATTTTTAACCCCCAATGTAACTTTTCATCCCCACACTTCTCACAATTTCAAAATTCAGCACTCTGAAGATGAGTAATAGAAAAAAAGTCTGAATTTCTAGCCTATATATACCCCCAGGAAGCAATATATCAAAGGTGGAAGAAATTCTCCAATGGCTAAATAATATCAGTCAAGAAGCCGTATTTATGGGACATGTAAATCTAGAGCGGAATCAAAAAACACTTAAATCTATGTGGTTTGATATTCACATTATTATGCAGATCTTTCCAGTAGAGTACACACACACAAAAAGGAATCTACAATAAACTAGAAAATTACAAATAGACCTGCAGTCATCAGCTCAGTAGGAACTCAACCCGATATTGTTATTGACCTCCCCCCAGCCTTTACAATTAGTCAGAAAAATGTCCCCTTCCCTAACATACAACCTTTAAGCAAGTTCATAACCAAACCAATTTAACCCCAAAAGATTCAACCTGAACCTAAAACAATACAGCTGGAACTCCCTTAAAACAATTCCATATTAGACGATGTGTCCCATTTCAACCAAATGTTGTCAGACACACTAAATGAACATGTTTCCCCTCAGAAATAAAAAGGTCAGAGCAAACCCAGCTCCATAGCTAACAAGATAAACCAGGAAACTTCTTAAACAGAGGGACCATGCTTGGACCTATGGTTCAAAAATAAAAAAACAGGCTACCTTTCAAACTTTAACACACCAGAGAAATGGTGCAAAACAGTATATTAGCTTCCAAATAACCAACCCAAACAATCCCAAATATTTCTAGTCCACTATACAAAAAATACTCCAAACACTTCCCCCTCTAACATTGACCATACAAAAAATACTGCTACTCAATTAAATTTTGTAACTTCTATTTTATTCTTTATCAATCCAAACAACACACCAGTCTCCATCCCGACAGCCTTTAAAAACAATATGCCCCATTTAAACTTCAAACATGTCCACACTACAGTAATCAAAAAAATTATTCTAAACCTTAAATCAACAATGGCTGCAAGTAACACCCCTTCCAAATACCTGAAAATTGTAGCTGACGGCATAGTATATCATGCATCTATTCTTATTACCAGATCCATAACAAAATATATATATATATATATATATATATATATATATATATATATATATATATATATATATATATATATATATATATATATATATATCCCAGACAGCTGGAACAAATCTTACATTATACTGCTCCACAATGGTGGAAGTTCTTCAAAGTTAACAAACTACAGACCTACTACAAATTAACAAAAAAACACTTATCCAAAAACGAAATATACGAGACAAGATGTCTGAAACCTGATTTTAATGAACAACCATATTGCCGAAACATTTCTCAGATAAGTATCCAGTCGACCAACATTTCGTGAAGAAACACACTAGACTACCTACAACCCACCCAGATGGGGGGGGGGCTACACCCCCACACCCCTCTAACTAAATGCACCAACTCCGAGATCATACTATAGTGTGTAAAAAGGCAAATGTTCCCATGTTGGCCAACTGGAGACCTACCCTGAGAAATGTGTAGGCAATATGGCCATTCATTAAAATCAGGTTTCAGACATCTCAGCAATTTTGTCTTTGGGTAAGTGTTTTTTTTTCATTAATTTGAAGTAGACCCCATATATACATATATACATATATACAAATATTTCTAGCATGGACAATAATGCCCTTCTAGCCTGCCAAAATACTGAAACAGTTTTTCCCATAATAAGTGTCCAGGGTGTTCTTAAAAATATCTAAACTAGTGCTTGCTTTAATGTAATTTGCTAGTCTATTCCATGCCTCAGCTACTGTATCAAAGAACCATTTAGTACACTTTTCATTCCTACAGTATTTTCTACATAGGTTGTCTGATGCTCTACTACTTTTTTGATAACTCCAAACATTTCCAGAGGAATGGCCCTTTATACCTGTATAAGGTCACCTCTTTAATACCTATATAAGACAGTATACAAATTCAGATATTTTACTCTTTCATAATAACTTAAATGTTCACACCCATGGATGCCCTTTGTATATTTCCACTATACTCTTTCCAGCCAGTTTACTCATGCTTGTTTTCTTGTAAGGTTTCCATATTGCTATTCCATATTCAGTTTTGGGTCTAATATAACTAACAAACAATGACTTCATAATTTCTGATTTCCTAGACTTTATAAATCTTTTTATACAACCTATAGTTGTATAACTAGCATTAGCCAATTGGTTTATATGATTAGAAAAACTCAAAACCATATCTACCTATATACCCAGGTCCTTAAATGAATCTGCAATTTCAATCACTATGTGATATACTAAGTATTCACCTTTCAGTGTATGTCTTTCAAATCTCATATGATTAGTTTTTGATACATTTATCAGCATATTATTCTCCTGTGCCTAGATGGTCAATTTAGTCAAGTTCTTTTGCAGTTATGCCCTATCTGTAACACATGTAATCAGTACCCATTTTCAAGTCATCTGCATACAGACTGTAGTACACCTCAGATGAAAAAGGTATGTCTGAAATATACAATCTAAACAAGTATGTGCCTAGAATAGAGTCCTGTGGGGTACCATGACTGTAACCTCGAATTTCACCTGTCCAATTGCTGTATGATACTTGCCATGTCCTGTTTGTAAGCCATGCAGCTATCTGTCTTATAAAAATTACATCAATACTTAGTTGTTCTAATTTACTGGTCAGTGTTTTGAGTATGGCCCTATCAGTTGCTAAAGTTAAAGTTAGATAAATTACATCACAGCACAATTTTTCATTCATAGTCATCATTATATTGTTATAGAACATCATGTTACAGGTGATTATAGATCTATTTTCAACATATGCATGCTAATATTTGGTTTCAAATCCCAACCGTTCCAGCTCTGATAATAATTAATCCGATATAACCTTCTCCATTATTATTCGTCAACATGAAAGTAAACTTATGGGTCTGTATAGCTACCTAGCATTCCCTTAACTCATTCACTCCAATGGAGCTCAGGAAATTTGCACTGTAACATCCAATTGGTGAAGCCTAAGCCTTTTGACAGAATCAAATTATGTCCTCACATTTTAAACAACTGTTCATATTTCTGGAACCACTGAGGTTATGAAGGAAATATAAATGGCAAACTCTTCAGCACAATCCATTTTTATAGTGGTAGTATTCTTTAAGTTCTAGGTCTTAAACAGAATTGTATATGTCACAGTAACCACAGTAACTATTGCATTTGTAATATTTTGTAAACAACTTACAATATCTCAGTAACCTACTCAAGTTATACACACACACACACACACACACACACACTGTCAGCACCATTTTATTCATCTAGCTGAGAACTTTCATATGAGGCTAAGGAGTTCTGTGTTACTTGTTTGTTGAGATATTTAGAAAAATGTAAAAATTATATCTATGTATATTAGTATCATAAAAACAACAAGTAATATCTATTTACCTGCACTAGACAGAGGTCAAATATTAATGCAGTTGAGTTTGCCATTGTGTAAGCTTTAAGATGAAATCTTTTAAAACGTTGCATACAGCATAGTTTGGGAATTATTGATGCAAATATGAACTAGCACTATTTGACATTTAGAGGCATCAGTAGGAGTTAACTGCAAATGCACCCGGGGGTGTCACTCGAATGTAATGAGTTAAAGACAGGTTTAACAAATACATGTCTCCAATCATGGGGAATCTCCCAATATTTATACAACTTAGTAAATAGCAGATATAATGGTACTGTAAGTTCATGCTGAGGTGTTCTCAGGTCATTATTACTAATTCCATCTCCTCCCTGAGATTTGTTTTAATGTAGTTTGCATTGTTCTTTTTCTTTATCATTTAATTTGATATCAGTTTCTGAAATTACCTGGATGCCACTAAGACAATGTATCTCCTACTTTGTGAGCCAAACTGCTTTACATAAGATGTAAATATATCTATAATCTACTGTGTCCAAGAATAAATTTTAGAATTTACATACAATTTATCAATTTGTATGTCTTACTGCTATCACATCTTAGATATCTATAAAATGGTTTCCTATTTTGCTCAATATTTTTATATAATTTTTCTACAAATCTTTTTTCACACTAAATTTAATTTGTATGTCCAGCTTGTTTATTTCAGTTTTCAAAGGTCATAGTTCGACATCTTTTCCATTTCTTATATTTTTTTGTCTCTCACCTTTATCAAATATCTTATTCTTATGGAAATATATCCTCCTGACATCATGTATCTATATCCTGATTTTAAACTTTTTTTTTAATTTTTTGTATTCAATCAATTTCTCTTTCAATACTTTCCATGTTCCTTATGCAGTTTTTCCATTGAATGCATCATTCCAATTAGTTTTACATACAGTCTGTTTTTAATTTTCTGTGCATTGGTTTTAAATTTCAGTTTTGCAGAATTTTCTAGCAAGAAATTAACCTTTATATCCTCATGATCACTGCACGTCAGTGGTGGTAAAACTTGACATAAAGTAACAGTAATTTCTTTGTGGACGCACATAATGTTTAATATGTTCCTTTCCCTCATAGGCTTTTTTATAATCTGAAGCATTTGTTTTTCCTAAACATACATTGTAAATAATATCATTGCTAATGCTGTTGAATCAATAAAATTTCAGTCTGTTTCTGGTAAATTTATGTCCTCAGCCACTATTATTCTTCCCTGCTGTGTTCATGCAAGAAATGTATGAATTCCTCGAGGTCATCAGCACTTGACTTTGATGGTATGCACACTCCAAAAGTTGTTATATGTTCCAGGACGTTTTCTTTATTTTCACATTTACACACTCTACAGTACTGGTGCTATCACTGAGCATCTAATAATTACAGGTCTCATAGCAATCTTTAATCTGTATCATAACACCTCTTCCAGATTTTTTGTTAGAATGTCTATTACAGTACAAATACTTGTACCATGACATAACTGGTTACCAGTCATTGCTCTTCAACCATATTTCACAAACAAAACAGCATCAATCACATGGGAATGTAGCAAATTTTCCAATTAAAAAAAATAATTATTAATACTCCTAGCATTAGCAACTATCAGAGATGTATCAAATGTTGCTGTCTGTGAGCTGTTAAATTTTTAACCTGGCAAAAATCCTGCCTTATGTTTGTCAACTATTGCAAAATCTCTGCTGCAAAAATTCTCTTCCCTGATTTTGACAAGTGTACGCCGTCCTGTCTGAATACGTGTGCACATAATTAGGCTCGGATGCTCTACACATTTCTATTTTTTAAAACAGGACACTTTATTCATGTAGATAATTACCAAACAAATCTTTTCATTCACGGTGGCCTGACTCTCATTTCTGTATGTGATCTGAGAAAAATATTTCCTAACGCCTGTACAAGCTGTGCCATCTAAGAGGGCTGTAAGCTCCCTACTAACAGTCAGAGAGTCCTTGAAGATGAGAACATTTGTACCAACAAGAATAAAAACAGATCCATACTTCCATACATCAAGGTATTCTAAAGCCTTTCTCACATCCTCTATTTTTGCTCCTATTCATAGGTTCATAGGTTCATACTAGGCTATCTGCCCTAAGGCATTTATAAGCCTAGCCAGAGTGTGTTTGGCTTTCGCCACCCATTTTAAATTAATTTTGCTATGCCCTTTTTTGAAGTTAGTACTGTGCCTCTGTCTAACAGTGACACAGAAGTGATACCCAGGGTAATCTCCCATCCACTCATCAAGATTCCTCTTGAAGAGAGTCAATGAGGGACTCTGCCTAACCTGGACTGGGATTTTATTCCAGAGTGAAGGGAGCCTCTGGGTTATGAATCTGTCCCTCCAGCATGTCCTATTTATTTCAGTGCTGAGGTTCAAGTCTCTCGAGCGCGTAGCTCGATGGGATTTGGATTTTCTGAGGTGCAGCATGTCCATTAATTCCGGGTTGGACATGGCTTTATACGCCAGGCACAGATCGCCTCTGAGCAGGCAGTATGCCGCTGAGTAGAGCTGGAGTTTCTTTAACCGGGCAGCATATGGCATCTGTTTGAGCCCTTTGATCCTCTTGGTGAGGTACTTTTGCCATACTATCTCTGTTATCAGAAATTCTTGAAAATATATCCACCACCAACTACTCAAATACCTCACCAACCACAGCCTTCTATCCAACACTCAACACGGCTTCTGCCCAGTCCATAGTACCACAACTACCCTCCTAAACTTTACCAATACTATCACCATAAGAATAATAGTAACCTACTATCAACCCTATTTCTAGATCTGTCAAAAGCCTTCATAGCTGCACACTGATTAACAGCTTAACTTCAACTCTCCCAATGTGAAAAAAGAAACTGAAAGACAAGGTCCAAGAATATTTAGTGACTTTTAGTAAATTCAGTTACTGGCTAGTAAGTACACTGCCTGGATGCCTGCAAAGATGAAACTAAGAGAGCCTGAAAAAAAGTCAACTAGAAAAGGTGAAGAGAAAACACTGATTGTGAAGATTCCTGAAGCTGTTGAGAAAAAAAACAGTTCAAATTCTAGATTTGGTGCAAGACATATCTTCCAGTAATCTATAGGAAAAAATAAATCAAATGTGCTCATAGCTGATTAAAATAAATGAAACACTGAAGGAGTATATCAACTCAAATAAAAGGTTGGAAAAAAGGAAGAAGCTTTAAACAGATATTCAGATGAGCTGATAAAACTACAAAAATCTGAGGTCTAAATGAAGAATAGTCTGGCTGAGTATGAGACTGTTCAAGAAAAGATATTTAAAAAATGGTAGAATTAGAGGACAGAGCAGGTAGGGAAAGTCTGAGATTTTCTGCTGTACCAGAGAAACTAAAATGAATAGACTGTATCAATATTATGAAGGCACAAGTAAGGAACTGGACTAGTATTCCACAGCAGTAACTTTTAATTGAAAGGGCACATCATGTGTATGCTCTAAACCTGGTCATGAGAAAGCAGCCAAGACCTGTATTAATAACGATTCCAACCTAACCAAGAAAAATAGTTGATCCTGACAACACAGTGGCAAAAGAGTGAAGTATTAAAAGCTGGAAACAGTGCTTGCGGAAAATGATTATTCACTCTACAGTAAGCAGGAGAGAAATGTATTCCAGTAATTAGGGAATGTCAAGAGGTAAGTGAGAGATTCAAACTGCTGTATCCAGCTGTCTTCAGAATATTTTTTTCTGGGGGATCAATGTCATTTTTTGATGCAGAACATGTTAAGAAGGAATTACAAAAGTCTGTCCATCAAAAAGTGAGCCATCAAGCAGAAGGGGACTCTACTTCCCATTCTTCTGATAGTAAAGCACATGGAGAGACATTGCCAGCGAAACCTTCTCCACTGATCCAACGTTAAATGCTTGAGAGCCAAAGAAAAGCATAGGAGTTGACTGAAGCAAATTGGGAATACCTTGAAATTGAACTGGAATCTGGAGTTAGGAGATGGAGATGAACAGGAAGAAGACCAGAAACATGGAAATTAGTGAATAAATGTGTGACTGCAAAGCATCAATCACAATTGTGATATACAGTTGTATTAGAAAATGTTCACTTTGTGGGTGAAATGAAAGGCATTTGCTTCACTTCATGTCATTAATGTTTGGAATGACACTGAGGGGAGGGAAAGAGGAAGGAAAATGTAACTGAAAGTAAAACAATTTCTGTTCTTAGCAATATTTCTATGAAACTTTTCAGGATATAAATTGCATGTTTTATACCAAAGCATTCTTTGTTGTTCTTGTATGTGATAAAGACACTAAAGTAAACAGATGTTTTATTTTTCTTAATTTCTTTCTTTCTTCTCTTTTAGTATTAAGAAATGTAGACATTAAAATACAAAAAGAAAAAAAGGCTAGACAAAAGCATGTTTAAGTTAAAAGTGCACAGATCATTATGTATGTAGAATTGACATGTTTTCTCTTATTTTTGTAAAGGTGAACGTTTAGATTAAGACCCTTAGCTTAATCTAAAAAAAGTTTAAGTGGAAAGGAGCAAATAAGAGAACACTATAGATATAATGAAAAGTGCTTCTTTAGCAATAAATGTTTCGACTTATCTTTAGCAGCCTGCAGCTGAAGACTAAATTTTTTCTCTTACATTTTCATGGAGACAAGCTGATAATAGGACAATAAAAAGGCAGAACACTGGTTTCTTTAAGGCTAAAAGTTAATGTTTTCTGAAAGCATGTTAACTGCTTTTCACATCATTGAGGGAAATAAGGATGAAAAATAAACAGACACCAATTAGTGTAAGTAGAAGCACATGCAGTAATATGTGTCTTAGCATGGATAACCTCAGTTTTAGGTTTATAGGATCATTGGAGGCTACTTGGCTATCAAGCCAGATGCCATTTCAAACCTAGCAGTATCATCCCAATATAATATCATAGATACTCTTTTCATTTCCCAGGATTGTATTTAGTAATGACTCCCCATGTCCAGCAGGGTTGCAGGTGCTATCCCTGGTAAGAATTTACTGTGCCCCATCGACTCGTCCAGATTCCTTTTGAAGAGTTTCATAGAGGTGCTCTGCTTCACATGAATTGGCAGCCTATTCCAAAGACACTGCAGTTGCTGGGAGACAAATCTTTCCCTCCAGCATGTCCTATTCAAGTCACATGCCTTATTTTGGTCCCTGCAATGGGTAGCTCTAGTACCATTTGATTTACAGATGTGCTGGAAATTCATTAGATTTGGGTCAGAGATCCCTGTGTAAGCCAGGTATAAGTCTCTCCTAAAAAGTCTATACAACACTGATTATAGTGACAGGGACTGTAGGCGGTCTGTGTATCTTCTTAGTTAGAAACCTCTGAGGTCTCTCCAGATGCTGCAGTTGCTTTGTACAGTACATGGGCCTGATTAGTGATGAGTATACAGGGGTTATAACCTCCTTTGCCCTGGAGCTTATGCCTTTGCTAATCAAGTGTACTACATAGAAAGCCTTCCTTACTACTGTAGACACATGGTAGTCAAAGTTAAGGTCGTAGTCTACTTGTGATCCCAGATCTCTTACCACTTTGTAGGTACACAGGATATTGTTGTTTGTTTGATATTACGAAGGGATGTTGTTTTTACCAAAGGGAATGATGATGCATCTCTTTGCATTCAGTTTGAGACCATAACTGAGACACCAGTTGTTTGTCTGCATAAGACCTTCCTGAAGTATACTGACATAATTTGGGGATTCAATAATTGCACCCAGTTTGCAGTTGTCTGCAAATGTGATCATCCACAGCCCTTAGGTTTGGCCTGAACGTTTGAGAAGTATATACCAAACAGTAGGGGCCCAGCAGTGACCCTTGTGGTACCCCATTGGTAACAGGTCTGCTGGTTGATGTGGAGTAACCCACTTTGATAATGTGTGACTGGTTTAGTGTATTGGCAATGCCTGAGTGTGGGATTGTGTCAAAGGCCTTTGCTAAGTCGAGGTATGCTGTATGCATAGATTTGCCCTCATCAATGGCCCTGGTAACATTTTTGAAGAAATCCACCAGGTTTAACAGGCAGGATCTGCCCTTGAGGAAGCCAAATTGGGTTGGATCCAGTGTTTGGAGGTCTCCTTTGTCTTTATTTATGAGGTCCATGATGATACTATGGCTTTACAGATGAGGATGGTCAGACTTATGGGTCAATAACTGCCTGAATCTGTTGCTAAGCTACCTTTGCGAAGGGGAATAACTGTTGCTGTTCTCCATTCAGCAGGAACAAAACCAGTGGTTAGGCTGTGATTGAATAGGGTACTTAATGGCGATGCTAGTTCATGTTTTAATTTGTTTAGAAGAAAACCTGGGATGCTGTCTGGTCGCATATAGGCTGTGCTTTTGCCTTAGACAAGGCTTTAATGATCTGCTCTTCGGATATGTGGGGTGGTGGGGTAGTTGAGGGCAAAGTTTGTGATAAGTTTGGAGGAGATATAGGAGTGAAATTTTCACCAAATCTGTCCACTAGCAGGTTTGCTATCTCTGCAGGATCAGTGTGTGAGATACCATTAATCACTAGTTTGGCACATGCTTGGGTCCTACCTTTTAGTCTACATATGTAGCTGTAAAAGGCCTTATGATTATCCTTGGCTGTGATTGCTAAGTTTTTCTCAGTGTTACCCTTAGAGGATTTAACATGTTTTATTTGCCTGTTGAGGCTGAGGATGGTGTTTTCGAAAAAAGTGAGCCAGCACATATAATTCGCTATTTCAAAAAGACCAATTTATTAAACAAAAGTATAATGGCAGATAACCATTATACAAGCAAACCAGTTTCGGCTATGATATAGCCTTTATCAATGCTACATGTTGTGAACAAGTGAAAAAACCAACCACCATATGAGTCCCAAATTTATAGTACTCATTTAAAGGGGCATGTACCATAAAGAAGGGAGAAGGACACATACATTTGGGAACAAAAAAGATTATTCATATGCGTATATGCAGCAACACCAAAACCTACCAAATCTATATGAATATGTATCATATCATAAAAATTGAAAATAAATTAATACAATAATCAACCTGTCTCAATTGTTTCATATGAATGCATATAAATATACCATAAATTTTGTATAAACATACATTTACATTGAGACATATGAAATTGGTATGAATATATTCCATATAGTTGAAAAACTAAAAGGTGTAGTGTCTCGACCAACCTATCCCATTTATTGTTTACTTCAATACCTATAAATATAACTGCATATAACATAAGAACAACCTAATATATTATTTCAAATTATGCCCCAAAATGTATCCTGTATTTCAATTAATCCTGACCATTGAAACCCAATATTTTGTGAAAAAAACAAAATGGTACATAACAAACACCCCCACCCTTATGTTTGTGGTGTTAAAGTTCATGAATTAAGGCTATTCTAAAGTGTTTAGTCCAGGTCTAAATAAACCACCCAATTTAATTATCCACATATTTTCCATCCGATTAAGTTTTTGATGCCATCCAGCTTTAAAACCCCTGTGTAGAGTTATCCTATCTATAACGACAAACTTGAAAGCTGCAGATTGATGCTCCATGGTATGTTTAAAAAGAGCATTGGCAACACGTTTATTTTTAATTGCACTTAGATGTTCCCCTATTCTAAATTTCACTGGTCTGGACGTCTGTCCAACATAAAATGCAGAACAGGTACAGGTTGCCAAATAGACAACCCAATCCGTACTGCAATTAGCAAAAACCCTTATTTCAAAAATTCTGGAGGTGTTTTTGCTAGAAAATTCTCTGGTTTTATGTAAATGTTGACAGGCCATACAATGGCCGCAAGGATAGCAGCCCTGTAATATTTCTCCAGATAAAGTTCTTTGCTGTGAAAGACTTGGAATATATCTTTTGTAGTGTGTAAAATATGAATTCATGTTTCTTCCCCACCGGTAAGAAAATTGGCATTGTTCAGGCAACACTCTACTTAAGACATCTTGTGACAAAAGAATTCTCCAATGCTGATTGATGAGATCTCTAAAACGATTAGTATTACTACCATAGGTTGTTATTAACCGTAAGGGTTGTTTATTATTCTGCCTCCTAGATTCCCTGTCCTCTGATTTGTAATACAACAACTCCTGACGTGTTAATCTATTGGTTTGTCCTACAACATTAGATAGAAGTTGAGAATTATAACCCCGTTGTAAAAATCTGTAGGATAAATCCAGACTAGAATCAAAATAATCCTGATCAGATGAACAGATACATCTAATTCTCATGAATTGAGACTTAGGAATATTGCGGATGATGTGGCGGATGGGAACTATTGGCATGTAATAAAGTATTGTATTTCGGGAATTTTCTATGTACAGTGGTGGACAAGGTATTATCTGCAAGTCTAGACACCTTAACATCCAGAAATACAATATTAGAATGTTCGATATTAACCGTAAATACAGGATACATTTTGGGGCATAATTTGAAATAATATATTAGGTTGTTCTTATGTTATATGCAGTTATATTTATAGGTATTGAAGTAAACAATAAATGGGATAGGTTGGTCGAGACACTACACCTTTTAGTTTTTCAACTATATGGAATATATTCATACCAATTTCATATGTCTCAATGTAAATGTATGTTTATACAAAAATTTATGGTATATTTATATGCATTCATATGAAACAATTGAGACAGGTTGATTATTGTATTAATTTATTTTCAATTTTTTATGATATGATACATATTCATATAGATTTGGTAGGTTTTGGTGTTGCTGCATATACGCATATGAATAATCTTTTTTGTTCCCAAATGTATGTGTCCTTCTCCCTTCTTTATGGTACATGCCCCTTTAAATGAGTACTATAAATTTGGGACTCATATGGTGGTTGTTTTTTTCACTTGTTCACAACATGTAGCATTGATAAAGGCTATATCACAGCGAAACCGGTTTGCTTGTATAATGGTTATCTGCCATTATACTTTTGTTTAATAAATTGGTCTTTTTTGAAATAGCGAATTATATGTGCTGGCTCACTTTTTTCGAATTCACGAGTTTGTTGGGGCCGTGCACATTGTCCTGCATGCGCGAACTACTGTTCAGAGTGTTTAATGAGGATGGTGTTTTGCCATTGTTGAGGCCTCACCTTAATTTTCTTAGAGAGCAACTTGTTTGCATTTGTTGTAAAGTTTGTTGATGCTGAATATCCACCAGGGTGTTTTATTTATTTATTTTTGTTAACTTGGGGCTGTGGCTTTAATTCTGTCTGGAACAGCCAAGTCTATACACTTATATAAGTGATTGTACATGGCTTTAGTGTAAGCTCTGGTGTAGTTACCACTTCCAGCTGGGGCTGGAGCTTGGAATGCATTTATACCTTCCCCTAGAAGGGTAATGTTTAGTTTGGTGAGTTTTTTTAGTCTGTCTTTGCCCTTTGTGAGTTCTGGTGTTAGTGTCAATTTGAAGGTGACTGATTTGTGGTCAGATTTAACTAATGGGGGTCTGACAGTTGCAGCGATTCATCTGTTTGTCATGTTAGTGAGGACCACATCTAGTATGTTTGCTCCTCTTGTTGGGGTTTGAACAATTTGCTCCAGGGCATTTGAGTTAACAAAGTCAAGGAAATTTTGTGTTAGTGAGTTAGGGATATAGTAGGTTTCCCAGCTGATGGTGGGATAATTGAAATCCCCCATGATCAGAGTGTTTGGCAATATTTGGATTAACTCCAGTTTGGTCAAGTAGGCCTTGTGCACATCATGATACATGGAGGGAGATCTGTAAGTAGCTATGACTTGAATGAAGGTCTTACCCACAGTAATCTGAACTTGGAGTAACTCCATGGAGTTGTCCAGTCTAACTAGTTGGGAGGTGAATGTATCTCTAATACAGACAGAAACACCACCTCCTTTGATTCTCACACATTCATTTTGCAGTCTGAAGGTGTGGAAGGCACTGTAGTCTTTCAAGGCCAAGGTACTCTGAAGCCTTGAACCAAGTTTCTGTGACTGCACAGACATCTACATCCTGCAGTGACAGAAGTGCTTCTAGGGTGTGCAGTATTTGGTTTAAATTCCTAGCGTTTAGCAGCATAATGAGAAGTTATGTACCTACCATAACGTTCCATGTTAGTTGTCTTCTCTCGCCTTCTTTCTTGCTTGATGGTTTGGAGCCGATCCTCGGTTCGACCGCACTTTGCTAAGCTCGAGAGTCACTTTTACCAGCTCGAGGCAGCCCCATATCCCATGATGCAAGGCGGTAAGTACCCAGATCTCGCTTTGTTGACTATAGGCAATAACACCTAGCATAAAAACTTCCCAAAGGAAGAAAGAAAGGCAGAAAAAGCCTGAAGGATGGGTTAGGAAGACCAGAACTGTATGGTCTTAAGAAGCATTCTTCCATGTAGGAGAAAAAAGGTCTGTCCAGGCCAGGGAAGGAGGGAGGGTCGCAAGAAAGAAGGCGAGAGAAGACAACTAACATGGAACGCTATGGTAGGTGCATAACTTCTCAATGTTAAGTTGTCAATCCCGCCTTCATTCTTGCTTGATGGGACCACGTCCCTAGCACCTCTATCCTGGGTGGCTCAATGGAACAGACTCTTGAGAACTGTAGAGCCAAAACTGGCTCTATCCCTGGAGGCCAAATCCAATTTGTAATGAGAAACAAAGGTATGAGGAGTGGCCCAAGTGGCTGCTGCACAAATAGTGTCTAATGGAAGTCTAGCCTGAAAGACTGCGGAAGTGGCTAAGCTTCTGGTTGAATGCGCTTTAGGTTTCGAGCACAGCTGTTTTCCCTGAGCTGATAGATTTCAGAGATGACAGAAGAAAGCCATCTAGATAAGGTCACTTTTGAGACAGGAAGGCCTTTTTTGTTATCAGCATAAGAAATAAAGAGCTGATCGGATTTCCTGAATTGTTTTGTTCTGTCCAAATAATATCTGAGTTGGCGGTGAACATCAAGATAATGTAATTTTTGTTCCGATCTGTTTGAGTAATTTGGGAAAAATACAGGAAGGTCAATAGACTGATTCAAATTACTCTTTGAGGCGACCTTAGGCAAAAAGGTCGGATTAGTTCTCAAGGATACCCTGTCTTTGTGGAAGACCAAATAAGGGGGACGAACCGAGAGAGCATGAAGTTTAGACACTCTCCTAGCCGAGGTAATAGCAACCAGGAAGAGTGTTTTCCATGAAAGAAATTTCAGGGAACATGAAACAGCTGGCTCGAAGGGAGGAAGAATCAAGGATGTCAGCACTAAATTTAGGTCCCATTGAGGAGGAGGACTCCTGACTGGAGGTTTCAGGAGAAAGATTCCTTTTAAGAAGGCTCTACAAAGCCTGTGGGACATGATGTTGTGATCTGCAAACCCGACATGAAAGTTCGAGATAGCAGCCAACTGAACTTTGACCGTGGAAGAAGAAGAGCCCGCGTGAAAGATTTCCGCTAAGAAATCCAAAACTGCTTGAACTGGAGCAGTAAAAGGATCAATATTTTTAGCTTTTGCCCAACAAGAAAAACGCTTTCCATTTGCTGGTATAAATCCTTCTAGTAGAGGATTTTAGGGAAGCCACTATGATATCCCTAACAGGATTAGAGATCATAGGAAGCCTGGCTAAGGAAGGAAGTGGAGCAACCATGCCGTGAGGTTGAGAGAAGGGATAGACCGGTGCAGCTGACCCGACAGGTGAATCAGAAGGTCTGGAACTGGGTCCAGATGCCACCGCTGCACCAAAAGGTGACGATGGAGGAACGGAAACCAAATTTGTCGAGGCCAATAGGGAGCAATGAGAATCATTTTGGCTCTCAAAACGGTGGCTTTCTGGAGAACTTGTGGGATCAGTGGAAAGGGAGGAAAGGCATAAAGAAGTCCCTGGAGCCAATCCTGGGTTAGGAGCGCCTCTGGGGGATGGCCTGGCAGTGGGAAGAGAGAAAAGAAGTCTGGGCATTTGCTGTTTTGGGGAGTAGCAAAAGATGCAACATGGGCGGCCCCATTCTAGAAAAATCTCTTCCACTATAGATTGTTTGAGAGACCACTTTCGTGAGGCATGAGAATAGCTCTGCTCAATCTGTCCGCTAGAATGTTGGTTTTCCCAGGGATATGCGTTGCTACCAGAAACCGATGAGAGAGATCGCCCATTGCCAAAGTCTGAGAGCTTCGACACAAGGGGTAGGACTTGGTTCCGCCCTGTTTGTTGACATACCATACTACAGACATGTTGTCTGTGTGAACTGCAATTGTTCCCAAGGGAAGAAAGTCGTTGAGGGCTTGCAATGTTAAAAGCACTGCTCTCATCTCTAGGACATTTATGTGCAGGTGGTATTCGAACGGTTGCCACGTCCCATGAACCATCCTGTCCTGATAATGACCCCCCCACCCGATCAGGGAGGCGTCCGTAGTGACAGTGGCTACCGGGCCGGGGGTACAAAGGGTCTGCCTTGGTGAATCTGGGGAGAAGTAATCCACTATGAAAGATGATTCTGGTGAAATTTGTGTCACCAGAATTTGGTGACGATTGGAAGTTGTTGGTACCACCACTGAGTGAACAACATCCACTGAAGCAGACGATGTAGAAGCGGGCCAGGAAGAAGGGTAATGGCCGCAGCCATGAGGCCCAAAACCTTCAGGAACCATTCTGGCTTGCACCTTTTTGTTGGTAAGGATGATCCTCACATGACTTTGTATATCTGAGATTCTTTGGTCTGTGAGGGTTGCTGACATCCGAACAGTGTTTAAGTTTGCGCCTATGAAGGTAATAGATTGGCAGGGCAATAAGGAGGATTTTTCATAGTTGATCGAAATTCCCAATTGAGTGCAGATATTTAGTGTGTAATCCCTGGTTTGAAGAAGTTGATGCCTGGTGGTGGCTGAAAGGAGCCAGTCATCTAGGATACGGAAACACCTGGAATCCTTGACGCCTCAGGTGAGCCGTGACCACTGCCATACATTTGGTGAACACTCTGGGGGCTGTAGTGAGACCAAAGGGCAGGGCTCTGAATTGAAAATGACTGGACCCCAGCCAAAGCGGAGAAACCTTCTGGAGCATCTGTGAATTTTTATGTGATAGTACGCTGGGTCCTGAAGATCTATTGAGCACATCCAGTTGTCCTTCTCTAGGAAGGGCAAAATTGACTGAAGTGTGACCATTCGAATCTTGTCTTTCTCACAGACTTGTTGAGTCTGCTGGAGATCCAGTATTGGTCTCCAGTCTCCCGCCTTTTTGGGGACCAAAAGAATCTTGAGTAGATTCCAGGCTCTGAATGGTCTGTTGTAACTGGCTGAATGGCTCTTTTTTGTAGAAGCTTTAATACTTCTAACTCTGCAATTTCCTTAGACCGGGTGATACATCTGGAAGGGAATTTGTGAGAGAAGGACTTTCCTCGAAAGGAATTTTGTAACCCTCGGATATAATCGACTGTACCCATCTGTCTTGAGTGAGGGAACGCCAGGCTTCTGGGTACACTGATACTCTTCCCCCGACTGCCTCCAAGGATGGACAGTCGGGCAACATCTCAGGGATGCTGGAAGGGCTTGTCAGAGAGAGGCTCTCTGCTTCCCTGGTTCTGTGGACCCCCTCTGCCTCTAGAGCAGCGTCTGTTGTTGGTTACCCCCTCTGCCTCTAGGGGTAAACTGACCACGTGTATCCGGGCGTGACTCCTTGGGATTTGGAATTACATCTTTCCACCCTTCTGTCCTTTGGGGTAAGGTCTAGAAGGGGTGGAAAAACGGACCCCACGGCAGAAAGAGTCTTGCCGCCCTGTTCACACCTGGTCAATGTATCCTTCACTTGAGGGCCAAACAAAGCTGACCCATCAAAGGGAGAATTTGTGAAGGATGCCTTAAAGGGATCTGCAAAATTACAGAGCCGCATCCAGGATTGGACGCCTAAGAGCCACCCCTGTACCTGCGGCTCTACTCGCTCCATCTGCTGCATATGATATAAGTCGCATGGAGGAGTTAGCTATAGAATTAAGGATTCCTAGCTGAGAAGCAATTTTCTCTTGAGCCCCTGCAGCCATAGGATCCTGTACTACTTCACCTAGTTCCTTAAGGATGTCCCTTTGGAGTCTGGTGAAGTGACATAGGTAGTTCAGCGAGCGCATAGCAAAGGTTTCTGAAGAGAACATCCGCTTACCATACCTATCCATGGTCCTAGAATCCTTGTTAGGAGGATGGACTGGTACGGAAGGATCTGCAAGTTCCTTCTTAGTGGCAGCCACCACCATGGCATCAACAGGACACCTGTCTAAGGAATTGAGTCCGAAGGGGCAGTAATAAATTTAGATGGCCTCCTAGGAACTGGCTCTACAGAGTCAGGAGCAGCCCAAGCCTCGAGCAATAACCTCCATAAGGGGTCGAAGGCGAGACACCCAGGAGGTGGAGGGCCGATATCCAAACGCCTCTAGGTATACCGACTCATCCTCAGAGGGATTTGTGAGGGCCAGTTTCCCTCTGTTTTAGGAGTTCTAGGATGTCTGAAAAGGAGACATCCTCAGAGGGGATCTTGGGGATCCCTCCACTCATCTAAGTTGGTATCTGAAGTGATAGACTCAGGGGAGTCTAGGTGTTTCCTCTACAAGTCCTTCTTATGGAGGATCTCCTGACTGATCAGGAGAATCCTCGAAGAGGGGGTTATTCCCAGTGGGGAAACCTGAGGCGGTGGATCTCTGGGTCCGGGGAGCAAGAGAGATGGAAGAGATATCGACAGGCACTGTAGAGGGAGGAGCTAAGGGAATGGGACTGCTGGCTGAGCCCAGTGGCCAGCACACTCTTCATCACCTCAAGGCCCCTCCCAGGGAGGTCCGAGAGAACCTGTTCAAGAAACCGGGACTCCAGGGCCCACCGGAAGGGAAGGCTCTGAGGCAGATGTCGGAGCCGAGCTCACCAGGTCGAGGCTCCAAGGGAAAGAGCGAGTCGGACAAGGGTCCGATGCCACTCACCCTCGGAGGAGACCAGGGAAGCCACCACCGAATCCCTCCAAGGAAGGTCTCGAAGAGGAGATAAGAGTAGATGCCGAGGGTGCAGAAGGGGGGGGGTATCAGCCCCTCAGCCATAGCAGTAACTATCCCCGAAGACTCCAGCCCAAACTCTGAGGTAGAGTTGAAGGAGGAACTTGAAGAGGGTGTGGACTAATAGTCGCCTGTTGAGACGGACTATGCAGCATCTGGGCCAGTGCCTGTGATTTCAATAATCTACTTACCACCCTCTCTAAATCATGGTCTGAAAGCCTGGATGACCTAGATGATCAGCTCCAATGGCTCCTCGAGAGGAGAGGTGAGGCCGAGCCAAGAGTATCGGTTCCAAGGAAGGGGACCTGGACCTCTTCCTCAAGGAACCATCGGAGCCGAAGAAACCATAGATCCAGACAGAGCCGAGGACTTTTCGGTTCAATGAAAGTCTGATACATCGGCTCCAGCCAGAGCCGAGCACAGACATAACAGTAACGGGGTCGCACTGACCAAGCCTGAGCCACATGGTGGTCGGAGCCAGTCGGAGCCGGCACCGATGTGACCATATCAGTGCTCGCACCGAGCAGCCATCGGTGCCGGCGATTTTTGCAAAACAGGATCGGCTCCAGCCGGAGCCAATCTTGACTCCAAAGGAGTCGGAGCCGAGGCCACCGGGCTTAGATACAGAAGCCTGGGCCTTAGAAGACTTAGAAGTCTTGCTCGGAGCCGATTTGGCTGAGAGCCTCCGTTTAAGGAGACCCCTTAAAATCAACTTATTTCTCCTCTCCTGCAGGACTCTCTGGCTAAAGGAATGACAGATTGCACAGGAGTCCTGTAGGTGGGAGAGGTCCCAGGCATAGTCAAGAAGTGTGACCGCCTGTCAGAGACATCTTCTGACAGCACGAGTCACACTTCTTAAAGCCTGAGACCCTTTTGGACATAGTTGTACACAAACAGTACACAACAACACAGTCCCAAACAGACAACTAAAGTTATCTAATATATAGTAAACTAACCTCTCTATTGACACACACACACACCCTGACAGGGGTGGGGTGGAGGGAATGAAGGCCTGTGGACTAAAAGAAGGGGTAAGGAAATATAATTTTAGTCAGAAAAGGGCTTACAAATAAGTAAAAAGAAGGTATTCCAAAGAAAAGTGAAAAAGCACTTTAGGGGCAAAAAGTAGTTTAAAACTAACACTACCAGGAGCTGGCAAAAGGATGACCTCATCCCCCCCAAAAAAAACGGGGGAAGGGGGGCCTATCCCCCCTGTTTTAATGATTTCCACACTGCCCTGCTTTATGTAGATTTTAATAAATTTTCTGAAATATTTGTAATACCTCTACAGGACTCCTGGTTATGTTCCTTGTTATAGGTTTCTTAAGCTTGGCAACAACCCTTTCTACAGTCTGTTGCCTAAGCAATTGAGCTAAAAGCTTTAGTGCTCTGGAGTTAAAAACATTGCTTAACAGCAATATTTCTAAACTCATGCATATTAACCAAGTAGTCCCTTATTTTAACTTTAGCACTTTGCGGTTATGCCTCTTCTCATTCTGTAAGATGTGGAGATGCCATTCTTATGAAAATAATGTATTTTTTATGTATATGAAGATTCAAATGCTGATTCATCCAAGCAACAATAAAAGCCTTGTGATACATAACACAAAAATCCTTTACTGCAGTTGAAACATGGCTATCAGATGCACAACTCATACTTGACCCAAACAAAACTAATCTGATGCTATTTCGTCCCACAAAAGCCACAGATCTGATCCCTTCATTCAAAATAATTTCAAGCGACAAAACACCTATTACACCAGTCCCAAACCAAATGTCTGGGTGTTACAATAGATCAAAACATGAAGGTCGACCTACACATTGCCCAAACAATAAAAAAGTTCACAAAAAACTTGGAACTCTATACACATGCAAAAAATACCTCTCCAGTAATACTAAAACCATTACTTACAGAACCCACCTAGTCTCCAGACTTCTATATGCATCCCCCATATTCATTAATCTCAACAGATCTGAAACACCTGTTACAACAAAATAGCAAAGTTCGCAATATATTCATCCTTTAGGTCTCATCACTGCCAGGCTAGAACTAATCAACCTGCTCGCCCTTCACCAACTTACTGTGGCCCATCAAATATTTTACCAACCTGAAAAAAATCAGCTCTACAAGGCCTATTAAATCAATATTCAAGTAAACGCTTACTATGATCCAGCAGTAAATCACTAATGGAAGTTACCAGAAGTAAAAATACCTCAGGTGATTCCTTGTACCACATCTACACTGCAAAAACCTAACATAAGAACTACAGCAAACAATGCCAATTTCAAAATCCTTCTTAAATTTCATTTAGCTAGCTCAGGATATGCACATGTTCCAACCCAGGCTAAACGACTTATATGTATCACTTGTGTCTAATTACTGGTGTCTTTTTCACTGTGGTATGTACACTATCTTATATTATGCTACCCCTAAAATCAAATCCTGTACTAAGTGAAACACTTCTTGTGTTCACTTACCTTGTTTGAAAACTAAGCTATGATATTTAAGATTAACATATACAAGTCTTACTCAGCTTTTTTACTTCTAGTTTTTTAATTTCTTCTTATCTCAAAGTGTTATTACTGTCACTAGTTTATTTGAATGTATCGCTGCCTACTGTATAATGTGCTATATATTACTATATTTAACTACCACTAAATGTAGCCACTGTGAATTGTGTATGACAACAATTTTATAATGTACTAAAATAAGCTTGCTATTGTAATTCATCTCCCATAATGATAATATTTGTACTGTTGATAATGAAGCTTTTCTCCCTGGGCCTCCTCTGAAAATGGGCAGCCTTACCCAAATGGACTTTCCCATTAAACAAAAATGTAAAATAAAATAAATAAATAAATAAATATATATATATATATATATATATATATATATATATATATATATATATATATATATATATGTGTGTGTGTGTGTGTGTGTGTGTGTGTGTGTGTGTGAGACATAAATCAGTATTAAATCCTGTGGCATTGCTTAACTGTTAAAATTTAAGGTAACTGAAAATGTAAGGATACATGTCAGTGTGTAATAGTTCTGAATTTGACAAAGTTCTCCTGAGTTTGCCAAAATAATTCTAAATTTTGCAAAGTTTTTCTGTGTTGAAGTTTTCCTGTGTTTGCACACATTTCTTATATTTGGGAACATTTCTCATGGTTTGTGAACTTATTTCCAAGAATTCCTGATTCCTGACCTTTCTTGCAGATTCCACCTAGGATGCTGAGCCCCACTCCATTCAACCCTCACTCCATTCAGCCTTCACTCTGATCTCCTACCCTAACATCAATCCCCACCCACCCACCTCCACCTACTTTATGTCCCTTAGTATATAAATCCAACCTACTGTTTTCTAACACTAATCCTTTACACCTTATTCTCCTAAATATATTTTTCATGCCATAGTCTACCTACTCATAATATAACCTTCACTACATTAAATACCTTACCAACCTCTTTACCGCCTCCCTCACTATTGCATGATATCTAAATATCACTGTCTCTGTATTATTCATCCTGTTCTTTTCACATATCATTACCTTTCACAAGTATCCTGTATCATATAATGCCTGTCTTACAAATCCACACCACCGCAAATCTTATACAAAACGCAACTACTTTATCATCTCCTCTGAACTATATCAGTACACAACAATAAATTCATATACATATAAATATGTAAATATATAAAAAACTACTCAACACACACTCTCACCCTAACAGTGCCCTTCAAACCTAAATACTACTACACTTTAGAAAACTCTGCAAAATACTAGTACTCTTTCTAAAACTCTACTATAACACTCAAACATAGTAGTGATATCCACCATAACTCAGGATCCATCTCCACCCCACAATATAGTCCAAATTCTGCCACACCTAAACCATCTTTCTGCTCATGCCCACAAATAAAAGGATCCAACCTACTACTCCTAAATATTAATTTCCAGAACATCCAAAACAAAGTTCAGGATTTATTCATGCATTGCCAACTACTCTGCAGACATAGTAGTGTGGCAACAGAAACCTAGTTAAAACTAGAAACAAGAGACAATGAAATACTGACACTAGCATTTAATATCTACAGACTAGACAGAAAATAAAAAACATGGAGGTGGAATAGCAGTTATTTTTAACCCCCAATGTAACTTTTCATCCCCACACTTCTCACAATTTCAAAATTCAGCACTCTGAAGATGAGTAATAGAAAAAAAGTCTGAATTTCTAGCCTATATATACCCCCAGGAAGCAATATATCAAAGGTGGAAGAAATTCTCCAATGGCTAAATAATATCAGTCAAGAAGCCGTATTTATGGGACATGTAAATCTAGAGCGGAATCAAAAAACACTTAAATCTATGTGGTTTGATATTCACATTGTTATGCAGATCTTTCCAGTAGAGTACACACACACAAAAAGGAATCTACAATAAACTAGAAAATTACAAATAGACCTGCAGTCATCAGCTCAGTAGGAACTCAACCCGATATTGTTATTGACCTCCCCCCAGCCTTTACAATTAGTCAGAAAATGTCCCTTCCCTAACATACAACCTTTAAGCAAGTTCATAACCAAACCAATTTAACCCCAAAAGATTCAACCTGAACCTAAAACAATACAGCTGGAACTCCCTTAAAACAATTCCATATTAGACGATGTGTCCCATTTCAACCAAATGTTGTCAGACACACTAAATGAACATGTTTCCCCTCAGAAATAAAAAGGTCAGAGCAAACCCAGCTCCATAGCTAACAAGATAAACCAGGAAACTTCTTAAACAGAGGGACCATGCTTGGACCTATGGTTCAAAAATAAAAAAACAGGCTACCTTTCAAACTTTAACACACCAGAGAAATGGTGCAAAACAGTATATTAGCTTCCAAATAACCAACCCAAACAATCCCAAATATTTCTAGTCCACTATACAAAAAATACTCCAAACACTTCCCCCTCTAACATTGACCATACAAAAAATACTGCTACTCAATTAAATTTTGTAACTTCTATTTTATTCTTTATCAATCCAAACAACACACCAGTCTCCATCCCGACAGCCTTTAAAAACAATATGCCCCCTTTAAACTTCAAACATGTCCACACTACAGTAATCAAAAAAATTATTCTAAACCTTAAATCAACAATGGCTGCAAGTAACACCCCTTCCAAATACCTGAAAATTGTAGCTGACGGCATAGTATATCATGCATCTATTCTTATTACCAGATCCATAACAAAATATATATATATATATATATATATATATATATATATATATATATATATATATATATATATATATATATATATATATATATATCCCAGACAGCTGGAACAAATCTTACATTATACTGCTCCACAATGGTGGAAGTTCTTCAAAGTTAACAAACTACAGACCTACTACAAATTAACAAAAAAACACTTATCCAAAAACGAAATATACGAGACAAGATGTCTGAAACCTGATTTTAATGAACAACCATATTGCCGAAACATTTCTCAGATAAGTATCCAGTCGACCAACATTTCATGAAGAAACACACTAGACTACCTACAACCCACCCAGATGGGGGGGGGCTACACCCCCACACCCCTCTAACTAAATGCACCAACTCCGAGATCATACTATAGTGTGTAAAAAGGCAAATGTTCCCATGTTGGCCAACTGGAGACCTACCCTGAGAAATGTGTAGGCAATATGGCCATTCATTAAAATCAGGTTTCAGACATCTCAGCAATTTTGTCTTTGGGTAAGTGTTTTTTTTTCATTAATTTGAAGTAGACCCCATATATACATATATACAAATATTTCTAGCATGGACAATAATGCCCTTCTAGCCTGCCAAAATACTGAAACAGTTTTTCCCATAATAAGTGTCCAGGGTGTTCTTAAAAATATCTAAACTAGTGCTTGCTTTAATGTAATTTGCTAGTCTATTCCATGCCTCAGCTACTGTATCAAAGAACCATTTAGTACACTTTTCATTCCTACAGTATTTTCTACATAGGTTGTCTGATGCTCTACTACTTTTTTGATAACTCCAAACATTTCCAGAGGAATGGCCCTTTATACCTGTATAAGGTCACCTCTTTAATACCTATATAAGACAGTATACAAATTCAGATATTTTACTCTTTCATAATAACTTAAATGTTCACACCCATGGATGCCCTTTGTATATTTCCACTATACTCTTTCCAGCCAGTTTACTCATGCTTGTTTTCTTGTAAGGTTTCCATATTGCTATTCCATATTCAGTTTTGGGTCTAATATAACTAACAAACAATGACTTCATAATTTCTGATTTCCTAGACTTTATAAATCTTTTTATACAACCTATAGTTGTATAACTAGCATTAGCCAATTGGTTTATATGATTAGAAAAACTCAAAACCATATCTACCTATATACCCAGGTCCTTAAATGAATCTGCAATTTCAATCACTATGTGATATACTAAGTATTCACCTTTCAGTGTATGTCTTTCAAATCTCATATGATTAGTTTTTGATACATTTATCAGCATATTATTCTCCTGTGCCTAGATGGTCAATTTAGTCAAGTTCTTTTGCAGTTATGCCCTATCTGTAACACATGTAATCAGTACCCATTTTCAAGTCATCTGCATACAGACTGTAGTACACCTCAGATGAAAAGGTATGTCTGAAATATACAATCTAAACAAGTATGTGCCTAGAATAGAGTCCTGTGGGGTACCATGACTGTAACCTCGAATTTCACCTGTCCAATTGCTGTATGATACTTGCCATGTCCTGTTTGTAAGCCATGCAGCTATCTGTCTTATAAAAATTACATCAATACTTAGTTGTTCTAATTTACTGGTCAGTGTTTTGAGTATGGCCCTATCAGTTGCTAAAGTTAAAGTTAGATAAATTACATCACAGCACAATTTTTCATTCATAGTCATCATTATATTGTTATAGAACATCATGTTACAGGTGATTATAGATCTATTTTCAACATATGCATGCTAATATTTGGTTTCAAATCCCAACCGTTCCAGCTCTGATAATAATTAATCCGATATAACCTTCTCCATTATTATTCGTCAACATGAAAGTAAACTTATGGGTCTGTATAGCTACCTAGCATTCCCTTAACTCATTCACTCCAATGGAGCTCAGGAAATTTGCACTGTAACATCCAATTGGTGAAGCCTAAGCCTTTTGACAGAA
Organism: Protopterus annectens; assembly: GCF_019279795.1. Classification (NCBI taxonomy): domain Eukaryota; kingdom Metazoa; phylum Chordata; order Ceratodontiformes; family Protopteridae; genus Protopterus; species Protopterus annectens. The sequence goes on from NC_056726.1 coordinate 1,682,569,466, forward strand.
TCAAATTATGTCCTCACATTTTAAACAACTGTTCATATTTCTGGAACCACTGAGGTTATGAAGGAAATATAAATGGCAAACTCTTCAGCACAATCCATTTTTATAGTGGTAGTATTCTTTAAGTTCTAGGTCTTAAACAGAATTGTATATGTCACAGTAACCACAGTAACTATTGCATTTGTAATATTTTGTAAACAACTTACAATATCTCAGTAACCTACTCAAGTTATACACACACACACACACACACACACACACTGTCAGCACCATTTTATTCATCTAGCTGAGAACTTTCATATGAGGCTAAGGAGTTCTGTGTTACTTGTTTGTTGAGATATTTAGAAAAATGTAAAAATTATATCTATGTATATTAGTATCATAAAAACAACAAGTAATATCTATTTACCTGCACTAGACAGAGGTCAAATATTAATGCAGTTGAGTTTGCCATTGTGTAAGCTTTAAGATGAAATCTTTTAAACGTTGCATACAGCATAGTTTGGGAATTATTGATGCAAATATGAACTAGCACTATTTGACATTTAGAGGCATCAGTAGGAGTTAACTGCAAATGCACCCGGGGGTGTCACTCGAATGTAATGAGTTAAAGACAGGTTTAACAAATACATGTCTCCAATCATGGGGAATCTCCCAATATTTATACAACTTAGTAAATAGCAGATATAATGGTACTGTAAGTTCATGCTGAGGTGTTCTCAGGTCATTATTACTAATTCCATCTCCTCCCTGAGATTTGTTTTAATGTAGTTTGCATTGTTCTTTTTCTTTATCATTTAATTTGATATCAGTTTCTGAAATTACCTGGATGCCACTAAGACAATGTATCTCCTACTTTGTGAGCCAAACTGCTTTACATAAGATGTAAATATATCTATAATCTACTGTGTCCAAGAATAAATTTTAGAATTTACATACAATTTATCAATTTGTATGTCTTACTGCTATCACATCTTAGATATCTATAAAATGGTTTCCTATTTTGCTCAATATTTTTATATAATTTTTCTACAAATCTTTTTCACACTAAATTTAATTTGTATGTCCAGCTTGTTTATTTCAGTTTTCAAAGGTCATAGTTCGACATCTTTTCCATTTCTTATATTTTTGTCTCTCACCTTTATCAAATATCTTATTCTTATGGAAATATATCCTCCTGACATCATGTATCTATATCCTGATTTTAAACTTTTTTAATTTTTGTATTCAATCAATTTCTCTTTCAATACTTTCCATGTTCCTTATGCAGTTTTTCCATTGAATGCATCATTCCAATTAGTTTTACATACAGTCTGTTTTTAATTTTCTGTGCATTGGTTTTAAATTTCAGTTTTGCAGAATTTTCTAGCAAGAAATTAACCTTTATATCCTCATGATCACTGCACGTCAGTGGTGGTAAAACTTGACATAAAGTAACAGTAATTTCTTTGTGGACGCACATAATGTTTAATATGTTCCTTTCCCTCATAGGCTTTTTTATAATCTGAAGCATTTGTTTTTCCTAAACATACATTGTAAATAATATCATTGCTAATGCTGTTGAATCAATAAAATTTCAGTCTGTTTCTGGTAAATTTATGTCCTCAGCCACTATTATTCTTCCCTGCTGTGTTCATGCAAGAAATGTATGAATTCCTCGAGGTCATCAGCACTTGACTTTGATGGTATGCACACTCCAAAAGTTGTTATATGTTCCAGGACGTTTTCTTTATTTTCACATTTACACACTCTACAGTACTGGTGCTATCACTGAGCATCTAATAATTACAGGTCTCATAGCAATCTTTAATCTGTATCATAACACCTCTTCCAGATTTTTTGTTAGAATGTCTATTACAGTACAAATACTTGTACCATGACATAACTGGTTACCAGTCATTGCTCTTCAACCATATTTCACAAACAAAACAGCATCAATCACATGGGAATGTAGCAAATTTTCCAATTAAAAAAAATAATTATTAATACTCCTAGCATTAGCAACTATCAGAGATGTATCAAATGTTGCTGTCTGTGAGCTGTTAAATTTTTAACCTGGCAAAAATCCTGCCTTATGTTTGTCAACTATTGCAAAATCTCTGCTGCAAAAATTCTCTTCCCTGATTTTGACAAGTGTACGCCGTCCTGTCTGAATACGTGTGCACATAATTAGGCTCGGATGCTCTACACATTTCTATTTTTTAAAACAGGACACTTTATTCATGTAGATAATTACCAAACAAATCTTTTCATTCACGGTGGCCTGACTCTCATTTCTGTATGTGATCTGAGAAAAATATTTCCTAACACCTGTACAAGCTGTGCCATCTAAGAGGGCTGTAAGCTCCCTACTAACAGTCAGAGAGTCCTTGAAGATGAGAACATTTGTACCAACAAGAATAAAAACAGATCCATACTTCCATACATCAAGGTATTCTAAAGCCTTTCTCACATCCTCTATTTTTGCTCCTATTCATAGGTTCATAGGTTCATACTAGGCTATCTGCCCTAAGGCATTTATAAGCCTAGCCAGAGTGTGTTTGGCTTTCGCCACCCATTTTAAATTAATTTTGCTATGCCCTTTTTTGAAGTTAGTATACTGTGCCTCTGTCTAACAGTGACACAGAAGTGATACCCAGGGTAATCTCCCATCCACTCATCAAGATTCCTCTTGAAGAGAGTCAATGAGGGACTCTGCCTAACCTGGACTGGGATTTTATTCCAGAGTGAAGGGAGCCTCTGGGTTATGAATCTGTCCCTCCAGCATGTCCTATTTATTTCAGTGCTGAGGTTCAAGTCTCTCGAGCGCGTAGCTCGATGGGATTTGGATTTTCTGAGGTGCAGCATGTCCATTAATTCCGGGTTGGACATGGCTTTATACGTCAGGCACAGATCGCCTCTGAGCAGGCAGTATGCCGCTGAGTAGAGCTGGAGTTTCTTTAACCGGGCAGCATATGGCATCTGTTTGAGCCCTTTGATCCTCTTGGTGAGGTACTTTTGCCATACTATCTCTGTTATCAGAAATTCTTGAAAATATATCCACCACCAACTACTCAAATACCTCACCAACCACAGCCTTCTATCCAACACTCAACACGGCTTCTGCCCAGTCCATAGTACCACAACTACCCTCCTAAACTTTACCAATACTATCACCATAAGAATAATAGTAACCTACTATCAACCCTATTTCTAGATCTGTCAAAAGCCTTCATAGCTGCACACTGATTAACAGCTTAACTTCAACTCTCCCAATGTGAAAAAAGAAACTGAAAGACAAGGTCCAGGAATATTTAGTGACTTTTAGTAAATTCAGTTACTGGCTAGTAAGTACACTGCCTGGATGCCTGCAAAGATGAAACTAAGAGAGCCTGAAAAAAAGTCAACTAGAAAAGGTGAAGAGAAAACACTGATTGTGAAGATTCCTGAAGCTGTTGAGAAAAAAAACAGTTCAAATTCTAGATTTGGTGCAAGACATATCTTCCAGTAATCTATAGGAAAAAATAAATCAAATGTGCTCATAGCTGATTAAAATAAATGAAACACTGAAGGAGTATATCAACTCAAATAAAAGGTTGGAAAAAAGGAAGAAGCTTTAAACAGATATTCAGATGAGCTGATAAAACTACAAAAATCTGAGGTCTAAATGAAGAATAGTCTGGCTGAGTATGAGACTGTTCAAGAAAAGATATTTAAAAAATGGTAGAATTAGAGGACAGAGCAGGTAGGGAAAGTCTGAGATTTTCTGCTGTACCAGAGAAACTAAAATGAATAGACTGTATCAATATTATGAAGGCACAAGTAAGGAACTGGACTAGTATTCCACAGCAGTAACTTTTAATTGAAAGGGCACATCATGTGTATGCTCTAAACCTGGTCATGAGAAAGCAGCCAAGACCTGTATTAATAACGATTCCAACCTAACCAAGAAAAATAGTTGATCCTGACAACACAGTGGCAAAAGAGCGAAGTATTAAAAGCTGGAAACAGTGCTTGCGGAAAATGATTATTCACTCTACAGTAAGCAGGAGAGAAATGTATTCCAGTAATTAGGGAATGTCAAGAGGTAAGTGAGAGATTCAAACTGCTGTATCCAGCTGTCTTCAGAATATATTTTTCTGGGGGATCAATGTCATTTTTTGATGCAGAACATGTTAAGAAGGAATTACAAAAGTCTGTCCATCAAAAAGTGAGCCATCAAGCAGAAGGGGACTCTACTTCCCATTCTTCTGATAGTAAAGCACATGGAGAGACATTGCCAGCGAAACCTTCTCCACTGATCCAACGTTAAATGCTTGAGAGCCAAAGAAAAGCATAGGAGTTGACTGAAGCAAATTGGGAATACCTTGAAATTGAACTGGAATCTGGAGTTAGGAGATGGAGATGAACAGGAAGAAGACCAGAAACATGGAAATTAGTGAATAAATGTGTGACTGCAAAGCATCAATCACAATTGTGATATACAGTTGTATTAGAAAATGTTCACTTTGTGGGTGAAATGAAAGGCATTTGCTTCACTTCGTGTCATTAATGTTTGGAATGACACTGAGGGGAGGGAAAGAGGAAGGAAAATGTAACTGAAAGTAAAACAATTTCTGTTCTTAGCAATATTTCTATGAAACTTTTCAGGATATAAATTGCATGTTTTATACCAAAGCATTCTTTGTTGTTCTTGTATGTGATAAAGACACTAAAGTAAACAGATGTTTTATTTTTCTTAATTTCTTTCTTTCTTCTCTTTTAGTATTAAGAAATGTAGACATTAAAATACACAAAGAAAAAAAGGCTAGACAAAAGCATGTTTAAGTTAAAAGTGCACAGATCATTATGTATGTAGAATTGACATGTTTTCTCTTATTTTTGTAAAAGGTGAATGTTTGGATTAAGACCCTTAGCTTAATCTAAAAAAAGTTTAAGTGGAAAGGAGCAAATAAGAGAACACTATAGATATAATGAAAAGTGCTTCTTTAGCAATAAATGTTTCGACTTATCTTTAGCAGCCTGCAGCTGAAGACTAAATTTTTTTCTCTTACATTTTCATGGAGACAAGCTGATAATAGGACAATAAAAAGGCAGAACACTGGTTTCTTTAAGGCTAAAAGTTAATGTTTTCTGAAAGCATGTTAACTGCTTTTCACATCATTGAGGGAAATAAGGATGAAAAATAAACAGACACCAATTAGTGTAAGTAGAAGCACATGCAGTAATATGTGTCTTAGCATGGATAACCTCAGTTTTAGGTTTATAGGATCATTGGAGGCTACTTGGCTATCAAGCCAGATGCCATTTCAAACCTAGCAGTATCATCCCAATATAATATCATAGATACTCTTTTCATTTCCCAGGATTGTATTTAGTAATGACTCCCCATGTCCAGCAGGGTTGCAGGTGCTATCCCTGGTAAGAATTTACTGTGCCCCATCGACTCGTCCAGATTCCTTTTGAAGAGTTTCATAGAGGTGCTCTGCTTCACATGAATTGGCAGCCTATTCCAAAGACACTGCAGTTGCTGGGAGACAAATCTTTCCCTCCAGCATGTCCTATTCAAGTCACATGCCTTATTTTGGTCCCTGCAATGGGTAGCTCTAGTACCATTTGATTTACAGATGTGCTGGAAATTCATTAGATTTGGGTCAGAGATCCCTGTGTAAGCCAGGTATAAGTCTCTCCTAAAAAGTCTATACAACACTGATTATAGTGACAGGGACTGTAGGCGGTCTGTGTATCTTCTTAGTTAGAAACCTCTGAGGTCTCTCCAGATGCTGCAGTTGCTTTGTACAGTACATGGGCCTGATTAGTGATGAGTATACAGGGGTTATAACCTCCTTTGCCCTGGAGCTTATGCCTTTGCTAATCAAGTGTACTACATAGAAAGCCTTCCTTACTACTGTAGACACATGGTAGTCAAAGTTAAGGTCGTAGTCTACTTGTGATCCCAGATCTCTTACCACTTTGTAGGTACACAGGATATTGTTGTTTGTTTGATATTACGAAGGGATGTTGTTTTTACCAAAGGGAATGATGATGCATCTCTTTGCATTCAGTTTGAGACCATAACTGAGACACCAGTTGTTTGTCTGCATAAGACCTTCCTGAAGTATACTGACATAATTTGGGGATTCAATAATTGCACCCAGTTTGCAGTTGTCTGCAAATGTGATCATCCACAGCCCCTTAGGTTTGGCCTGAACGTTTGAGAAGTATATACCAAACAGTAGGGGCCCAGCAGTGACCCTTGTGGTACCCCATTGGTAACAGGTCTGCTGGTTGATGTGGAGTAACCCACTTTGATAATGTGTGACTGGTTTAGTGTATTGGCAATGCCTGAGTGTGGGATTGTGTCAAAGGCCTTTGCTAAGTCGAGGTATGCTGTATGCATAGATTTGCCCTCATCAATGGCCCTGGTAACATTTTTGAAGAAATCCACCAGGTTTAACAGGCAGGATCTGCCCTTGAGGAAGCCAAATTGGGTTGGATCCAGTGTTTGGAGGTCTCCTTTGTCTTTATTTATGAGGTCCATGATGATACTATGGCTTTACAGATGAGGATGGTCAGACTTATGGGTCAATAACTGCCTGAATCTGTTGCTAAGCCACCTTTGCGAAGGGGAATAACTGTTGCTGTTCTCCATTCAGCAGGAACAAAACCAGTGGTTAGGCTGTGATTGAATAGGGTACTTAATGGCGATGCTAGTTCATGTTTTAATTTGTTTAGAAGAAAACCTGGGATGCTGTCTGGTCGCATATAGGCTGTGCTTTTGCCTTAGACAAGGCTTTAATGATCTGCTCTTCGGATATGTGGGGTGGTGGGGTAGTTGAGGGCAAGGTTTGTGATAAGTTTGGAGGGGATAAGGGAGTGAAATTTTCACCAGATCTGTCCGCTAGCAGGTTTGCTATCTCTGCAGGATCAGTGTGTGAGATACCATTAATCACTAGTTTGGCACATGCTTGGGTCCTACCTTTTAGTCTACATATGTAGCTGTAAAAGGCCTTATGATTATCCTTGGCTGTGATTGCTAAGTTTTTCTCAGTGTTACCCTTAGAGGATTTAACATGTTTTATTTGCCTGTTGAGGCTGAGGATGGTGTTTTCGAAAAAAGTGAGCCAGCACATATAATTCGCTATTTCAAAAAAGACCAATTTATTAAACAAAAGTATAATGGCAGATAACCATTATACAAGCAAACCAGTTTCAGCTATGATATAGCCTTTATCAATGCTACATGTTGTGAACAAGTGAAAAAACCAACCACCATATGAGTCCCAAATTTATAGTACTCATTTAAAGGGGCATGTACCATAAAGAAGGGAGAAGGACACATACATTTGGGAACAAAAAAGATTATTCATATGCGTATATGCAGCAACACCAAAACCTACCAAATCTATATGAATATGTATCATATCACAAAAAATTGAAAATAAATTAATACAATAATCAACCTGTCTCAATTGTTTCATATGAATGCATATAAATATACCATAAATTTTTGTATAAACATACATTTACATTGAGACATATGAAATTGGTATGAATATATTCCATATAGTTGAAAAACTAAAAGGTGTAGTGTCTCGACCAACCTATCCCATTTATTGTTTACTTCAATACCTATAAATATAACTGCATATAACATAAGAACAACCTAATATATTATTTCAAATTATGCCCCAAAATGTATCCTGTATTTCAATTAATCCTGACCATTGAAACCCAATATTTTGTGAAAAAAACAAAATGGTACATAACAAACACCCCCACCCTTATGTTTGTGGTGTTAAAGTTCATGAATTAAGGCTATTCTAAAGTGTTTAGTCCAGGTCTAAATAAACCACCCAATTTAATTATCCACATATTTTCCATCCGATTAAGTTTTTGATGCCATCCAGCTTTAAAACCCCTGTGTAGAGTTATCCTATCTATAACGACAAACTTGAAAGCTGCAGATGGATGCTCCATGGTATGTTTAAAAGAGCATTGGCAACACGTTTATTTTTAATTGCACTTAGATGTTCCCCTATTCTAAATTTCACTGGTCTGGACGTCTGTCCAACATAAAATGCAGAACAGGTACAGGTTGCCAAATAGACAACCCAATCCGACTGCAATTAGCAAAACCCTTATTTCAAAAATTCTGGAGGTGTTTTTGCTAGAAAATTCTCTGGTTTTATGTAAATGTTGACAGGCCATACAATGGCCGCAAGGATAGCAGCCCTGTAATATTTCTCCAGATAAAGTTCTTTGCTGTGAAAGACTTGGAATATATCTTTTGTAGTGTGTAAAATATGAATTCATGTTTCTTCCCCGCCGGTAAGAAAATTGGCATTGTTCAGGCAACACTCTACTTAAGACATCTTGTGACAAAAGAATTCTCCAATGCTGATTGATGAGATCTCTAAAACGATTAGTATTACTACCATAGGTTGTTATTAACCGTAAGGGTTGTTTATTATTCTGCCTCCTAGATTCCCTGTCCTCTGATTTGTAATACAACAACTCCTGACGTGTTAATCTATTGGTTTGTCCTACAACATTAGATAGAAGTTGAGAATTATAACCCCGTTGTAAAAATCTGTAGGATAAATCCAGACTAGAATCAAAATAATCCTGATCAGATGAACAGATACATCTAATTCTCATGAATTGAGACTTAGGAATATTGCGGATGATGTGGCGTGGATGGGAACTATTGGCATGTAATAAAGTATTGTATTTCGGGAATTTTCTATGTACAGTGGTGGACAAGGTATTATCTGCAAGTCTAGACACCTTAACATCCAGAAATACAATATTAGAATGTTCGATATTAACCGTAAATACAGGATACATTTTGGGGCATAATTTGAAATAATATATTAGGTTGTTCTTATGTTATATGCAGTTATATTTATAGGTATTGAAGTAAACAATAAATGGGATAGGTTGGTCGAGACACTACACCTTTTAGTTTTTCAACTATATGGAATATATTCATACCAATTTCATATGTCTCAATGTAAATGTATGTTTATACAAAAATTTATGGTATATTTATATGCATTCATATGAAACAATTGAGACAGGTTGATTATTGTATTAATTTATTTTCAATTTTTTATGATATGATACATATTCATATAGATTTGGTAGGTTTTGGTGTTGCTGCATATACGCATATGAATAATCTTTTTTGTTCCCAAATGTATGTGTCCTTCTCCCTTCTTTATGGTACATGCCCCTTTAAATGAGTACTATAAATTTGGGACTCATATGGTGGTTGTTTTTTTCACTTGTTCACAACATGTAGCATTGATAAAGGCTATATCATAGCCGAAACCGGTTTGCTTGTATAATGGTTATCTGCCATTATACTTTTGTTTAATAAATTGGTCTTTTTTGAAATAGCGAATTATATGTGCTGGCTCACTTTTTTCGAATTCACGAGTTTGTTGGGGCCGTGCACGTTGTCCTGCATGCGCGAACTACTGTTCAGAGTGTTTAATGAGGATGGTGTTTTGCCATTGTTGAGGCCTCACCTTAATTTTCTTAGAGAGCAACTTGTTTGCATTTGTTGTAAAGTTTGTTGATGCTGAATATCCACCAGGGTGTTTTATTTATTTATTTTTTTGTTAACTTGGGGCTGTGGCTTTAATTCTGTCTGGAACAGCCAAGTCTATACACTTATATAAGTGATTGTACATGGCTTTAGTGTAAGCTCTGGTGTAGTTACCACTTCCAGCTGGGGCTGGAGCTTGGAATGCATTTATACCTTCCCCTAGAAGGGTAATGTTTAGTTTGGTGAGTTTTTTTAGTCTGTCTTTGCCCTTTGTGAGTTCTGGTGTTAGTGTCAATTTGAAGGTGACTGATTTGTGGTCAGATTTAACTAATGGGGGTCTGACAGTTGCAGCGATTCATCTGTTTGTCATGTTAGTGAGGACCACATCTAGTATGTTTGCTCCTCTTGTTGGGGTTTGAACAATTTGCTCCAGGGCATTTGAGTTAACAAAGTCAAGGAAATTTTGTGTTAGTGAGTTAGGGATATAGTAGGTTTCCCAGCTGATGGTGGGATAATTGAAATCCCCCATGATCAGAGTGTTTGGCAATATTTGGATTAACTCCAGTTTGGTCAAGTAGGCCTTGTGCACATCATGATACATGGAGGGAGATCTGTAAGTAGCTATGACTTGAATGAAGGTCTTACCCACAGTAATCTGAACTTGGAGTAACTCCATGGAGTTGTCCAGTCTAACTAGTTGGGAGGTGAATGTATCTCTAATACAGACAGAAACACCACCTCCTTTGATTCTCACACATTCATTTTGCAGTCTGAAGGTGTGGAAGGCACTGTAGTCTTTCAAGGCCAAGGTACTCTGAAGCCTTGAACCAAGTTTCTGTGACTGCACAGACATCTACATCCTGCAGTGACAGAAGTGCTTCTAGGGTGTGCAGTATTTGGTTTAAATTCCTAGCGTTTAGCAGCATAATGAGAAGTTATGTACCTACCATAACGTTCCATGTTAGTTGTCTTCTCTCGCCTTCTTTCTTGCTTGATGGTTTGGAGCCGATCCTCGGCTCCGACTCGGCACTTTGCTAAGCTCGAGAGTCACTTTTACCAGCTCGAGGCAGCCCCATATCCCATGATGCAAGGCGGTAAGTACCCAGATCTCGTTTGTTGACTATAGGCAATAACACCTAGCATAAAAAACTTCCCAAAGGAAGAAAGAAAGGCAGAAAAAAAGCCTGAAGGATGGGTTAGGAAGACCAGAACTGTATGGTCTTAAGAAGCATTCTTCCATGTAGGGAGAAAAAAGGTCTGTCCAGGCCAGGGGGAAGGAGGGAGGGTCGCAAGAAAGAAGGCGAGAGAAGACAACTAACATGGAACGTTATGGTAGGTACATAACTTCTCAATGTTAAGTTGTCAATCCCGCCTTCATTCTTGCTTGATGGGACCACGTCCCTAGCACCTGTATCCTGGGTGGCTCAATGGAACAGACTCTTGAGAACTGTAGAGCCAAAACTGGCTCTATCCCTGGAGGCCAAATCCAATTTGTAATGAGAAACAAAGGTATGAGGAGTGGCCCAAGTGGCTGCTGCACAAATAGTGTCTAATGGAAGTCTAGCCTGAAAGACTGCGGAAGTGGCTAAGCTTCTGGTTGAATGCGCTTTAGGTTTCGAGCACAGCTGTTTTCCCCTGAGCTGATAGATTTCAGAGATGACAGAAGAAAGCCATCTAGATAAGGTCACTTTTGAGACAGGAAGGCCTTTTTTGTTATCAGCATAAGAAATAAAGAGCTGATCGGATTTCCTGAATTGTTTCGTTCTGTCCAAATAATATCTGAGTTGGCGGTGAACATCAAGATAATGTAATTTTTGTTCTGATCTGTTTGAGTAATTTGGGAAAAATACAGGAAGGTCAATAGACTGATTCAAATTACTCTTTGAGGCGACCTTAGGCAAAAAGGTCGGATTAGTTCTCAAGGATACCCTGTCTTTGTGGAAGACCAAATAAGGGGGACGAACCGAGAGAGCATGAAGTTTAGACACTCTCCTAGCCGAGGTAATAGCAACCAGGAAGAGTGTTTTCCATGAAAGAAATTTCAGGGAACATGAAACAGCTGGCTCGAAGGGAGGAAGAATCAAGGATGTCAGCACTAAATTTAGGTCCCATTGAGGAGGAGGACTCCTGACTGGAGGTTTCAGGAGAAAGATTCCTTTTAAGAAGGCTCTACAAAGCCTGTGGGACATGATGTTGTGATCTGCGAACCCGACATGAAAGTTCGAGATAGCAGCCAACTGAACTTTGACCGTGGAAGAAGAAGAGCCCGCGTGAAAGATTTCCGCTAAGAAATCCAAAACTGCTTGAACTGGAGCAGTAAAAGGATCAATATTTTTAGCTTTTGCCCAACAAGAAAAACGTTTCCATTTGCTGGTATAAATCCTTCTAGTAGAGGATTTTAGGGAAGCCACTATGATATCCCTAACAGGATTAGAGATCATAGGAAGTCTGGCTAAGGAAGGAAGTGGAGCAACCATGCTGTGAGGTTGAGAGAAGGGATAGACCGGTGCAGCTGACCCGATTGGTGAATCAGAAGGTCTGGAACTGGGTCCAGATGCCACGGCTGCACCAAAAGGTGACGATGGAGGAACGGAAACCAAATTTGTCGAGGCCAATAGGGAGCAATGAGAATCATTTTGGCTCTCAAAACGGTGGCTTTCTGGAGAACTTGTGGAATCAGTGGAAAGGGAGGAAAGGCATAAAGAAGTCCCTGGAGCCAATCCTGGGTTAGAGCGTCTCTGGGGGGATGGCCTGGCAGTGGGAAGAGAGAAAAGAAGTCTGGGCATTTGCTGTTTTGGGGAGTAGCAAAAAGATCGCAACATGGGCGGCCCCATTCTAGAAAAATCTCTTCCACTATAGATTGTTTGAGAGACCACTCGTGAGGCATGAGAATAGCTCTGCTCAATCTGTCCGCTAGAATGTTGGTTTTCCCAGGGATATGCGTTGCTACCAGAAACCGATGAGAGGAGATCGCCCATTGCCAAAGTCTGAGAGCTTCTCGACACAAGGGGTAGGACTTGGTTCCGCCCTGTTTGTTGATATACCATACTACAGACATGTTGTCTGTGTGAACTGCAATTGTTCCCAAGGGAAGAAAGTCGTTGAGGGCTTGCAATGTTAAAAGCACTGCTCTCATCTCTAGGACATTTATGTGCAGGTGGTATTCGAACGGTTGCCACGTCCCATGAACCATCCTGTCCTGATAATGACCCCCCCACCCGATCAGGGAGGCGTCCGTAGTGACAGTGGCTACCGGGGCCGGGGGTACAAAGGGTCTGCCTTGGTGAATCTGGGGAGAAGTAATCCACTATGAAAGATGATTCTTGCAAATTTGTGTCACCAGAATTTGGTGACGCATTGGAAGTTGTTGGTACGACCACTGAGTGAACAACATCCACTGAAGCAGACGCATGTAGAAGCGGGCCAGAGGAAGAAGGGTAATGGCCGCAGCCATGAGGCCCAAAACCTTCAGAACCATTCTGGCTTGCACCTTTTTGCTGGTAAGGATGATCCTCACATGACTTTGTATATCTGAGATTCTTTGGTCTGTGAGGGTTGCTGACATCCGAACAGTGTTTAAGTTTGCGCCTATGAAGGTAATAGATTGGCAGGGCAATAAGGAGGATTTTTCATAGTTGATCGAAATTCCCAATTGAGTGCAGATATTTAGTGTGTAATCCCTGGCTTGAAGAAGTTGATGCCTGGTGGTGGCTGAAAGGAGCCAGTCGTCGAGATACGGAAACACCTGGAATCCTTGACGTCTCAGGTGAGCCGTGACCACTGCCATACATTTGGTGAACACTCTGGGGGCTGTAGTGAGACCAAAGGGCAGGGCTCTGAATTGAAAATGACTGGACCCCAGCCGAAAGCGGAGAAACCTTCTGGAGCATCTGTGAATTTTTATGTGATAGTACGCGTCCTGAAGATCTATTGAGCACATCCAGTTGTCCTTCTCTAGGAAGGGCAAAATTGACTGAAGTGTGACCATTCGAAATCTTGTCTTTCTCACAGACTTGTTGAGTCTGCTGAGATCCAATATTGGTCTCCAGTCTCCCGTCTTTTTGGGGACCAAAAAGAATCTTGAGTAGATTCCGGGCTCTGAATGGTCTGTTGTAACTGGCTGAATGGCTCTTTTTTGTAGAAGCTTTAATACTTCTAACTCTGCAATTTCCCTTAGACCGGGTGATACATCTGGAAGGGAATTTGTGTGAGAGAAGGGACTTTCCTCGAAAGGAATTTTGTAACCCTCGGATATAATCGACTGTACCCATCTGTCTTGAGTGAGGGAACGCCAGGCTTCTGGGTACAGTGATAGTCTTCCCCCGACTGCCTCCAAGGATGGACAGTCGGGCAACATCTCAGGGATGCTGGAAGGGCTTGTCAGAGAGAGGCTCTCTGCTTCCCTGGTTCTGTGGACCCCCTCTGCCTCTAGAGCAGCGTCTGTTGTTATTACCCCCTCTGCCTCTAGGGGTAAACTGACCACGTGTATCCGGCGTGACTCCTTGGGATTTGCGGAACCACATCTTTCCACCCTTCTGTCCTTTGGGGTAAGGTCTAGAAGGGTGGAAAACGGACCCACGGCAGAAAGAGTCTTGCCGTCCTGTTCACACCTGGTCAATGTATCCTTCACTTGAGGGCCAAACAAAGCTGACCCATCAAAGGGAGAATTTGTGAAGGATGCCTTAAAGGGATCTGCAAAATTACAGAGCCGCATCCAGGATTGACGTCTAAGAGCCACCCCTGTACCTGCGGCTCTACTCGCTCCATCTGCTGCATATGATATAAGTCGCATGGAGGAGTTAGCTATAGAATTAAGGATTCCTAGCTGAGAAGCAATTTTCTCTTGAGCCCCTGCAGCCATAGGATCCTGTACTACTTCACCTAGTTCCTTAAGGATGTCCCTTTGGAGTCTGGTGAAGTGACATAGGTAGTTCAGCTTAGCATAGCAAAGGTTTCTGAAGAGAACATCCGCTTACCATACCTATCCATGGTCCTAGAATCCTTGTTAGGAGGATGGACTGGTACGGAAGGATCTGCAAGTTCCTTCTTAGTGGCAGCCGCCACCACCATGGCATCAACAGGGACACCTGTCGTAAGGAATTGCTTCTCCGAAGGGGCAGTAATAAATTTAGATGGCCTCCTAGGAACTGGCTCTACAGAGTCAGGAGCAGCCCAAGCCTTTCGAGCAATAACCTCCATAAGGGGTCGAAGGCGGAGACACCCAGGAGGTGGAGGGCCGATATCCAAACGCCTCTAGGTATACCGACTCATCCTCAGAGGGATTTGTGGAGGGCCAGTTTCCCCTCTGTTTTAGGAGTTCTAGGATGTCTGAAAAGGAGACATCCTCAGAGGGGATCTTGGGGATCCCTCCGACTCATCTAAGTTGGTATCTGAAGTGATAGACTCAGGGAGTCTAGGTGTTTCCTCTTACAAGTCCTCTTATGGAGGATCTCCTGACTGATCAGGAGAATCCTCGGAAGAGGGGGTTATTCCCAGTGGGGAAACCTGAGGCGGTGGATCTCTGGGTCCGGGAGCAAGAGAGATGGAAGAGATATCGACAGGCACTGTAGAGGGAGGAGCTAAGGGAATGGACTGCTGGCTGAGCCCAGTGGCCAGCACACTCTTCATCACCTCGAAGGCCCCCCTCCCAGGGAGGTCCGAGAGAACCTGTTCCGAAGAAACCGGGACTCCAGGGCCCACCGAAAGGGAAGGCTCTGAGGCAGATGTCGGAGCCGAGCTCACCAAGGCCGAGGCTCCAAGGGAAAGAGCGGAGTCGGACAAGGGTCCGATGCCACTCACCCCCTCGGAGGAGACCAGGGAAGCCCGACCACCGAATCCCTCCAAGGAAGGTCTCGAAGAGGAGATAAGAGTAGATGCCGAGGGTGCAGAAGGGGGGGGGTATCAGCCCCTCAGCCATAGCAGTAACTATCCCCGAAGACTCCAGCTCCAAACTCTGAGGTAGAGTTGAAGGAGGAACTTGAAGAGGGTGTGGACTAATAGTCGTCTGTTGAGACGGACTATGCAGCATCTGGGCCAGTGCCTGTGATTTCAATAATCTACTTACCACCCTCTCTAAATCATGGTCTGAAAGCCTGGATGACCTAGATGATCAGCTCCAATGGCTCCGCTCCGAGAGGAGAGGTGAGGCCGGAGCCGAGAGTATCGGTTCCAAGGAAGGGGACCTGGACCTCTTCCTCGAAGGAACCATCGGAGCCGAAGAAACCATAGATCCAGACAGAGCCGAGGACTTTTCGGCTCCGAATGAAAGTCTCGATACATCGGCTCCAGCCAGAGCCGATACAGACATAACAGTAACGGTGTCGGCACTGACCGAAGCCTGAGCCACATGGTGGTCGGAGCCAGTCGGAGCCGACACCGATGTGACCATAACAGTGTCGGCACCGATAGCCATCGGTGCCGAAGATTTTTGCAAAACAGGATCGGCTCCAGCCGGAGCCAATCTTGACTCCGAAGGAGTCGGAGCCGAGGCCACCGGCTTAGATACAGAAGCCTGGGCCTTAGAAGACTTAGAAGTCTTGCTCGGAGCCGATTTGGCTGGAGAGCCCTCCGGTTTAAGGAGACCCCTTAAAATCAACTTATTTCTCCTCTCCTGCAGGACTCTCTGGCTAAAGGAATGACAGATTGCACAGGAGTCCTGCAGGTGGAGAGGTCCCAGGCAATATAAACAAGAAGTGTGACCGTCTGTCAGAGACATCTTCTGACAGCACGAGTCACACTTCTTAAAGCCTGAGACCCTTTCTTTGGACATAGTTGTACACAAACAGTACACAACAACACAGTCCCAAACAGACAACTAAAGTTAGCTAATATATAGTAAACTAACCTCTCACACACACACACACCCTGACAGGGGGTGGGGGGGTGGGAGGGAATGAAGGCCTGACTAAAAGAAGGGGTAAGGAAATATAATTTTAGTCAGAAAAGGGCTTACAAATAAGTAAAAAAGAAGGTATTCTAAAGAAAAGTGAAAAAAGTTAATTTTTAGGGGCAAAAAGTAGTTTAAAACTAACACTTACCAGGAGCTGGCAAAAGGATGACCTCATCAGCGAAGCGGCAAACGAGATCTGGGTACTTACCGCCTTGCATCATGGGATATGGGGCTGCCTCGAGCTGGTAAAAGTGACTCTCGAGCTTAGCAAAGTGCCGAGTCGGAGCCGAGGATTGGCTCCGAACCATCAAGCAAGAATGAAGGCGAGATTGACAACTTAACATCCCTTATTTTGTTGTCATTGGCAATTGTCATGTAGGCAAATTTGCTTTTGAGAACTTGCCCAACAAAGGCACTATAGAGGCAGCAAGACTCTTTGCAAGCAGCTGAAAGCCTAGTGTTACCAGGTGTAAACTGTCTCTGGCAAAACAGAGAGGTTTGTCGACCATGTCATTCCAGGCTAAGAGAAACTGGATCTCCTTTGAATGACACCAAAAACTAAGCCAATTATTAAAATCGATCATTTTTGGTTTATACTGTGGCATCATTGTAGGTGAGGTTAATATGCTGCTGAAGGCTAGGGACATACCTACCTGGGACACATACTCAGAGAGCTCAATCATGTCTCTCTTCATATAGTCCAGTGAGGTATGTCTCAGGTTGTTTACTTCAACATGAGCTATGGCACAATCATAATGGTCCAAAAGTCAAACAGAAGGACACCAAAAGCCAGGAACTGAAAAATAATCCTTTATTTTACAGATTAAGCACTTTTGTCAGCTTGTAACAAAAAGACTTCATCAGAATCTGTAAATCACACCAATCAAGACATTTAAATAACACTAATCACAACACCTGACATGCCTACTATGTGCATTTAAAGAGACATCATAACTTATTTTTTTTTAAATTTAATGCAAATACAAATAAAAATACAAGTACAATAAAAAGTTGTATTCAGAAACAACTAAAACTAAAATACAACTATACATACAGATTGCATTAATGGTCCTTACACTATATAGGACCTTAACTTTAAAACACTACTAATAGAGCAGCTTTCATTTAGCCCAGGGGGTATGTATGCCTGCAATTTAATTTGCCAAAGCAATTCCTTAAATTCCAAAATATCTTTCCAGGGTCCACCCCTTGGGTTCTGGGTAACATGTTTGATAGCAAAAAATAAAAACTCGTGATCTAAAAATTGTCTCACATGTTTAGCCAGGACACTGGTCTTTTTAAGGTTCCTTATATCTAATGTATGTTCATACACCCTGTTCCTAAACCATCTCTGAGTTTTTCCCACATAAAAACCAGGACATTTTTTACACTTTGCTATATATACAATTCCCTTAGTGTTACAGTTACAATAAACATAGGATTTGACTACTTGGTTGTTAATCAAAATAGAATCACCTTCCAACATATAAGGACACTGAGGACAAGCACCGCACTTTACCATACCTCTCCTTCTAAGACCTAGTCCAGGGTTACAGCCAGCATCACTCTCCAGTAAATTCTTAAAGAATTTCCCTTTTCTATAAACCAACTTAGATTCTTTCCCCAAGAAGTCAAAAATCCCTTCGAAACACTCAAAAACATGCCAATTCCTCATTACTACATCAGGAATACCCATATGATCAGGGGTATAAGTGATAATAAAAACATCAGAATAATTATACATTTTAAAGTCACCTTTATTGTTTGAGATGATTTTTGGTGCGATATTAAAAACTTCAAGTCCATTGTTGTCAAATTCAAAGTCCAAAACCTCCATTGTTTTCGCCGCCTCTTGCTCCTCCCAAAATTGTTCTTCGTTCACCTCCATTCTTGTCTCTTTGAATTTGACAACAATGGACTTGAAGTTTTTAATATGGGACCAAAAATCATCGCAAACAATAAAGGTGACTTTAGTTGGTTTATAGAAAAGGGAAATCCTTGAAGAATTTACTGGAGAGCAGTGGCGGCTGGTGACTTCAAATCAAAGGGGGGCTGCAGGTGACAACTGAATGGGTGGGGCCAATGAGAAGGGGCATGGCCAACTAGAAAGGGGTGGAGCTATGCTCAAAACCACAACAACTGGAACTTTAATTAAATACGCTGCCCTGGGTGCCAAACTGTCATTACAAAAGTCCAATCAGGACATAATGAAGTGTAGAAGAAAAAAATATTTCAATGCATTGGCTACATGACAGCTTACTTAATATCTAGATGGAAACAAAAAGGTTGCGAAGCATGAAAAAATAAATTACTTTTTTAAATACATTACTGGAATGCTAGTCAAAATCAAGTATAAAAAAATAAGCATCACTCAACTCAAACCACTTCTCCTTGCACTGCAGTTCTAATTATAATTTATATTCAGCTTTATAAAAGTACCAAGTAACATGCTGAAAGTAGCAATTGCTGTGATCCCCCCATTTGTAAAAATGTTTCTTATCCAAAAAAAGACCTGCTGCCTGACAACAACTATCTACGTGCTTCATGGGGAAAACATGATCAAAGTAAAAAAATGAACAGCAAACAAGAAACAAGCTCAAGATAAATTGCTTAAAGGATTACTGTGCAGGTTATGGACCACACATGATAGATTGGCATTCTGTTTAGTTTACGTG
Source organism: Protopterus annectens (assembly GCF_019279795.1). Classification (NCBI taxonomy): domain Eukaryota; kingdom Metazoa; phylum Chordata; order Ceratodontiformes; family Protopteridae; genus Protopterus; species Protopterus annectens. Next base: position 1,682,588,562 of record NC_056726.1, read on the forward strand.
TAAAGCCTGCAAAGATGACTGCAAGTCTCCAACAAATGTAATGAGCTTCTGAAAATACTGTAATCCTATCCTTTATTGCAAATACTGTCATATGCATTTCAATACCTAAGACGTATACGTTATCTAGTTATGTAAATATTCTCTGCATGGCAACAACAAAAAGGCTTTCAATGTTGGTAATTCTTTAACAGTATGCTTATTAAAACTTACTTGAAGCTTACAATTTCAGACAAGCTTACCTGATGGTCATTAAAGCATTGCTACTTAAATACAGAGCAAGAGGGCACTGCGACAGCATGTATTTTCTGAATAATAAGAAGCATAAATCAAAAGTATAACAATATGACAGAAGACCAGAAGATTCTGCAAAATCAAGGACAGATGAAAAGCCACTGTCATACTTGTGTTTACTTTGGAGGGGGGAATACTCTGCACACTTACACTGCAAAACTGTTCCTGGCCTTGCTTGGACGCATCTACAGTCACTACATGGGGGAGTGGGATGCAACAAGTATGTCACAATTTGAAATGTCTCTGGCTGATGGTGATGGCTACCTCTCAACCTCAGAGCAAGAAATCTGGACAAAGCCATACACAGAAGTGGGACAAAGGTCCAAAAATATGGACAATTTTTAAATATTGCTCTCATAAACTTAGAAAGATAATAGAATAGCAGTAGGTTTTGCATTAGTATAAATTTTCTGAAGGGTATGAAATCTGAAACTCAAATCTCTGTCATTATTTTCTAACTTCAGTCTTTAATGATTTGCCACTAATTTGCCAGAAAACCACAATTTTATGAAAAACGGACCAAAAATGTGATGCAAAAATATAAAATTGACACAAAATACATCTGGGAACCTGTCAAAGAAGTGACACTATTTTAATATTAGTACTGTTAACTTGAGCTGATAAATTAAGAGAATCTACCTGCATTTATGAAATAAAAAGTAATCTATAACTCTGATCATTACAGTGATTTAAAATTGTAAACCCTCCACGGTTTCTTCCAAAACTGCCATTTTGCGGAGGGATTATTAGGGGGAGAGCAACATTTTGAGCCAAAACTGGGGACAGTTGAGAGGGTTGCATATTCCTAATTCTATAAAGTGATTTATTTGCATGTACCTCTCAACATCTTAATGCAGGAAATCTGGACAAGGTCAAATATATTGGGGGAACATACAAACAGTACTAAAAATTGCTCTTGTATAAACTTAGACAGTTGACAGAATAACAGGTCTTGCTGTAGCATGCACTTTTCTGAAGGTTATGAAGTCTGAAACTCAATGTCTGTCATTATTTAGAGACTTCATTCCTAAATGATTTACCAGAAAACCACAAATTTTATGAGGAACAAACCAAAAATAAGAAGCAAAAATCTATTCATTCTGTAAAAATATGGACAGTTGAGAGGTATAGTTCAGCCAAGGCTGTCTGAGTTTGCTTCCCTTCCCCCCCTCACAAAATCTTGGTAGAACGGAGCCCCCCCCCCGCAGTCATTCGAATGTCCCATTTCTTGGCTATTTCGCCCCATTTACCATAACCACTGTAATGTGCATACTGCTTTAATTCTGCAATGATATGGATTTCATTTGAAAGTTTCATTTTGTATTTTACAGCACAAACACTAACAGACATCTGCTAAACAAAGCAATTCAGTCTCACAATGAAAACAGACTTAGCATTAAAACTTCTCTGCCCTTGAAACTCACATTCGTTGAAACAGCATTGAAACTCACGTTCAAAGAAAATACATTTTGCCAGTGGCAGAAAAAGATTAACTTTGGGCTGTTTTCAAATCGTAGGCCCCTTGCACATGGAACATACATGTGTTCTTTGATACAGCTTCCTGATTGTATTAAATTATACTCCTTGTACAATACAGTACAGTTAGAGGGCATTTTACATTTATTGTTTTGAACATTTTTCCAGTAAACAATGAAACAAAATGCATGCACCAATAATGACAAAACTTCCAAATTCAGAACATTTCCATCATAAAAGTCTACTCAAACTTCTACAATCCACCAGTATCAGTAAATATGTACAATCTCTGAAGAAGTAAAACTCATCTAAATAATGCCACATTAAAGAGATCTGTAACTAATGAAGAGGTTGCTGCTAGCAAACAACTTTATATTTCATTGATTCATCTACAAATAAAGTACCTGTTGCCCTTGAGGAATAAATTGCCTATGTTACATTATAAAAATGATAAGCTAGTAATATTGCAATAGGGAATGGATGGCAAACTGATAACAGGTTCATAGTTAATAGGTATCTTCACCAAAAAGGACTGCAGCATCCACCCCCTTACAACACAGTATGGTATCAGCAATGCATCTACATACTGTGGGAGTAGAACCCACAGCCTTCTGCATCATAAGTAATTTCACTACCTGTTGTGCTATTAACAATACAAACAGACTCAGTATAAGCATCACCAAACTTCTCTTCCCCTGCAGCTCTCAGCTCCTTGTAAAATCTACTTGACACTCAGCTGTATTTCTGAACTTTGCAGCACAAGAAATCTGGAAAAAGCCAAAATTTATTGGGGGGGGGGACAGAAGCCCAAAAACCAAGGACATATTTTAAACATTGCTTGTATAATCTTGGAAAGATGCTAGAATAAAATGTTGTGTTACCACCATACATTTCACTGCCAAGTTTTGAACCCAGGACCCTGTGCAGAACAGTCAGAGCAACATACCACTATGCCAAATCAGCTGCTGTGTGAAAAAGAGGAAGACTGAAACTTAAATGGCTACCATTTAGTGAATTCAGTTCTCACCATAGCTGTCAACCTCTTAGCACAAAACACCTGGACAAAGCTAATAATTGGGGAATACAGCCTCCAAACATATTCAGTGAATTCACTTCTCACCATAGCTCTCAACCTCTTAGCACACAACACCTGGACAAAGCCAGTAATGGAGGAATACAGCCCACAAACATATTTAGTGAATTCAGTTCTCACCACAGCTCTTAACCTTAGCACAAAAAACTGGATGAAGCAATAATGGGGGAATACAGTCCCAAAAATAGGGACAAATTTCAAATATCCATCTTATAAACTTAGAAAATTGCTAGAATAAAAGGTTTGTGTTACATGTACTTTCCGAAGAATATGAAGTCTGAAATTCAAATGCCTGTCATTTTTATTTATTTAACATTTGTTAACCAGGAAAGTCTGACTTAGAACAAAAGCCAATTTTCAACAGAGGCCCAGGGATAAAGACTCCAGACACATGTCTTTGTAAGATGGGAGGACACCAGAACACACCCACACAAACACAGGGAGGACATGCAGATCCACACAGAAGGCACCCCAGCCAAGAATCAAACCAGAGAACCTCTAGCTGTTAGGCAACAATGCTACCAGTGGATCATCAACTATGTAATGAAACAAAAATACAGAAACCACAGATTTTATGAGGAACAGAACAGAACAAATATGAGGCGAAAATCTGCAAATGTTTTAAAAATGGTGGTGGGTAGGGAATTCAGGCTCTTGCTACTTGCACCCAAGGTACCGGGTTCAAGCCTGAGGTATTCTCTAACCACCACCATGTATCCTGAGTTCTCTCTAACCACCAGTATACACACACACTTGTACCTGCTTCAATATCTTCAGTCCCTAAGTTTGTCTGCAGCAGCTTCAGTTGTATGTCCTCAGTCCCATCCCACGCAAGCAATGTAAAACTTCTTCTCGGCTGGCTTCCCCGCGAGAGTAGGTTCCAGCCTGCAGACATTACAGTCTGGATCTTTTCCGTTCTATGCGATCATCATTGCATAGATTTCTAGGCTTCAGACCTGCAGAGATGTCTTCTCCCTGACCTGACACAGCAGTCCGGACTCCTGTGAGTTTCGGGAATGCCGAGCATGCATGTGTGGAGTTCCGGGACTCGCAATTTTTTTTCCTTTCCACAGCTGGGGGGCTGCAATCCTGTAAGTCCTATAGCATGAGCCGCCCCTGCAAATATGTCCCACCAGCAAGTCCTATTAATGTCACAGATCACGTTGAGATTTTGTATGTGGGTCATGTGAGTGGAGTTTGGCTTGTGGAGATGCAGCAGTTTCATCAAGGTGAGGTCAGAGATTGCTCTGTATGCCAGACATAGATCACCTCTGAGGAGTCTGTAGGAGATGGAGTAGAGGGTCATGGCTTTTACCCTATCCATGTAGGATAGATTTTTGAAGCCCTGGATTCTCCTGGTCAGGAACCTCTGTGGTATCTCCAGCTGCTGCATGCAAAAAGGGGTGTTATACTCAATAATGGGCCTGATAGGGAGGAATGCAGGGAAGTTATGACTTCCGTGTTCCTGAAAGAAATACCTTTACTAATGAGGTGAGCCATATAGGACATTCTCCGTACAATGGAGGCAAGTTAAATTGCTGTCAACTTGGGTGCCTAGGTCCTTCACAACTGCTTGATGTTTAGGACACTGTCATTAATGTGACGATTTGTGGAGATGTCACTCTCCCCAAAGGGGATGATGATGATGCATTTTTTGTGTTTAGTCTGACAACCGTCATTTGTCTAGGTGAGACCCTCTTGTAGTATGTTTACATCATGGGGGGGGGGATGATGACAACACCCAGTTTGCAGGCATCTGCAAACCTAGTCAGCCACAGACCTCTGGTTTTGGCTTGCACCTTGGAGAAGTAGATCCCAAACAGCTGGGGCCCCAAGACCAATCCCTGTGGTATGCCCCTAGTTATGGGTCTACTACTTGAGGTAGCTTTCCCCTATTCTGACTGAGTTCTATTAGTGAGCCAGTTACCTACTCATCTGGCTGCATATGGATTTATGTCAAGCTGGGATAGTTTATCTATTATGCCCAAGTGGGGAATAGTGTTGAAGACCTTGGCCAGGTCAAGTTAGGCGGTATGCACCATCTTCCCCTCATCTATGGCTTTGGTGACTGACTCAAAGTCTACCAAATTTAAGAGGCATGATCTCCCCTTGACAAAACCAAACTGTGTGGGATCAAGCATTTGGAGGTTGTCGATGTCCTTGTTAATGTGGTTCATGATAATGCACTCCATGGCCTTGTAAATCAGGCTAGTTAGACTGATGGGTCTATAATTACCTGGATCAGTGGATGCTCCACCTTTGTGCAGATGGATGACGGTGGCCGTCCTCCAATTGGCTGGAATGAAACTGGTACTCAGGCTTAGGTTGATAGGGTGCCTAATGGTGTTGTGAGTTCCTGCCTGAGTTGATGCAGGATGCAGCCTGGGATGTTATTGGGTCCCAAGGAAACTGTGTTTTTAGCCTTTGAGAGGGTGATAATGACTTGTTCCCTAGAGATAATGGGTGGGGTGCAGTTGCTGGGGATATCCTGAATTACTGATGGTGGCAGAGGGGTAACATTTTCACTGAAACTATTGGCTATATCCATGGCATTCTTGTATGTGGTGTCCTTGACCGTCAGTTCTGAACGGATTTGGGTGATTCCCTTAGATTGCAGATGTATGTGAAGAAGTACTTATGATTGTCTTTAGTAGATGTGGCCAATATGGATTTGAAGTTAGCTTTGGAGAACTTCACTAATACTCCTATTTGCCTGTTTAAGCCAAGGATAAATTGTTTCCAGTTTGGCACCTGTTCCTTCTTGGTCCTGGACAGCAAATTTTTTCCTTTTGTTGTAGGGTTTATTTATAGCTGATTTCCACCAGACAGGTTTACTCTTCCTTGTGGAAGAAGATTTTGTTTGGTTGTATAGTACTTTGGTGTAGGTTTGAACATTAGTGTCAGTTCCTACTGTTGGGGAGGGGGCTGTGAAGCTGGTTAGACTTTCCCTCAGGGGTTGTAATTAGCTTTTGAGAAGTTTTTTTGTTTAACTCTAGCTGGGAGGGTTCAGGGGAGATGGTGATTTCAAAGGGGACCCCTTTGTGGTCTGATCTTACCAGGGATGATGAAACTGCAGGGTGCTGCAGTGGTTTCCTGTATTGGACAGTACCAAGTCCATGCTGTTGTCACCTCTTGTGGGGGTGTCAACCAGCTGGTCCAGGGCCCTGGCACTGATGAAGTCAATGAATCTTTGAGCATTTGTGTTCTGACTCAAGTAGTTCTTCCAATCAATGGTTGGGTAGTTAAAATCACCTGGGATCAGGGTATAGGGTTGAAATCTTAATAGATTCGAGAAGGTTCAGATAGGTGGGCGTGGGCATCCCAAGTCAACATTGGGGGCCTGTAGCTAACTATGATTTGAATAGGGACCTTGGCAACTATTAACGGCACCTGAAATGTCTCCTGTGCGTCATACTGTTTGACCAATCTGGGGGTGTGTACATCTTTAATATATATTTTTAACACCACCTCTCTTTGCTGCCCTCAGTTTGCGGTCTGTATGTATAATAGAATGAGTAACAAGTAAGGCTGGAGTGCTCTCCACAGCTTTGAACCAGGTTTCTGTGACTGCATAAATGTTAGCATCTTCCAGGGTTAAGAATGCTTGCAATGAGTGCAGTTTCAAGTTGAGACTCCTAGCATTTAGCAGTATGACCTTTAAATTGCATTTAGATGAGATTCTCATATCGGTAGTTTTGACCTCAAGACATTGCCTAAAAAAGGCACTATGGGGAAAGCAAGAGCCTTTGCTATGAACCTGAAGCCCAAGGGAGACAGATGCAGGCCACCTGTGGCAAAGCATCATGGTCTGTCAATCATGACTTCCCAGGCCGACAGGTACTGGATTTCCTTAGAATAACACCAGAAACTAAGCCAGTTGTTAAAGTCAATCATTTTTTGTTTGTACTGTGGTATCATTCTGGGTGATGGTAGAATGCTGCTTAAGGCTAGTGACATACCTGCCTGGACCACATATTTTGTGAGCTGAATCATGTCTCTCTTCATATAGTCCAGAAAAGTACGTCTCAAGTCATTCACGCCAACATGCACTATGACAGAGTCATAGCAATACTTGTTGAAGGATTTGAGTGCATGGGTGATGTGGTGGATTCTGGCACCTGACAAACGACTTACCGTGACTTTCTCCTTATCCAGCCTGGTGAGGGGCATATCTGTGTGTCTCCTATGATTAACATATTGGGTTTACGGTTAAGCCTTAATGGCTGTAAGACACAGGTGTGCGGAATATGTGTGGTACATGGTGTGGTAGGCTGTGGAGTATGCATGTGTTTTTGTCTCAGAAGTCTTTTCTTTAGGTATGTTTTTTGTTAAGAACCTCCACATATGTGGATGCATGTTGTGTTGGTGTAGGTTGTCGTTTGAGGTATGGTGTTTGTGCAGACAACCTTCTCAGTAACAGGTATACTGCCTTGTGAGGGAGAGAGCACAGACTCCAAGTTTTTAATGTAATTGCATCTCTCACAAATTGTGTTCATAGGTGGTAGTATGAGAGGGCTGTCCATGTACATGAGACATTTGCTACATTGTCTCAGGATGCTCATATCAACCAGATTGGCAGGAGAAACTGTAGGAAACTGTCCATCCATATTTTTCAGAATCTGTGAGGGGAATGAGCTACAGGGGGCAAAGGTGGAAAGATCTGAGATGGGTACTAGTAGCTTGTGTTTCTACAGAGGCTGTAAAGAAGCTTCACTGCCTCAGGATTCAGCAAGTGCGAGTAAGGGAAAATGTGAAGCTGGAATACCTTACAATGGGTTAAATCAGCACAGGGGTGGTGTGTGATGCACAAACACAGGATTTAAATAACAGAAAGGATGGAAGAATCTAGAAGCTCAGATTACTACCCAGTCTTGCTAGCTACTGCATTTTCAATCAATCACTTGTACTTGAGAACGTCAGGCAGCCCTGTTACTCTCAGTAGCAGAGAAGGCAGTCCCTACCAGCACAAGATGGTTGCCAGGAAACTCAGGAAGCAAAACAATGAGGCCTGGATGCAGCAAACCTGTATCTGGATTATGCTACTTGACTAGAACACAGAAAACTCCCAGAAAATACACAGAAAAGCACATATAGAGGGGTCTATATTATAAGCTCGAAGGTTGAAAACATCGAACACCATATGGTCGACACTATATGGTGGATGTCTTCAATCACTCAACTGATAATAACAACCCAAAAAAAAGACAAAAGTGCCCTAATGGGTTTAAGCATGGGGCAAGCCCCCTGGCACCCCCCACACCCCCCGCTACTTAAATATACCAACTCCGAGACCGCACTACATTGCAGTAAATGGAAATCTCCCCTTATGCAGATTTCTGTTTATACATACATTCAAGATTCTCATCGTTTGCTATTCTCATGTCGACAATGTCGCATTTCATATTGTCAGCTTTTGAGAATATAATATAGACCCCATATAGAGTACTCACAAACAGAAAAAAACAACTCAGTATGAAAAAAGGAATTTGCAATCAAGTAATTCAGTACAAATGCAGTTAAAGTGATGAACCACTACTTATCAATGAAAATAGAGTTAAAACAGTACAACACAGTACAAGAATGCAGTTAAACAGTAAAAGAAAAGTTTACAACATCTTGTTCTATGCAAGATTTCATAGAGTAGTTGAGAAAGGGGGTCTTTAGTACAATTTTGCAGTTTGGAATGAGTTATAATGAACTTATGCCAGGAGGGAGTGATAATTAAGATATGCATGGTAGGGGAGTTTAATCAGTGGTATTTAAGCAGTGCATCTGAAGAGTATTTGTAATTTAAGGGTTGGATTTAATAGGTGGGGTAGTTTTTTTGGTAGGAGGAGTGGATAGATAGCTGGGTAGTGATTGGATAATTGAGATTCGGGGGATTGGTTTGTTTAAAATTAATGTATGAGTAATGTGGGGAAGGTGTGAATTGGGGGTAGGGTAGGGGAGTGGAATGAGCCTGAGCGAAACAAGGGTAAATGAAACAGACAGGACCTGGCATCAGCAGATTGTTACAACAAA